>NC_056669.1:36657844-36967672 GCF_018350195.1 Panthera tigris
TTAGGGCTATCTTTAGCTCACTGAAAAGACTTACTCCTTTTCTTCTAAAGAAATACCATGCATCAGGTAATTCCCATAGGAACTTTAATGAAATAAGAAAGTGTTTAGTTTTATTTTTTATCTCTTCACCTTGAAAGTTGGAAATCGGTTTCATCTCAGCCTCTAGTCTATTAGGATTGTGAGTGGCATTTACCTTTTGTTTATTTTATTTGTATATTTGAGGACATAAGCAGCAGTTATTTTAGAAATTGCCCAACCATTTTTTGATATTATAAATATGCTATTTATTTTATTTTCACTGGATATATTTGTGTTTTTAATTTTTTTTAATGTGTGTGTTTTTGTTTTTGTTTTTGTTTTTTTTCCTGAGAGAGCGATAGAGAGAGCACTAGCAGGGGAGATGCAGAAAGAGGGAGACATACATAATCTTAAGCAGGCTTCAGGCTCTGAGCTGTCAGCACAGATCTCTATGTGGGGCTTGAGCTCATGAACTGTGAGATAGTGACCTGATAATCAGTCTCTAATTATCAAATAGCATTTGGTAAACTAATATTATTTTCTAATATTGAATATTTTCAGTGTTCTATACTTTATATACATAGCCAGGCACCAGTCACTATATAGCTTCATTTTGAAATGATAGCTTATACACACCCTATACACATACTGATTTTATTCTAATGTAATATTCTACATTTGTTTGTTTCTAATTTTAAAAAAATCATAGAAGTGTGAGTCCTGCAAATTAACAAAACTACCTTGAAATTTATTTTATACAAGAAAAATGTTCTTAATTCACACAAATAGTGGTTCCATAATATGAAATGAGAAAAATATTTTATACTTGTGCTAGAGTTGAAGAAAATAGATAACCAAAATATACAGGGACTGGTTGGACTGAAAATTTTAATCATAGAATCACAAAATGTTCCATCAGGAATGGACTTTAGAGAGCATTCCAATTCTTGTGTTTCACAAATGAAGTAATTAAGGTTCAGAAAAGAGCCTTGTTTAATAACATATAGCTAGTCCTCATTTATCTCTCTCTTTTTCTTCTTTTTCTTTTAATTTTCTCCCAGTTTCTGCTCACAATCTCTTTTGTACTGGGGTCATGGCCAATATTTATGAAATAATAATAGGCCCTGGTACTCTCTAGCCTTCTTCTTTTTTTTTTTTTTTCTATAGATTTTATCACTATTTGACTTATTTATTTATTTATTTATTTATTTTATTATTTTGCCCGTTTAGAATATAGTTCCAAGAAGACAGGGCTAAATCTAATTTTACACTCTCATTTCTAAGGTTGCCAGATAAAGTACAGAACACTTAGTTAAACTTTAATTTCAGATGGCACCAAATAATTTTTAATCCAAATATGTACCTGATATTGTATACTTCTACTAACAAATTATTTGTGGTTATCTGAAACACAAGTTCAACTGAGCATCTGTTTGCTAAATATGGCAACCTCAACTATAGTTCCAGGGCTGAGACAGTAACTGACATAAAGCAAGTGCTAAGTACTTACTTTGTTGAGTGAATAAAAATAATAAATTATGATGCAGCCAGATAAGGTGCACTGTCCTCCTCCTGTCTCAGGATAAGAATGCAAGAAATTCTCATGAGAAGCTAGCCTGGCTCATATAATCTTGAAGGTACCTTGGCGAAAAGGTTTGTATACTATGGTAAGAAGTAATAGAAGTTTATGGCTGGGCCACTAAGGAATGGTTGAGAGGCTATCATAGTAATGCACTTGCCGGAGAGCATCAGTCAACACAGAAACCTTAAAAGTCACATGGTTTCCCATGAAAGAGCAAGAATTTGAAAGCGGGCTGTGGCAGTGGGCAGTTAGGGCTGAATTATAACAATATCACTCATTTAAACATTGTCTTTATTTATCTACCATTTTTGACCCTATGTCTTATCTAGAGGTTAGGAAGCAAAACAGGGCAAGTATCAAGGAGACTTAAAGAACAGATCACATCTTTCTATCCATGTTATAAGTTCCTGAACTGTAAGTCAAAGTAGAGCTAAAAGGACAAAAAAAAAATACTTTTAACTGAATATAAAACTGAAATTGTAAATAAAATTGTACTTGTGCATGTGAAATTTCATCATATTTTTTAATATGATGTATTGTTGTCATATAACAGTATTATTAAATGAGACTATTATTAGAGACTATTATATCTGAGTGACTGAAAACATGAAAACTTGTAAAATTTTATTATATGGATAAATAAATGACAATATGGTTGTAGAAAAAAATAAAGCCATTTCTTGTGTTTAATTGAACCAGTATATTCAATATTAGTTAATAACTTTGGTAATCATGTGAAAAACCAAGAGGAAAGTAAAAGCCATATGAAGATTGAAAAATACATGGTAAAGAACTTGAAATGAACATATCTGTCCAAGGAATTTAACTATAATTCACATGTTACATATCCTAACTAGAGTAAAACATGCACAAAACACCACATTAGCATTTAAGAAGTCTAAATATAATTATAACACAGATTAACTGCTCTCGCAGAGCAGTTAAATGTCAGAAAAGTGTAATTATAATTTAAGGAAACAACAGATGAGGTGTCACAAAGATGTGCATGGTTACTTGCTGGATGACTTGCACAACAATGAGCAGTTTTGAAGAAGGAAATAAAAGTTAGGCTATGGTGGATATTCTTATATATATTCTTAGATACATTATGAGAATGTGATATTTTATTTTTAAAGAAATTTTAATTTTTTTTAACGTTTATTCATTATTGAGAGACAGAGAGCATGAGCATGGAGGGGCAGAGAGAGGAGGAGACACAGAATCTGAAGCAGGCTCCAGGCTCTGAGCTGTCACCACAGAGCCTGACACGGGGCTCGAACTGACAAACTGTGAGATCATGACCTGAGCTGAAGTCGGAGGCTTAGCCGATTGAGTCACCCAGGCACCCCAAGAATGTGCTATTTTAAATGTGTAATTAGTAATAAAAATGATTCTAATGGAAGACATAAAGGGGGATCACATATCAAGTGTGGGGAATAAGCTTAGGCATTCCCTGGGCTTGCACCAGTGGGTTAACAAGGTATAAAGAATTAGAATGCCATAGGATGCTCACACCCAACTTTGGGTAAACAAGATTAGGTAAATAAGTATAGAGAGGGTGGGGCAGAGGTCCCAGTATAGAGAGGGTGGGGCAAAGCCCCAGTGTAGAGAGGAAGGGACAAAGGCCCCAATATAGAACAAGGTATATGAGGTAAACAAGATTAGGTATTCAGGGTAGAAATGACTCCCAACTTAGTATAATAGCAGAAAGCTGCCTTCCCAGGAAGGAAGGACCAAATTAGGTAAACAGTTAAATAGGGCTATAGATCCCTGCCAGATGAGGTCACCCAGAGGGGAGCTAATTAACAAAAGAAAGGTGCCTTGTGGACTCTATGTGTCTTATCCCCTAGGCTAGCTAGGATAAACAGACATGGTGCCTCATGTCTGTATTAGCGACCATCTGCCTGGTGCCAGGATTTTGTTTTACATTCACCTAAACTCCTAACACCATATATCTTTAAAACCTCCTTTCCCTCACGCCCATGAATTAATGTTCACAGATTCATTGTCTATTTGTGCATGTCCATCACGCTTGTAAGCCTTCTGATCCTAATAAATACAGAGCAAGGACCCTTAATCCAGGCTCTTGTCTTCTCCCAGACATTAGCCATGTCTCGCATTTTAATCCTGCATACCGCTTTCTACTAGACAAGAAAGAACTTTAGACCCAGAGTCTACGACAATCAAGAACTCAACATGACTAAAAGGATAGGGTGAAAAATGTCATTAAAGTAGTGAGATCATACCTGTACCAGTAGACCAATAATTAATGTAAGAAGTTATTGCACTTCAAATAAACAAACAAAACTAAGTGTTGAATAAATTTTAAAAAGAAAAATACATTTTACCCACAGCAAACATCAGATTCCATGGGGGAAAACTGAGAGCTTTTCCCCTAAGGACAGGACAAGACTCCTCTCTCACCACTTTATTCAGTATAGTACTGGAAGTCCTAGCCACAGCAATCAGAAAATAAAAAGAAATAAGAGGCATCCAAACTGGTAAAAAAGAAGTAAAATTTTCACTATTTGCAGATGATATGATACTGTACATACAAAATCCTAAAGATTCCACCAAAAGATAAATTAATTCAGTAAATGGCAAGATATGAAACTAATGTACAGGAATCCTTTGGATATCTATACAGTAATACTGAAGCAGCAGAAAGAGAAACTAACAATCCTATCTACAATTACACAAAAAATAACAAGATACTTAGGAATATACCTAAATAAAGAGGTGAAAGACCCATACTCTGAAAACAATAAAACACTGATAAAAAAGAAATTGAAGATAACACAAAGAAATGGAAAGACATTCCATGCTTATGGGTTGGAAGAACAAATATTGTTAAAATGTCTGTACTACCCAAAGCAGTCTACACTTGAATGTAATCTTTATCAAAATACCAACAGCATTTTTTACAGAACGAGAAAAAAAAATCCTAAAATATATATGGAACCACAATGACCTTGAATTTTGTCAATGCGATTTCAAAAAAGAAAAGCAAAGCCGGAGGCATCACAATTCCAGACTTCAAGTTATATTATAAAGCTACAGTAATCAAAACAGTATGATAACGCCCCAAAATAGACACACAGTTCAACAGAGCAGAATAGAAAACCCAGAAATGAACTCACAGTTATATGATCAATTAACCTTTGACAAAGCAGGAAACAATATCCAATTGGAAAAAAGCAGTCTCTTCAGCAAATCGTGTTAAGAAAACTGGACAGCAACATGCAAAAGAATGAAATTGAACCACCTTCTCATGCCATACACAGTAATAAATTCAAAATGGATTAAAGGCCTAACTGTGAGACATGAAACCATTAAAATGCTAGAGAAGAACACAAGCAGTAACCTCTTTGACATTGGCCATAGCAATATTTTTCTAGATATATCCTTGGGGGTAAGGGAAACAACAGCAAAATAAACTATTGGGAATACAGCAAAATAAAAAAAAAACTTCTGCATAACTAAGGAAACAATTAAGAAAACTAAAACTAAAAAGAAACCTAGTGAATGGGAGAAGATATTTACAAAGGGCATCTCTAATAAAAATTATCAGCATTCAAAATATATAAAAAATTTATACAACTCAACATCCTAAAAACAAATAATTCAATTAAAAATGGGCAGAGGTCAGGTGCCTGGGTGGCTCAGTTGGTTAAGCATCCAACTTCGACTCAGGTCATGATCTCATGGTTTGTGGGTTCGAGCCCCACATCAGACTCTGCTGACAGCTCAGAGCCTGGAGGCTGCTTCAGATTCTGTGTCCCTCTCTCTCTCTCTGCCCCTCCCCCACTCATGCTTTGTCTCTCTCTCTCACAAAAATAAATAAACATTAAAAAAATTTTAATTAAAAAAAAAGGACAGAAGTCATGAAATACATTCCCCCAAGAATACAGACAGATGGCCAACAAACACCCGAAAAGATATTCAACATCATTCATCATCAGGGAAATACAAATGAAAACGCAAAGAGGTATCACCTCACACATGTCAGAATGGCTAAAATCAAAAACATTAAAAAAAAAACAAAACAGTGTTGACAAAGATCTGGAGAAAAGGGACCCTTGTGCATCATTTGTGAGAATGCAAATTGGTACAGCCTGTCTGGAAAACAGTATGGAATTTCCTCAGAAATGTAAAAGTAGAACTACCCTGTGATCCAGTTATCACACTACTGGGTCTTTATCCCAAAATTCAGAAACACTAATTCAAAGGAGTACATGCACCCTTTTATTTATAGCAGTAGTATTTACAATTGACAAATTATGGAAGCAGCCCAAGTGCCGATTGATTGATGAATGGATAAAGATGTGATATACATATATATATATATATATATATATATATATATATCATTCAGTCATAAAAAGAATGAAATCTTGTCATTTGCAATGAAAGGGATAGAGCTAGAGAGTATAATATTAGGTGAAATAAGTTAGCCAGAGAAAGACAAATACAATATGATTTTACTCACCATATGGAATTTAGGAAATAAACAAGTAAAAAAAAAAAAAAGAGAGAGAAAGAGACAGAGAGAGAGAAACCAAGAAACAGACTTTTGACTATAGAGAACTGATTGTTACCAGAGGAGAGGTGAGTGGGGGGATGGGTGAGATTAAGTGATGAAGATTAAGGAGTTCACTTGTGATGAGCATGAGATGATGTATGAAATAGTTGGCTCACTTTATTGTATGCCTGAAACTAATATAACACTGTATGTAAAAAAAGGAATCCTTCCAATAAATAAATAAATAAATAAAACCAATATCAAACACATCATTGAACCTTCAAGAAAATAGGGTAAATCAGCATAATCCAAAATTTTAGCCACCAAGAGTTTAAGTCAAAATGTGAAAGCAACTAGATGTCAAAAGTTATCCTGGGAGAAACAATGTGTAACTGGGAAAATAGAATTTGAGAGGCTGGCAGTAGTCTGAAATATTGGTTTTTGGGCTTTGAGCCTGCACGCAGTTCTGGAGCTAAATCTGAGATATCTGAAAAAAGGTGGGATTCCTGAAGGGACTACAGCTTCAGTGAAACAGTGAACTAGAAAGAAATATGTCAGTCAGCTACATGAAATTGCAGGGCAAAGTAGCTTTACCACAGGTCGAGGAAGGGAACATTTAATAACAATAATCATAATAATATCTCCTCCGAAAATTTATAGTCATAAGGCTGCGTTTATATGGATCTGAGAAATAAATTTGTAAAACCCATGCAGAAAGAAAATCTAAGATGAAAATTATGTAACAGAGGTTAGCATTTTCCCTTAAAAAAAGGAGGATTAAAAAAAACCTTTCACCAAATTTGTGGTGAAACAGTATAATATTTTACTTAAATTTATAATATTTACTTTAAAAAAGGCAAAGATACCCACTTTTTCAATAATGTATGGAAAGTCTTTGCTAGTCCAGAGTCCAGTAAATATGTTAATTTTATAAGACTTTATTTATATATACCTCTACCTATCATCTATCATCTATCCATCTATAATATATAGGGAGAGAAGGAGAGAGAAAAATCTACTATCTCATTATTACAGTTATTGAAAGAGTTTGGCAAGGTGGCTAAGTGAACGACTAATAATGAAAAAAATTGAAAGTATTTTCACACAGCAGCAACAAACGTTAATACAGTTTAATTTTAGAAAAAAACACATATTCTTTTTATGTGTATGTGTGTATATATATGTATGTGTATATGGTATTTAGTAATGACTCTAGTAAAAGATGGACAAAACTTTACAGAGAAAAATTTAAGCTTTGTTGGAAGGCCACAAGTTGACCTATTCAAATGGAAAGATGTATTGTGATCATTGAAAGGAATCATAGCATTATAAAATTCTTCATTATCTCCATAGTATCCTATAGATTCAATGTTATTACTGAAAGCAATATTTAAATATTCTTTAGAAAACTAACAAGTTGATTTAAACTTTATACAGAGAGGTGCTTGAAATGGCTCAGTTGGTTAAGCATCTGACTTCAGCTCAGGTCATGATCTCAGGGTTCATGGGTGTGAGTCCCACATCTGGCTTTGTGCTGACAGTGTGGAGCCTGCTTAGGATTCTCTCCCTCTCTCTCTCTGTGCCTCCTCCACCCATACTTTCTCTCTCTCAAAAATAAATAAACTTTTTTAAAAAATTAAAAAAGAAAACTTTAGACAGAAAAGCTAAAGGCCAAGAAAAATTTTAAGAATGATATCATGAGGAACTACAAAAGCCTCCAAAGATTTTCATAAGCTGATAGAAATTAAGTTAGAGACAAAGAGGCACTAAGAGAAATAACCCTACAGAAAAGAGAGAGATAGCAGAAACAGAACCAAGCATATATGACAACTTGATATCTCAAAAGGTGGCATTGGAGATATGTGGGGAAATGATGGTTATTAAATAGTAGTGGGAAAATGGTTTCATATGGGAAAAGAATTAAATTGTTTTCTTACTTGACAACAGTCACAAACATTAATATCAGGTTTATTTTTACTGAAATTAACATATATGTAAAAAAAAAGCAAAAAATGTAGAGAAACATCTCTATGGCCTCCATGAGTTAAGAATGCATTAAAAAGACACAAAATGTACAGGGTGCCTGGATGGCTCAGTCCTTGAGCGTCAGACTTCAGCTCAGGTCATGATCTCACAGCTCGTGAGTTTGAGCCCGGCGTCAGGCTCTGTGCTGACAGCTCGGAGCCTGGAGCCTGCAGCCTGCTTCAGATTCAGTGCCTCCCTCTCTCTCTGCCTCAACCCACTCGCATTCTGTCTCCGTCTCTTTCAAAAAATAAAAATAAAAAAGACACAAAATGTACAAACCAAAGAGGAGAAAATGTAAGTTCAACCATATTAAGAAATTTCAAGTCTATTCAAAGGACACCTTAAACAGTGAAAGTCCATCTATAAACCAGAAAAAATATTTGCAATGATAACTGACATTAAATATTTAGAATACATAAAATCTCAAATATTAAAAGAAGACTTATTTTTTATTTTTATTTAAAAAATTTAATGTTTATTTATTTTTGAGAGAGACAGAGCATGAGCAAGGGAGGGGCAGAGAGAGAGAGGGAGACACAGAATCTGAAACAAGCTCCAGGCTCTGAGCTGTCAGCACAGAGCCCCACATGGGACTCATACTCAGAAGAGGCAAGATCATGACTTGAGCTGAAGGTAGATGCTTAACCAACTGAGCCACCCAGGCACCCCAAAAGAATATTTATTAAGAAGAAACAAATGGGCACTTCATAGAAGAGGAAATATGAATTGCCAAATAAAATTTTAAAAATGTGTTCAGTTTCATTAGTTAGGAAAATTTAAAAGAATAAAACCACCATTAGAAATTTTACAAGCTCTAAATTGGCAAAAATAAAAGTCCGATAACCCAAATACCATAGGCGTATGGAACAAAGGGATCTTGTTTATTAGTGGTGAAAATGTAAGTCAAAAAACAGTTTGGAAAACAAATTGGCATTTGAAAATGAATGTACTATAACTACAGGCCTCTATATGGATGAACTTCAAAAAGATAATTTTAATGAAAAAACAAGGCAATGAATGCATAACAGAAGTAACTTAACTAATAGTACCTCTCCTTTTCAAAGTATCAGTGAATACTCATTCACATGATACATGCAAAGTGCATAGAACCCATACACAATACCTGCCATATAGTATGCATTTAATTAATTTTATTTATTGTTGCTGCTGCTAATGCTATTATTCCAGCTATTCAAGAGGTTAATTAATGCTACTCAAACATTTGATTTAGGGGAAAGAAGACCACAGAATAATTATTTCAAATATTTGCTGATATTGCACTGTTTTTAAAGAACTGAACTTAGGGAGATAGGTATGAATTCACAAAATGAGATATTTTTTGTACATATAAGGAGTGTAGCTTATGTGTGAAACCCACCCAACTTCTATATGGATTCTGGGTTCTAGTTAAAATTGTAGGAGGGGAAATGCTAAAGCAACATCTTTTTTTTTATTTAAAATTTTTTTTTCTTTTTAATGTTTATTTTTGACAGAGAGAGAGAGAGACAGAGCATGAGCGAGGGAGGGGCAGAGAGAGAGGGAGACACAGAATCGGAAGCAGGCTCCAGGCTCTGAGCTGTCAGCATAGAGCCCGATGCGGGGCTTGAACTCATGAACCTTGAGATCATGACCTAAGCCGAAGTCGGATGCTCAACTGACCGAGCCACCCGGGCGCCCCAAACATCTTTATAGCTTTTATATTACACCTTCCATAACCCATTAGATAATTATTATGATTATTTCCATATTAAATATGCAGAAAATAAAGCACAGAAAATAACTTACATAAAGTTCTATAGTTAGAGTGACAGATCTAAAATAAATTCCCTGTTCCTTGAACATGTCTCACACTCCCTTTATAATTACTAAATTTCAAAGCAACCTCAAGATGCAAATCACCTAATCAGATAGGTTTCTTCTTTTCTTCTCTGAATTGTATTTTAGTGAAATGTGTATTTTTATTTTTTATTCAATGGTATAGTTACCACGAGCACAAATATTTTTGTCTTCTTTATAATCCCTACATTACTTAGTGTATTATTTAGTCATGAATGTTTTATATAAATATTTCCGTTCGGGCGCCTGGGTGGCTCAATGGGTTAAGCATCCAACTTCGGCTCAGGTCATGATCTTAGGGTTCCTGAGTCCAAGCCCCGCATGGGGCTCTATGCTGACAGCTTGAAGCCTGGAGCCTGCTTTGGATTCTGTGTCTCCCTCTCTCTCTGTTCTTCCCCTGCTTGCACTCTGTCTCATTCTCTCTCTCAAAAATAAACAAACATTAAAAATTAAAAAAAAAATTCTGCTGATTAGTTGCTCTTAAACAAGACGCAAAAGGCAAAATGAGTTGGGACTTCTACTTAATGCCTTTTGTTCTATTGTGCCGATAGGAAGATTGAGGATGTTCCACTAACCACTCTCCAACAATTTTATTATATGTATTATCTTTGTGATAATCAAGAAAGACGCAAGAACTTTCTTAGTGAAAAAATTATAGGTAATGTTTAAAAATAGTACTCAGACATTAAGATAGTTATTTCTTTCATTGCGGTGATAAAAGGCCAGTACTTACCCTAAATCCTATAGCACAAAATTCACTAATGAAATGTTCTTATATTTCCACAAATAAGACTTCAGAATTATATTAATATTTGAATGTCCACATTTAATATAATATCTTTCGAGAATTCTGAGGCCAGAAGATTAAAAAATTGTTTCTTTTCTCTCCTCTTCTCTTCTCTCCTCTTCTCTTCTCTCTTCTCTTCCTTTTGTATGTGTGTGTAATTCAATAAATGAACTGATAATAAAATTTATAAAGTCCACATATTTGAGAGTACCCACAACACCATGAAAGAAAAATTGTCCCCAGATCAACATAGCTTGAGTATTCTGATAACTTTTACTTATACATACCTCAGGCCATATAAAACTTGTTTTTGTTTCTTTTGTGTTTTTGTTATTTTGTACTTAAGTTTTTAACTACAAGGCACAATAGGAATGCCAGATTGTAGAATTTGCCAGACCATTGGGAAAGGAGATAGTACAAACTGCCCCTTCTTTATGCCAGTCCTCTACCACCACCTGTTCTATCACCATCAATAATCTAGTAAGTACTCTTAGAAGTCACTATTGGTTATCATTCTGTTACTGGCTCAATAAACAAAGAGGTAAATTAAAACGTAATTGAATACTGTGGGCGGAAGGAGAAAGTAATTGGGTCTTAACTTGCATATTCTAAACAAATCTTCCACAAGAAATAATTAAAGGTTTATCCATGAGTCACTTAAAATGGAGTTGGAGAACAGTAACAGGGTGCACAGGCATTGTGATCTAAATATCTTTGCGTGGTGCTTCTCTATGCACACTATGAGACATAATTAGATCGTTGCCATATATGCATTCCTAATGTCAGCTAATGGCTAGCCTAATGAAGTAACAACCTGATAAATTATAAATTATTTCCACTTTGTTAAGGCTCCTCTACTTCTTGACGTTTGAGGTCTTTAAAAATTAATACGGACAAGAGTTGATTTCATACTTGATAACATCAGTACCCAAAATTTAGTTGTTTACAAATACTAACATAGACTATAATATAAAATAGGCAAAGAGCTTGCACAAAATAACTCAAAGTAACAATTTTTATAATTCCCTTCTCTAAAACTTTTTGAGATGAGAAATAAACAAATACAAAGAAAAAAACAAGAGAAAAAATAGTGAAACTATGGAACACTTCCAAACCTATTGCTCCAAACCTATGGGTAACTCATTTATAATAATAATACTAACTATGGCATATAGTAACAAATGAAGGGAAATTGGTGGAAAGTAGCATACATTCCTTTTCTTTGAGATTAGAGGATAATGGGCAGAAATTAAGAGGAAGAAATTCAAAATGACCTTTCAAAACTCAAACAAACCAAAGAAAATGAAATTCTGTTTAGGCGAATGATGGCTCAAAATATAGGTGGAAACAAGAACACGCAGCAAAATCCTTTACTTGGTTGGGGCTCTGTGGACTAAAATGTCTGAATGAATCCAAAGATTTTCCATTATTCTCCTATAACTTCTAACTTGAAAAAGGAAAGACCTGGAGATGAGCCTTATTGAGATGAGAAACGCAAAACAAGAACCTGGGGAACCAAAATGAGCTACTGATTCATAAGAATGATGAAAGCCAAGAGTCCTCATGCCATCTGAACTCTCTCAATGGTATGTGCAATCCCATCTAAACAGAGGAAATCCCAAGGAAAAACAACATTCAACATCAATCAACATTGTAATAATTAATGGTATATGACTATTACTATCTATTAGCCATAACCTAGAAAGAGACAGAAAAAGAGTCAAATAAGTTTACTTAGGCTAATTTTCAAGCCTCGCATAGGATGCAAATAATATCAATGAAATGAAAATGTTATTAATGTTCCTAAAATTATCTACAAATATAAATAAAACAAAATTGTGAGTTCTCTAATTTACTTGGGACAAGAATAGGAAGGGTAGAAGAATTAAAAACAAATAGAGGTCAAAACTCAACAAATGGCAGAAAAGGAAAATAAGATCAATATTATAAAATGTCACTAAATAAATAAATTCAAATATGTGAATAACATTTAGAATGTATTTTTGTCAACATTTTTATATACATTGCACCTAAGAGGTTAAGCACTGATGTACATTCTGGGTTACAGCAGTGAACAAAACAAGTCCTTTATTTATAAAATTGAAAAACCCAGATTGAATGAAAACAAAGAAATCGAGAAATCTTGTCAATGAAATATTAGATTAAAGGGTATGAAATAAATGGGAAAATAGGAAATATATTCAGTATTAATAACAGATGACATTTAATCTAATGTGAATATTGAGTTAAATAAAGAATGAGTCCTCTAATGATGAAAGATATAATCTACAATAATGTCTTTAAGTGAGCAAATTATACAGTTAGATGACCACAACCAAGGTCCAAATACAGATTTTCCTTTGTCATAGCTTTGGCAAATCATTTTATCTTTATATATCCCAAATTTTTCGTTTGTAAAATGAATATAACAATGGTGTCTATTTTATAGGTGTTTTGTGAAGCACCTACAAAAATGCCTGCCATATAATATATGAAATGTAAATGTTTGGTGATAGATAACATTATCTAAATGTCCACAGCAAAAACTATAGAAAACTTGTAAGAATGAAAATCATAGCATTGTGAAGGTATTGGGAGGTTCAATATAATTTATGCAGCAAATAGAATGTTCTTTATTTTGAGTAGTTCCCCAAATATTTTTAAAACTGCAAACGTATTAACCTCTAAAAAAAATTCTCAAAAATATAAAAGATCTGGAAATAACACAAAGATTTTACTAGCCACATAGTAATAAATTGGTCAATTAATCAAATAAATTATCCAGGTAAAAATAGATAGGAGACATTTCTCCAAAGAAGAATACAGATGGCCAACAAACACATGAAAAAATGCTCAACATCACTTATCACCAAGGAAATGCAAATAAAAACTGCAATGAGATATTCCCTCACACCAGTCAGAATGGATAAAATTAACACAAGAAACGACGAGTGTTGGTGAGGATGTGGAGAAAAAGGAATGCTTGTGTTCTATTGGTGGGAATGCAAATTGGTGCAGCTATTGCAGAAAAAAGTATGGAGGTTCCTCAAAAAATTAGAAATGGAACTACCCTACATTCTGGGAATTGTACTACTGAGTATTTACCCAAAAAATACAAAAACATTAATTCAAAGGGATACATGCACCGCTATGTTTATAGCATTATTATTATTTATTTTGAGAGAGAGAGAGAGACAGAGACAGAGAGAGAGAGAATAAGTGGAGAAGGGGAAGAGAGAGAGAAGAGAGAGAATCCCAAGCAGGCTCCATGCTGTCAGCTCAGAGCCTGACACTGGGTTTGATCTAATGAACCACGATATCAAGACCTGAACTGAAATCAAATGGTGGGCACTTCTTGAACTGAGCCATCCAGGCGCCCTTTAGCAGTATTATTTACAATAGCCAACCTAGCACAAATGTCCATCACCAGATGAATGGATTAAGAAGATGTTCTATATACACAATGAAATTTTATTCAGTCATTAAAAAAAATGAATCTTACCATTTGCAACACCAAATGGATCTGGAGAGTAAAATGCTAAATGAAATAAGTCAGTCAGAGAAAGACAAATACCATATGATTTCAAATAGGTGGAATTCAAGAAACAAAACAAATGAGCAAAGGAAAACAGAGACAGAGAGAGAGAGAGAGAAACCAAAAACAGACTGCTAACTGTACAGAACATACTGATGGTTACCAGAAGGGAGATGCATAGGGGTATGTGGGAAACAGGCGATGGGGATTGAAAGAATAAATTACAAAGTATAAAAACAACAATTAATTAGGAATATTTTTAATGGAACTATTACATAAAATGAAAAACCATTTAACAAATACAGAAATAAACTGCAACATTGGGATGAAAATGCTACAGGTTTAAATCCAAGGGCCACAGCTAAACTGAAAAATACCCATAGGTTAAAAATGCTATTGCTAAATAAGAAAAGCTGAAATTCGTGTATCAGTAAAAAGAAAATTAATAAAACTGACAAATAAATTCAGGAACAAATCCCTTGACTAAGAAAATATATAAATAAGAAAGATATATCAAAAGTCATTTTAATAAAGAAAAAAGAAAAGCATAAATACCTAAAGTTAGTCAGGACCTAAGAGAAAAATCACAGATATAGAGGAGTTTTTATTATTTTAAACGTTTATTTACTTTATGCTTTTATGACTAAGAGGATATATCCCACCAAGAGCTGCAGCTTCCTATGGCTATGGGAACAATGAAAATGAATATAAATAGAAGCAGGAATTATTGGCACTCACAATCTCAGGATATTCTCTCAGCTACAATAAGACATGCATTAACAATATCCTGGATGTTAAGCAATATCTTGATCCAAGCAAAATTCAACACAGGAACATTCACAGAGACTTTTCAAATAACACTCTGTCCCATTACCATTATTACCAACAGCAAGTACTAAAATGTTGTTCACAAAAATGCTGGTAATGGTTACCATTAGAGATGGTAATTTTTGACATACTGTTTTATTGTACTACATAAGTTGTTTTAAATATCTTTATTATCTAAAAACAAAAGGTTTATTATTATTATTATTATTATTATTGAAAAACTAAGAACATCCCCCTGAAAGCTAACAAGGAAAAACAAAATAGGAAGACATAATCATGGGCAGGCATTGCTCACAGCTTTTATTGTGGCTTTGCTGCTATTCAGAATTCTACAAAAACTTTTGGATTTATTAGAATTTACAGAAAGTTTCCCAAAACAGAAAGTTAAAAAATTTCCCAGAATTTTTGTAAGACTTCCTTTTAGGAAGGATAGCTTCTGAATTGAACCGATAAAAGTTATTTTTAAAGTAGGAGTTCATGGTATGGTGTAATTTAATGATGCAATATATAGTATTAATTGCATGTGTTATCATTAAATAATTTTACATTAAACAATATTAAATGCATTGGATATCAGTACAATTGAGTCATGTCCACACAGAGAAAAATTACTTAGCTTGTTCACATACATTGGGGTAGGGTGCCCTCCCTAAGGAGAGGGAGAAAAAAAAACAACCTCAAGGCAACCTGGCTATACGTGTACATGACAACATCTCTCATGACCTTGCAACATGAGACCCCTTAATCAGACTGCATGTTTGTGTGTGTTACCACATATGGGAGACAAAGAAATAGAAAATGTATAAAAAACCATGCCACGTGGTGTTCGGGACTCCATTCTTTGAACCCACTGAGCAGTGCTGGCACCAATAAAGTTGCTTCCTTGAAAGAAAAGCCTCAGTGTCACGACTTTCTGTGTGAGAATTTTACTACAACACAACTAGTTTGACAATTTTGACTTACTTAACCAATAAATTAATTAAATGGAAGTTTAGTCAAATAACTAGATTGTGTGTGTGTGTGTGTGTGTGTGTGTTCATGCGTGTGTGTACATGTGTGTTGGAGAATGGATTCTAGTATAAAGCAAAGGGAAAACTAACATCTGTTTTATATATAATAAGTACCTAACAGTGTTATAGACCCCTCTCACATATTTTATCTCATTTTGTACTCCTAACACAGCTGTTAAGTATTATAATTCCCTTTTTATACATGATGAAACTGTAGCTCAGAGAGTTTAAGTAATTTGGCCAAAGTTAAAAAGCCAGCAAGGAGCAGAGTCTGAATTTTAATCTTAAATTACTGATTAACAAAGAACATTTTCTTTTCATTATACCACTACATTTATAGATTGAACTAATTTGATTTAATCATTCAATGACTTTAGAGACTAGTCAAATCTTTCACAAATGAAAGAGCTATTTATAGACACACCTAAAAGAAGTAGCCCAAATTAGAACATAGCCAATCCTCTTGGCAAGATAAATTTTGACTTTGCTTTACAAAAGAATGAGAGGTTGTTTTGTAGAAGACAGAAGATTGGCTAAAGCAAAATCTATTTGAATGATGGGATAAGCATGGGAACTCATGAGCAAAAAGGAAGAATAAAATAATGGTATAAGATATCAAATCACTTTGATTATTGGTTATTTGTCTAAACAATCTAGTTCTGCTACACCTTTGTCTCAAGATGACAAAAGATTCAAATCAATCTCTCAAAAAGAATGTTTCACTGAAGAACTAATATGAATACACTGAAAATTAGCTATATGTTTATGAATTATATTTACCAAAAATCAAAATTTCAGCTCTCTTTGCATTTACATGGAATCCTATGCCTAATTCCAGTCACCTTTACTCTCGATGCTTGCATGAACTGGGTGTTGTTAAGAATCTTGCCAATAAATTAAACATTTTCCAAATTACATCTTAACACACTTAAGAGATATCGCTTCTTTCCCTTCCTCCCTTCCTTCCTCCCTCCCTTCTTTTCTTTCTTTCTTTCTTTCTTTCTTTCTTTCTTTCTTTCTTTCTTTCTTTCTTTCTTACTTCTAAACCTGGAAAGTGGAAAAAATGACAAATGGACAATCCTAGGTAAAGGATGGACTTCAAATACTTAAAACTGGAACACAAAGAATACATCAATAATTATATGGTATACAAAATATATATGACTCATTTTTTTGTATTGGCATAAAAATTCAAAATGAGTTGCCCATTTTCATGATGCAAGCATATTTTGGGAATCTTATGAGAATCATAAATAAATTAAGAAATGTCTGTTCTCATTTATGCTGTATGCTAGCCACACTTGTCCTATTTGACCCTTATCCGGTACCAACATCTGTTAGTAAATTTTTAGCTTCTATGCTTTAAAGTTAAGCTAATATAATAGCAGTTCTATTATAACTTCAAATGCATTTCAATATTTCAATTTTCCTTGAATGTTTCAGTTCTATCTCAAGGCCAATTTATTGAAAAATTTTTACCTGAGTTGTCATAAGTTAAGTTGTAGTTAATTTTAAAATAGAAACTATTTTTATTTAAAAAGATTTTTTTAATGTTTCTTTATTTTTGAGACACAGAGAGACAGAGCATGAATGGGGGAGGCTCAGAGAGTGGGAGACACAGAATCTGAAGCAGGCTCCAGGCTCTGAGCTGTCAGCACAGAGCCCGATGTGGGGCTCGAATTCATGGACTGTGAGATCATGATCTGAGCGGAAGTCGGATGCTTAACCAACTGAGCCACCCAGGCGCCCCAAATAGAAAATATTTTTAGATTAAAATTGAGAAAACTCCAATTGACAACATCCCTTGCACAGAAAACAAGTTTATTCTCCTTAACAATTAACAATTTTAGAAGTGCCAAAGCTGATGAGAAGGAACCATGTATAGTTTATTCAAAGTCAGACTCAAGTCTTTGACTTCAGTGGCATGCCTACGAATACAAGTTTTCCCAAATGAGTTAAAATGATTAGGTAGTAAATAATACATGTAAAATGACTGGGTAAATGGACTTTAAAATAGTGAATATTAAATGGTGAAATCATAAATCTGAGGAGCCAGAGGCAGAAAGTATATGTGATGGTGAAAGAATCATAGAGTTCAACAGTCCCTATAACTATGGGCAACATGGGCAGCTCTTTCCTCACCAGAAAGCTAGAAGCCTAGAAAACCTTCCTGTCACTGTCATATGCCTCAAAGGAATCTGAACAATAAAAAGATCCATAAAGAGTGAATAGGAAGTTACACATGAAGGTTTTAGATATAGAGGGTGCACAGACAAATCAAAAGGAATGCTACAACTGAGATTGATATTTCTAGCCCCTAAGAAGCAGCAATGGTTTTGTGTGATGATTTAAGTTACATCCATTAAAACAGTCATAACTGTTTACAGGAATAAGTGTGACAGGAATAAAATCAATTCAGATTTTGTATTTAAATCTGAACTTTGAAGAGTTTCAGGAAAAGAATATAAAATTCTCACCTGTAAGGATTAAATAATCCAAGCAAGAGAGGCTACCCATGAGAGCACTTTTCTGGAAGAAATATCCTGGGACCTGGATCGGGCCAGGAGGTTTCTGCTTTGAAATCATGTATATATATTTTGAAGAAAGGAAAGGAAGATAAGCTTTCAAAGAGAAAATAGTTATATCAATAGCCCAGATAGAGCCAAATCTGGAGACTGAGATAGAACCTGAGCAGGGAGAAGTCAGGTATGGAAGGTGAGCTGATGGAGGAATCACTACAGGTTGAAAGCATCAAGCTGTGACACGATGTGTGGGTGGACTAAGCCTGGAATTTCAATACTTAAACTTGAAACTCTGAGGGGTCAGGAGGAGGTTCTAGGGATTTCCTTCTATCAAGACACTGTGCAACTTTGTCTGGCAAAGGTAATTAAAACGTAATCAGACTAAGTGAGGAATGGAGTGGAGAGGGGGTGTGAATTCGTTGCAATTAGCATCACATATCCTGAAACAACAAAGTAGTAATACAGCGCAACCTAAATAAAGTGAGTGGCATAGACTGTATGAATATACCTCGAAAGAAAATGCAGAGCCTAGGCTATTTAAGAAAAAGCAAATTAAAACCTTAGATAAGATACATTTTCCTTATTTTCATCTAAAAATTGGTTTCTCCAATTCCTCAGACAGGAGGAACTGTTGGCATAGTCAATGAACTCACTGTGTATTTGTAAGTTAATTTACCAGAAAACTACTAATTTTTCTGCTGCTTAAAGTGGTCCAAACAAAAATTGCATTTGTTGTCTTTATAATGCACAAAATTAAACAAATAGTTCAAGTATTTTGATACTATTCATTCAACAATATTCAGCAGATATTTTGGGGCCCTTACTATGTAATAAACTCTATTCTAAATCCTGGGAATAAGTCAATAAGCAAACAGCCAAAGGTTATTTTCCTAAATAAAGCTTACATTTTAGTGAAAAAAGAAAATCCATGAATTAATAAATACGAGGTACATTAAAATAAATGGGAAGAAGTGAAGTAGAGAAAATTAAAGCAGGGAGAAAAGGTATGGAGTCCTGGGGGAGGCTAACGTTTTTAATTGGGAAGTCGAAGAAGCCCCTATGTCCACTGTGACATTAGTAAAAATACCTGAGGAATGTGGAGGAATTAACCAAGATGATTTTTATTGAAAAAGAGTTACCAGTGAAAATAACAAGGGCAAAGACCCAGAGACAAGAATATCCCAGGAACCTTTCAATGACACAAGGGGAGCCACTGTGGCTGGAGCACAGTGTGGTGGTCCCTACAGGCAATTAAAGGAAAAATTTTGTACAGAATGGACACGACTGTTATCTGAAAAGAAGATTCTCATGCCCACAGTGAAAGTGTTAAGTAACTGGGCTATTTGACAAGATACACTAACAGAGTTTTTTTGGTTTTTTTTTTTAACCTGTTTTGATACAAAAGAACTTGTGATATGCTTTTTCTCTTGTATTTAAATGGAACATGTGAGGGGCGCCTGGGTGGCCCAGTCGGTTAAGCGCCCGACTTCAGCTCAGGTCACAATCTCGCGGTCCGTGAGTTCGAGCCCCGCGTGGGGCTCTGGGCTGATGGCTCAGAGCCTGGAGCCTGCTTCCAATTCTGTGTCTCCCTCTCTCTCTGCCCCTCCCCCGTTCATGATCTGTCTCTGTCTCAAAAATAAATAAAACGTTAAAAAAAAATTAAAAAAATAAAAAATAAAAAAAAATAAATGGAACATGTGAGTGTGTAAACAAAACGGAAAGGAAAAATACTAAAGATTTCTAAACTAAGAATTTCGCTCTCATTTTTTACTTCTCACATCCAAAAATCAAAATGGGTCTCTGAAAAATTTCAAAACAAAGATAGATTTTCATTTCAAATTACTTAATAAAAAAGGAATCCAGCAATTTTTAACAAAATATGACCCACCTGAGAGAAAGCCTGACTCCCAGTCTACGTCTTTTAATGTATTCATATATGATAACATATGACAGAAACACAAGAAGAACCATATCCATGAGCTTAATTTTTCACATATTTGATCTATGATATTTTGACATGTTTTACTTCAAACGGAACCACATCTGAATGAAACATGATCACCAATTTTAACAGGTATAAACTTTGCTTAACAGTTCATATAATTTTTTGTTCTTCATGCTGAAACATTTTGAGAGAGAGACATTCTAATAATTTTCAATACAAAATATATTGATTTACCATCAAATATACTTCATCCTGGAGAAGAGAAAGGATGACTGTTTGTATAGCTTTCATTTTTTCCTGCAAATCAATAGTGCATTAGCCTTCCAGGGAATTCAAAATTAATTTGGGAATATATTAAATTGGTTTCTAATTTAAAATTACTTTATTTTTACTTCTCTTCCCCAATTTTCCACATAATTTACAATAGGTTTACAAAGAGTATTAAGCTTATATGAAATCTGTTCTAAGATTTCCCAAAAGAATCCGATTCTCTTCCTCCAGGTAAGAGTTCAATTCCCCCTTTTCTATAGACTTTAAAGACAAATTATATATTGACCAGATGTGCAGCAATTGTTTTTTAGGCATTTGACTTAAGGACGCAAGCATTTTTTTTTTTAATAGCTTAGAGTACTTTTAATCATTAAAACATTTTTTTCGTTTAAATGGCTTCAACAGAAATCCAATGCTCAAGGTGGTTTCCTGATTATGCTTACCAAAGAAGATGTAGAAATTAATTAATGAAGTTTGTAAAATTGACGATTTATTTTTGCCTTACTCAGAAAATTCAGAGAGACAGCAAGAGGAAGTGTGATCTCATTAAGTCTCTTTAAGTCACATCAGCCTAAGTGAGCCCTTATGATGGATGAAAAGGAAGAAAATTTAGTTTTACAACTAGAGACTTCTTTTTTTTTTCATTTTGGATATCATTCAAAAAAAAAAAGAAGAAGAAATTTGGTACCTGAAGAAATTAATAATCTTTTCACACTACATTCACACCCTCACCTCGTTTGTGAACCCTTGCTTCTAACTTTTCAAAATATCCTGAAATCTCTGCAGTTGTGTTGCCAGTGAATAGCTCAGGCTCATATAGAGTGTACCTAGTATTTTGATCTAGATTTCAGGAAGATATTTGCCTATATGGAAAAATAAAGTTGATGAAGAAGAAAGAATATTTTTGTAAGTGGCATCACTTGATCAACCTATAATTGGCTCCTCTAAACCTTTCTGTAATATAGTTCACATCGAAGACCTTATAGGAATAGAATTGGAGAACTGGAGATCACAAGAACTAATGTGAAAACCTTATAAATACATTCCATTTTCATAAAACTAAAATAAAGACATACTCATTACAAATAGAACATTTATATTATACATATCTTAATTAGCACTAATTGGCAATATGCAACTAATTTTTATTTGTCACCTCATCTTTTTTAGAAAGAGCAAGATAATTTTATAAATTGGTCATAGTTATTATGAATGTGAGAGATCAAAAATAATAACAGTCATTTGACACACAACAGATGTCCCATAAATATTGGCTGAGTGAAATTAATGAATGAGCCTCCATTCGGATGCAAAATGCTTTTTTGAGTCTATAGCTCAAAGACTGTAACTGCTTCCCAGAAGCACATACTGAAACAAAGCTCAGATCAGCAGATCCCCTGTTACAAGGTTCAGCTCCTTCACTCCTAATAGACAGGAGTGTAGTTCTAAAGGGCATCTTGACTTTCCCTCTGTTTCCCTTATCTCTCCAAAGGTTTCATTTCCAAAATCTTTAGCCATACCTTGCCTTTGTTTTATCTCCCTTGTCTAATCCAATTTATCAGCTTCTTCTTTAATATTCCAACACTACGACTCAAAATTAACCATTGCTGAAATTATACTTACCAACATTATAGAAAAAGCATAAAGATGTAAAACCACATATAGTGTGTTAAAATTTTGCCTATAAGTTAATCACAATCAGAGAGGATTTAACCTTGATTACTATATAGGTATTAAAATCTTTGTACTTACCCTAAAGAAACTGAAAATTCAGTATATGCTCCCACCTTCTGACTGCTTCATTTGGGCCACCTCTTTTAACAGGTGTGTTCTCAGGGAACACAAACTAATTGCAATTTGACCAGACATAATTAAAATGGCAATTACTCCCTACCCTCCCTCCAATATATAATGTATTTTTAATTGATTTTGGATTACTAGTGCTACTGATTTTCCCTTAAGGAGATAATATGGAAGTAAGTTCATATGGTAACATAGGAAAGGAAGTACGTATTTAGTATTTAGATACAGGCAGAATTGTTTACAGAAATTTGAATTTTCTCTTCTGTTTGTTCACTACGGCACAGACTTGCTCTTACCCTCACCAATTAGTAACTGCTAGTTCTTAAATAAAGAAAATAGTTTCATTAGTATTCAGCTTCTAAAATAAGACTTAGATATCATGACATCTATCTACCTAGCTCTCTTCTTAGCTCACTTGTTTTGGAGAAAACAAGCTTCCATACCTGCAGAACACTCAAATATCCCTATAAAGGTGTTCTTATGGCAAAGAACTATGGTGTCCTGAAAACAGCTAGTGTTAACTTGCCAGGTGTGTGAGTGAGTCACTTTGAAAGTGAATCCTCCAGCCCCACTCAAGCCGTCAGATGACTAGAGCCCCCAACTGACATCTTGACTGTGATTTCATAAGAAATTATGGGCTCAAGCCACCAAATTAATCCATTCCCAAATTCCTGATCCATAGAAACTATGAGATATAAATGTTTTGGTTTAAGCTGCTAATATTTGGGAAAACATTGCCACAGATATCTAATAAAAGTTTTGCTTGAGTTAGGATAGCCATTATGCTATCCATCCTGGGATATGGTCTTGGACTTTAGCCTGCCTCCCTGCTTCATACTGATATGGAAAATACATGTGAGTATGAGTGTCTGTGCCAATATGGGGACTACATTTGCCTTGTACCCTCCTCACTGTTTTAACCATTTCAGGGGAACAACTTCAGAAAAATCTATATCTCTACAATTTTATGCTGTTATATTCTTTCCATTAATATACTTCTAAATACCTTATTTTTTAAAAATCTCATAAAAATATACCCAGGAAATTTTGTTGTTTATGAATTATGCCAGAAGCATATTCCCAAAAGTTGTTATGAAGAGATAGCAAGGAAAGTAATGCATCTTTTCCTGGGAAGAAATGCCATTGGAAACAAGAACAGATCATTGGATGAGAGAAAAATCCTTTCTGTTCAATCTCATAAATCCCCATGTTCTTTTAGACAGGGACCTTGGATCATTACATTTTCTTCTTCAGAGAGTTCCTTTTTTGCGGCCCTGAAGAAGGGAAATAAATCAGTTAAGTGAATGGGCACTTAATCTCTTTCTAAGGCCAGGGGAAAAAAAATGGCGAGGAGATTAGGATTCATGGTTACTTCACTGAAAAGATCTTGACCATATAAATTTGTAATTTTCTGAGGATAGTGTCATTTAGTTACTGTTAGATGAAAATAGCTAAGCTTAATAATAAAAGGTGGTAAATTTAAAAAAAAATGAATTTCAGAGGCTAAATATCAGCTTCATTAAATCTCTTATTTCGGATATTATTTAAGCAATTGTGATATAAGATAAAATAATTTCAGTTTACAAGTTTTCTTCTGCCACTAATTTATTACCACTCCCCCAACTTCACCAGAGGAAAGCTGGTGTCATATCTTTCTTTGTGAACTGATGTTCAGTTTTGACTCCATGAAAGATATGATAAAGAAAGTAATAGGAGAATTTTGGCTCATTCAGGAAGAATGTCTACCTTTATGTAGTACACCCCCAGGTAATGACGGTAACAAGCAAGTACTAAACTCACAGAGAAGCTTGGGGCAATAATAGCATGAAAGGAGACGAGGAAGATGTGTAAGAGACTGCATTTTCTAGGCCCCTTGTTTTCAGAGGTTAAACTGACGGATGTGGGACATGTGGTCATTTTCACAGCAGGCCTCACTTGCCAGTTATTCCCCTGTTACTGACTCCATGAATCAACTTAATGAGAGGAGGTAGAGTTTAGAATTTCATTAAATGCCACTGCACAGCACTTTTCAACATGCCCTATTACCCATTTAAACTGTGCTGAGACTCACTTCCTCTCCTTCCCGTTCCCTCCCCAAAGAGAATATGAATACCACCTCTTTTTGCCCCTTTTAAGCTATTGCTATTTACTCTTTTACAAATCACCTATTTTAATATCCATAATCTTTTTATGCTTCTCTCATCCCCTAATGAATCTATTACTCAGAAATCAGGAGACTCATAAAGACTAAGAATTTTGCTACTTTGCATATATTGAAGTTTCATTCAATCACATTGTCATTTTTGGAAAAATATATACTCTTCCTTATTAGCAAACCAGCCATGTTTTAGCCTACTTTCCATCACTAATACTGCTTTGCATTTGAAAAATGCTAATACCCAATAAAATTAAACCAAGCCAAGCTGTCTTTTAAATTTTTTTTTTTTCCTTTCAGTCATGAAATGCATAATACTAAAGCTGATTGCCTGGCTGACTCCATTATTAGATAACCCCAAAATGTCAAATGGTGCTGTTTAAATTAGGTGAGCAAAGCAGAAATACCGGTCCCACACAGGAAAACCGTGAACCACTATAAAGTCACTGAAAAGAAGAAAAGAAGCTTATAGGAATTTCACAGTTTGAAATTAATAATCAGGTTTTAGCTCTTGTATACACCTTTCTTTTTTTTTTTCACTTTATTTCCGTTTGGGTGCCACAAACCAATACACTCAGAAAGAACAATTAAACTCTCTTGCCATCATGAACCTTCCTGCAGTTGGGTCACGACACTGTGGGCACTTAGATGACCAATGTAGATCATTCAAAACATAATCCTTTACCTTCTGTTTCCTTAGAAGAGATACAAAATACTCAGAAATAATCACCAATGTTTCTTGGTTCGGTTCAGTTCATTTATTTTGGTTGTCTTAAAATCCTCCTCAGTTATGTTTCCATTCTTAATAACGTCACCTGGAAAATGAAAGTTGGTTTTGTTCTTTCTACTTGTGTGGGAAGCAGAACATACCCTAAACAGATGCTCAAACTTGAATGTTACCATTAGCGCTTTACTAATACTAAGATTATCTGACTTTTTCAAAGAAAATAGATTATTCTAATCAGGTACTGCTCATTCAAAAGAGCAATGTTTCATGGGACATATTCTATTCCAGGTGGTTCTAAAAATGCCTGCACTGGGGCGCCTGGGTGGCGCAGTCGGTTAAGCGTCCGACTTCAGCCAGGTCACAATCTCGCTGTCCGTGAGTTCGAGCCCCGCGTCAGGCTCTGGGCTGATGGCTGGGAGCCTGGAGCCTGTTTCCGATTCTGTGTCTCCCTCTCCCTCTGCCCCTCCCCCGATCATGCTCTGTCTCTCTCTGTCCCAAAAATAAATAAAAAACGTTGAAAAAATTTTAAAAAAATAAAAAAAAATAAAAATGCCTGCACTATAACCGGCCCAGCTAATAATAGAAAGTAAGTTAGAAAAGTAAGCCTTAAGAGTTTAGTGACTACAGCAGCTATGAGTAAGTGCAATTTTGTACCCAAAATAGTTTCCTAAACAATAGAAATTGTTAAAATGGGAAAAAGTTGGCAAGATAAAAAGGCTTAAAAAACGTGACTGCAAAGTAACCATAAATTTTCCAAGGGAGCTATTCTATAGTCATTTGCCTTTTGGCAATGCTCCCAGGTTGTGAACATCCTTTTATAATGCCAAAATGAAGGGATATTAGAATGAAATTTCGGCATTCGATATTCTTTAGGTGTGAAGTAACTGGCTTTCTGAAGACATTTAAAGGAAAGGGGGCAGGGGGAGCTCCAATCCAAACATCACTGTTCAGGAAGTCTTTCCAAATGCCCCTACTCACTGTTAGTTCTCCCTTTTTGGGGCTTCCTTAGCACTCTTCTCAAGCTTCTTTAAAGGCATTTTCAATGCTGTGTGATTAGTAATTTACCATTTTGCCTTCCCTTCTAGATAGGTGCTCAACTCTTTAAGTATAAAAATCAGTATTAGTCAATTTTGTATATCCAGAGCCTCATTCAGCATCTAGAATTCATTAAATTCAACAAAAAATCTATATATCACCTATCAGAACTCATAATGTAGCAGAATTCCTAGAAAATGCTTTATTTTTTCCAATTCCACATAAGAAAATATCAGCTTGTACATGATCCTAAGACACAGATTTTTTAAAAACTTGTTCTCATAATTAACTTTAACAAAAAATTAATTTCAAGTGGCAGTGTAATGATGCAACTAGACCAACATGCAGAAAACCGAGGTGTCTGCTCATGACGAGGGCAAATTTTTTTCTCTTATATTTAAAGTAGTCATCCTAAAAAATAAATAAAAATAAAGTGTTCGTCAGCTGAAACTACAAATATTCAGTATGTGAACTATTTTCCCTATATCAGTATTAGAAACACATCAAATATTTATTTCCATATAGTATATAAGAATAATTCCTTTATATTTTAGAGTTCTGGTTCATAATCATAGGGTTACAATCTAAGTTATGAGTCCAAACTAATTTATACATCTTTCTAACATGCATATTGCTAATGGTTCAAAGTACGTGGAAGCTAATGGTTCAAAGTACGTGGAAGTAATTTGAAAAGTATAAAGTACCACACGACTGGGCCTTCAAAATAGGATGGAAGACCTAAATTTAAGTCCTTGAGAACTAGACATGAATAATAAAGTTTCAGCTACCAAATCCCAGGGAATAATCAGCTATAAGACTTGATCTATTACTCCAATTCATTTCACGTGTATTGCTATAGATCTGTCACTGAATATACAGCATATTGGCCTGAGTTACTACAGTTGTGAGCCCTTGTTTTTCATGAAAGAAATGGCTTACATTCTAGAAACTATTGCCACATCTCTGGGGAAATCATACAAGATCTGAGCTGTGAGCAGAAGTAATCCATGCATGATGTAAAGAACAATAAATATTGTTAATGATGGGTCAAACAAGGTTGCTAATAAGTTAGAGATCATTAGTATACAATAAATAAAAGATCTATGGCATTGTTTAATTACAAATGGAAAATAGATCTCACAGTATTTTGCCAATCAACGACTTCCTAATTAGTAGAAGTGACCTATATGCTTTATTAAATGGGATCCTGATGGAAACTTTAAAACACTCAAAAAATATGATGACTTAACCCAGAATAGAAACTGTACAATGTAATTTCTTAAGTATATGTATCCAAAATTTCTTATTTTCACAAATTATAAAAACATGTTAAAAGGAAAAATGAAAAGAGACCAAAAATATTTACAGAGCTGTTTTCTGAGTAAGTTTGAAAAATATCACACTATGTATGTAGCAGAAAACAAGTTTAAGTCTTACTGATTTCATTGTTTTGTTTTGTTTTTATAATTTAAACTTCTAGAAGAGCTGTGTAGTTTTTTCCCTTGGTTGGAGTAACTTGACTGCAACCTACATCAACAATAAAAAAGCAGAAGGTCCTACATGAACTTATTAATAATTCCTCCTCTCCTCAACCTCAGAGTGGGGGTGGGGGGAAGATGAGAAATTGCATCCACAATTTCAATGCCAAATGCAAGGCATTTCACTGAAAATAGTCACTAAAGATCAGTCACTTTATGCTACATTATATTAAAATATTTTAAGAGATTGGTGTAGATTTTTCAGGTTAGATCTTTTTCAATAAAAAATACATAATTTTTGTTCTTATTTTATTTTAAAGTAAAGTTTGGTCAAACCAACTGAGCCACCCAGGTGCTCCTATTGGTTAAAATTCTTAACCCTTAGAGTTCTTTATTCCTGGTGGAAACTAAGAAGCAAACAACTATGGACTGCCACACTAACATTCTGTGGACTGGCAAAATTTTAAATACACTTTACAATTTCTAGAAGCATATACTTCCTTTTAGTTAATTCTTTAATGTAGCACAAAACATGTTTACTAATTGACCCATATATATTTTGTTCTTCTATGAAAGGAAGACAAAAGTGTATAAACCTGTGTTCTGTAATTAATGCCACAGTATTTTAATTTATTTGGAAATAATCTAGATATTCAATGAATATTCATCATTTAACTTATCTCATTATAACTCTAAGATTTCAAGTTAGCAAAAAGATTTTAGAAACATTTTTTGGAAATTATTTGTAATTAGACATACCATAAAGCATTATTATTATTGAAAAGTTTATCTATAAACATTAATCTTACATTTGTTTAATTTACTTGATTTTAATACTTATGATTAGGTTACTCATGAAAGTTTCATAAGACATTTTGTGGCTAACCATCATCCTATCTGTCTTTCTGACAAACTCTGTAATGGAGAAAGCATGATCTTATTTGACTTTTCATAAGCCTATGGAGAATAAAAGTTTATGTCAGCATTATATTTAATTCTGGTAACTCTAAAGATAGGACTGTTAAATCAGTTAGAAAACTACGTTTTGTTTATCAAAGATTATCTTAGATCATGTGAACCTGAAAAACATTTTGGTTAGTTTCTGTATTTCTGAAAATGTACTTGATTTATATAAACATTTAATTTTCTTTAAGCAAACTAAATAGGGTTCATTATAAATTAATTTTGGCAATACAGTCTGGAAGTAGAAAAATCACACATTTATAACATACATACATATGCATACACAAACATACGAACAGATCTTATAGCTTTTATTTTAAAAATTTAACCATGAGACATTATAATAATGCAAAACTCACTAATTTGTAAAAGAAGAGTTGGATACAAATTGTGTTTCTGGGAGATGGAATAAGTTAGGGTTACCTGCTCAGATTGCTTAATGTTTTACCAATATTTGTGGACAAGACTTTAATTTTTTTTTCTTTTGTCTAGTTTCCAAATAGACTTTCTTTTTTTCCCTGAAAATTACTTCCCTGAAGTGTGAATTTCAAAGAGATGTCTGGATAAAAGTTTCTAGAGGCTCCTGGGTGGCTCAGTCAATTAAGCATCCAAATCTTGATTTGGCTCAGGTCCTGATCTCATTGTTCTGAGATTGAGCCCTGCATCAGGCTTCACACTGGGCATGGAACCTGCCTGCAATTCCCTCTCTTTCTCTCCCTCTGCTTCCACTGCTCATGCTTGATATCTATCATTCATCTATCTATCTATATATCTATCTATGTATCTCTGTCTCTCTTTTTCTCTTAAAAGAAAAAAAAAAAACCAAAGAGTTTCTAGAGAAGACCAGGTAGAACATTTAATCTCAAAGTCACAGAGAAAAAACGCAAGTTCCTCCAAAAATTACTTTTGTTTCCTAAATTCAGATTTTCGCAATAGTTACAAGCCTTTTAAGATACATAGAGAGAGAGGAGCCAAGATGGCGGAATAGCATGGAAGCTTTTTGTGTGTCTCAGGTCCATGAAATACAGCCAGACCAACTCTAAGCCATTCTGCACACCTAGAAAACTGATCTGAGGATTAACACAACAATCTGCACAACCTGAACCACAGAATTCAGCAGGTACGTGGCACGGAGAGGTGAACTTGAGGAGAGAGAAGCTGCGAAGTGCAGGGAGCCGCTTTTGCATGCAAAGATAGATAGGGAAAGTTTGGGATTTGTTAAAAGGATAGGTGGGCTTTGACAAAAAGTTACTATAGGTCAATATTTCTGATGAACATAGGTGCAAAAATCCTCACCACAATACTAGCAAACTGAATCTAACAATACATTAAAAAATCATTCACCACAATCAAGTGGGATTTATTCCCAGAATGCAAGGATAGTTTATTATTCACAATTCATTCAGCATAATATATCACAGCAATAAAGAAAAGATAAAAGCCATATGATCATTTCAATAGATATGGAAAAAGCATTTAACAAAGTACAACATCCATTCATAATTAAAAAAATGCCTCAACAAAGTAGGCTTAAAGGCAACATACCTCAACATAATGAAGTCCATATATGAAAAACCCACACTTATCATCATACTCAATTAGGAAAAACTAAAAGCTTTCCCCTTAAGGCCGGGAACAAGACAAGGTTGTCCACTCTCACCACTTGTGCTCAACACAGTACTGGAAGCCCTAGTCACAACAATCAGACAACAGAAAGAAATAAAGGGCATACAAATTAGTAAGGAAAAAGTAAAACTTCCACTATCCATAGATGATATGATACAGTATATAAAAAACCCTACGACTCCACCCAAAAAAGTACTAGAACTCGTAAATGAATTAAATAAGGTCACAGGATACAAAATCAATGTACAGAAATCTGTTGCATTTCCAAACACCAATAATGAAGCAGCAGAAAAAAAACTAATGTGTGTGTGTGTGTATGTATATCATTTACAATTGCACAAAAAATAATACAAGCCTAAGACTACACCAAACAAACGAGTAAAAAGCTCTACTTTAAAAACTACAAAACATTGATGAAAGAGATTGAAGATGACCCAAAGAAATGGAAACACATTCCATGCTCATGGATTGGTAAAACAAATATCATTACAATTTCTATACTATTCAAAGCAATCTACAGATTTAATGAAATCTCTACCAAAATAACACCACCAGAATGAGATACCACTTAAGACCTGTCAGAATGGCTAAAATTAACAACTTAGGAAACAACAGATGTTGGCAAGGATGTGGAGAAAAGGGAACACTTTTGGGGTGCCTGGGTGGCTTGGTTGGTTAAATGTCAACTTCAGCTCAGGTCATGATCTCATGGTTCGTGAGTTCAAGCTCTGCATTGGCCTCTGCGCTGACAGCTCAGAGCCTGGAAACTGCTTTGAATTCTGTGTCTCCCTATTTTCTCTGCCCTTCCCCTGCTTGAGCTCTGTCTCTCTGTCTCTCTCCAAAAAATAAAATAAACATTAAAAAAATTTTTTTAAGAAAGAGGAACACTTTTGCACTGCTGGAGAGAATGCAAACTGGTGCCACCACTCTGGAAAACAGTATGGAGCTTCCTCAAAAATTAAAAATAGAACCACCCAGTGAACCAGCAATTGCACTACTAGGAATTTATCCAAAGGATACAATAACTCTGATTTGAAGGGACACATGCACCCCAATGTTTATAGCAGCACTGTCAACAATAGTCAAATTATGGAAAGAGTCCAAATGCCATCAACTGACAAATGGATAAAGATGTGAATATTATTACCTGGCAACCAAAAAGAATGAAATCTTGACATTTGCTACAACGTGGATAGAACTAAAATATATTATGCTAAGTGAAATAAGTCAGAGAAAGACAAATATCATATGATTTCACTCATATTTGAAATTTAAGAAACTTAGCAGATGAACATAGAGGCAGGGAAGCAAAAATAAGATAAAAACAGAGAGGGAGACAAACCGTAAGTGACTCTTAAATACAGAAAACAAACTGGGGTTGCTGGAGAGGAGGGGAAGATAGGTTAAGTGGGTAATGGGCATTAAGGAGGGCACTTTTCAGGATGAGCACTGGCTGTTACATGTAAGTGATGAAGCATGAAATTCTATTCCTGAAATCATTATTACACTATATATTAACTAACTTGAATTTGAATAAATTTAAAAATTTTTTAAAATAACAGAGTCATACCAACACCATTTTTTATAGAACTAGAACAAACAATCTTAAAATTTGTATGGAACCACAAAAGATGTTGAATAGCCAAAGCAATCTTGAAGAAGAAAAGCAGAGCTGGAGGCATCACAATTACAATCTTTAAGTTATGTTACAAAGCTGTAGTGATCAAAACAGTATGGTACTGGCACACAGATAGGTACATAGATCAAAATAACAGAATAGAAAACCCACAATTATGTGGTCAATAAATCTTCAACAAAGGAGGAAAGAATATACAATGGGAAAAAAAAACAATCTCTTCAAAAATGGTGCTGGGATCCCGCAGCATGAAAAAGATTGAAACTATACCACATTCTTATACAATACCCAAAAATAAACTCAAAATGGATTAAAGACCCAAATATGCAACCTGAAACAATAGAAATCCTAGAAGAGAGTACAGGCAGTACTGTCTCTGTCATCAGCCATAGCAACATTTTTCTAAATATGTCTCCTGAGGCAAGAAAAATAAAAGCAAAATGAAGTATTGGGACTACATCAAAATAAAAAGCTTCTGCACAGTGATGGAAACCATCAACAAAACTACAAGGCAAGCTAGTGAATGGTAGAAGATATTGGCAAAGTATATCTATGATAAAGGGTTAGTATCCAAAATATATAAAGAATTTATGCAACTCAACACCTAAAAACCAGATAATCCAATTAAAAAAATGGACAGGACACATGAACAGATATTCCTTCAAAGAAGAAATACAGATGGCAAGCAGACACATGAAAAGATGCTCAACATCACTCATCATCAGGGAAATATAAGTCAATACACAAAGAGATATTACTTCACACCTGTCAGAATGGCTAAAATCAAAAACCTAAGAAACAAGTGTTGGTGAGGATGTGGAGAAAGGAGGACCCTCTTGCACTATTGTTCAAACTGGTGCAGCCACTGTGGAAAACAGTATGGATTTTCCTCAAAAATTTAAAAATAGAACTACCCTACAATCCAGTAATCACACTACTGGGTATTTACTCCAAAATATAAAAACACTAATTCAAAGGATACATACACCCCTGTGTTTATAGCAGTATTATTTATAATAGCCAAATTATGGAAGGAGCCCAAGTGTCCATTGACAGATGAATGGATACAGAAGATATGTGTGTGTGTGTGTACACACACACACACACACACACAATGGAATGTTATTCATCCATAATGAAATCTTACCATTTGCAGTGACATGGATGGAGTTAGAGAGTATAATGTTAAGCAGAATAAGTTAGCCAAAGAAAGACACATATCATATGATTTCACTCATATATTTCATATAAGAAATAAAGAGAAGAAAAGAGAGAAGGAGACAAGCAAGAAACAGACTCTTAACTATAGAGGACAAACTGTTGGTTATCGGGGGGGGGGGGTGGATGGGGGGATGGGTGAAATAAGTGATGGGGATTAAGAAATGCCACTTGTGATAAGCACCAGTGTATGTATGGAATTGTTGAAACACTACATTGTGTACCTGAATCTAATATTACACTGTAAGCTATATTGGAATTAAAGATTAAGAAAAAGTATAGGTAGGCTTTGATTTGCTTCTAGAGCTGCACTTATGCTCTATAAAGATTAAATTTATAAGACATGGAGTTTTTAATTACTAAAAGAACCTTTGGTTTGCAACCTGAATGATATGGAAGGGTTGACCCACCCATTCAACTCCATTATCTTCACTTTGCCTCTTTATATCATGGATAATATCTTCAACTAAAATAGAAATCAAAAGATTCCTTGTTCTGGGATGCTGGGGTGGCTCAGCCTTTTAAGTGTCTGGCTTTTGATTTTGGCTCATGTAATGATCTCATGGTTTGTGGGATTGAGACCCATGTGGGGTTCTAAGCTGACAGTGCACAGAACCTGCTTGGGATTCTCTTTTTCTTTCTTTGCCCCTCTCCTCAGTCGTACTCTCTCTTTCTCTCAGAATAAATGAATAACCATATTTTTTTAAAAAAAGATTCCTTGTTCTAAATTTATAGCTATTTGTTGGGGTATGTTTTTCTTTTCCTCTCGGTACATAGTTTCATTGCCACCCAACCTAGTGAAAAAGGCTTTTTAAAAAAGTCCTCATCAGGTTCTGAATATCAGCTTCCAACTAGACCAACTTTTAAAAAATAATTCTTTCAAACATTTTAAATGCTTTAAATACTTTAAATTCTTTTTTTTTAATGTTTATTTATTTTTGAGAGAGAGAGACACAGAGAGAGAGAGAGAGAGAGAGAGAGAGAGAGAGAGAGAGAGTACAAGCCCAGGAGGGCTTAAGAGAGAGAGAGAGAGAGAGAGAGAGAGAGAGAGAGAGAGAGAACAAGCCCGGGAGGGCTTAAGAGAGAGAGAGAGAGAGTACAAGCCCGGGAGGGGCAGAGAGAGAGGGAGACACAGAATCTGAAGCAGGTTCCAGGCTCTGAGCTGTCAACACAGAACCCAACACAGGGCTTGAACTCACAAACCACCAGATCATGACCTGAGTCAAAGTCGGACGCTTAACCAATTGAGCCAGCCAGGTGCTCCAATTTAAATACTTTAAAATGTTTCTTTCACATATCTTATCCATTTTCAGCCAGGACAAACAGTAAATACTCCTGGCAGTACTGAACAACCTCATGGATCCAGAAGATATCCTCAAAGAAGTTTCAAAAAATATTACCCTCCAAAGATTCAGAGCCACTTTCTAAGTTAGCAAAAAGAGACAGAAAGATTTAGACAATCCCCCTGAATGCTGGCAAACTCTGCAGGATCTCAGCTGCAAATAGGACTCAACCCACATTTCTGTCTGGCCCTATATTAAGGGCCCCCAACCTGGTGGTTTCCAAGTCAAGTTCTTAGGACATATAGGAGACAAATAAGAAGGCAACAGTCATTTATGGGAAAGGAAGGGTTAACAACCAATGGGTTTCCCAAAACCAAATTCATAGAAGTCTGAATTTTGAGAGGAAAGGCAGTGTGAAATTTTATTTTCCTCTCTCAACCGGGCAATGCAGAGATCCAGGAGAGTTGAGTCTGGTAAGAAGCCTCACCCTTCACCAGTTTCAGCCAGTTTTCCCAGGATCCCACCTGTTGGCTCCAGCATGAGTGGTTTATGAAGAGAGTATATAGCTCCAGTATGTGCCAGAATTTGGCAAGGTTTTTTATTCATTTTAATTTTAGTTTCCCCTTGGCTGTTTAAGGGAAAAACTAGTAGCAGTTTACCAGAGAATCACTCCAAGTACTCTCAACCCTGGGAAAGGCCCATATAGAGGCCTTCCTTTGAGAGCAGACATATAGTCTTTCAAGTTGGTGTGGGAATATTTGACTTTTGTTTACAGTCTTGGTGTCCATTCAGAGTAGAAAGTCAAGTCAGACAGTGGTTTAGTAGGCTAAATACTCAGGTAAACTAGGATAGAGGGGTTAGTAGGTGTCATGTCAATCTTATAGTCTTGTGTACCTCTTGTCTTTAATTTTGCACTAGCTTTTTTTTTAATGTTTATTTATTTTTGACAGAGAGAGAGACAGAGCATGAGCGGAGGAGGGGCAAAGAGAGAGGGAGACACAGAATCCGAATCAGCCTCCAGGCTCTGAGCTGTCAGAACAGAGCCTGACACAGGGCTCCAACTCATAGACTGCGAGATCATGACCTGAGCTGAAGTCGGACACTCAACCGACTGAGCCACCCAGGCGCCCCTTGTACTAGCCTTTTGTAATGAATCTTTTAATGAAGCTATTTTAGAATCTTAAAGCCTTTTGGAGGCTTCTGCGTTCCAGTTAAAATGGGTATCTTATTCTGTTTCTTTAATTTGGGAAGCCTCACTCTAAAATGCACTTTTTAAATAAATAATCTTGTCTAGTTGAAACATTCTGCATAATGGTCATTGTAATTCTTGGTTGTTTGGTAAGATTTTTGCCATTTTTATAGATATCTTCGGTTGCCAGGATGATAGCTCTTAGACATAAAAAATTAGGTGTTCCAGAAAATAACATGCTTGATTCTTTGCAATTTGAGGATCCCACTTCATTAGCTAAGCCTTGGGTCTCTTAGAGCCAAATTAGTAACTGGGAGGAGTATGACACTGAGTTTGACATTTTGTGGTGCTTTAGAGTGTACCTCATTATACAGAATTTTTTTTCAGGTTGCTAGGTGACCTAATGCCAATCTAACTTGTTCTGTGACCAACTTATCTTAGCATGGGAGTCTTAGACTAAGGAGGTGAGCATCTAACAGCTTTTAAGTGTTTAACTTGCGCCCACCAATTTTGCAGCTTTGACTTCCAAGATTCCTACTCACAATCAACCTATTATTCCTTTCATGAGAAGATTTTGAACTTGTGCTTACTTAGATTTTGATGTGTCATTGGTCATAAAGATTCATTTTTTGTTTGTTTGTTTGTTTTAATTCATTTCCCCCCAACTGCCCACCTCTTTCTCTAGATTGAGGGGTTCTTGTTACTTTTCCTTGTTGAAACAATCCTTCCACACTCAACCAAATTTACTGTTTTTGTCTGCCTGTGCACAGTACCTAAGACCTGTCAGGACTTCCAAAGGGTGTTTACCTTGTACGTGAGATTGGCCGCGAACTCAAATGTAAGTCTTCCGGTAAGTCTCACCATAAAAAACCTGGAGTCTCTCGCACTCCAACTTTCCACCCAGAATGATTAGGACAAACAAACTTGAAGAGCTCAGAATGCAAAATAAACAGAACTCAACTTGAGAGAAACTTATCAGAGATCTTCTTTGTGGCCAAAGAGACAGCACCCAAAAGGGCTCTGCAGTTAGCCTCACCTGCATCTAGAAGCGGGCCACAGAATCTTCAGCAGCCATCCTCAGATGCCATCTCATGACCAAAACCACGAAATGACAAAATTATGGCAATTTGGTATTGAGTTAGATATTCTTTATTCAAGGGAAGACAATCCACGGATTGGAGTAGTACAGTGCCTCAGAAGCAGTGGAGCACTCTTCCAGAGGAATTTGGGGAAAGAATGAGGTTGTTTTTGTGTATTTGTTTGTTGTAACATTTGTCATTTTATTGGAAAAAGCTAGTATTAGCATATTTATAATTTTATTTAAGTTAGATAATCTGAGATACGAAAGGAAACAAAAACGCACACATGAGTTTCAGAATTCGAAGTGACCAGGTCTGTTTACCTGGTCTACCACCACATATCAGATACCACCAAAAGCTCAGTCCTCAGAGTATTCAAATAAAAGCAAAAACAACCCAATAACTTTACAATGACCATGTGAATGTCCATACGTTCAAGAAGAGCAGAAAATTTAAACAGTAGGAAGCAGTTTTTGACAATTTTACTGGCCCGTTTGTCACTTCTAATTTTGCCCGCCCCCTCAATTCTGTTCTCAACATATTTTATTAGTCACAGTTCATTTTGACATCACTATTTTCCGAGGATCCTAAAGTATGATTTTCTGCTGAGAATATCTTTTTTTCTTTTCCTTTTTTTCTTTTTTTGTGGTTTGGTATCCAAAGTGTAAAACAGAAGTAAGGAATCAGGAACTATATTAAGACCTCCTTTTGAATTCAGTGTAAGAGTTGTACTTTGCAGATGGTAAATGTGGAATGTACATCTGACGGTGACCTCTAGCTGCAAATGCAAGTTTTCTCTCAGCCTCTGAATCACAAAGAGAAATGGATTGTGCCAAATATCTGCATAACTGTGTAAGGGTTTCAGAGCTAGATTTTGGCTTCCACAAGACTTCTATACAATTTACCACACTCGGGGCAAGAGCAAGTTTTATAGTGTGTTAGAAGGGGCAACATGGAAACAGGGCATGCTTGGCTAGGAGGTTGAGAATTTCCTCATAAGGCCAGCAGAACCTATTTTCTTTAAGCTAGCTAAGGCTGTGGTGAAGGATTATGAATGGTGTTTGTTTAGTTTCCTTAATAGGTGTTTCCCATCAGTGCTGACTGTCTTAGGTTTAGATTTCTGATGTGGGCTAGGCCACCGGGGTGGTTTCTATTTTGTGGTTCCCTATATGAGTTAAATGTATCAGATGTTAACAATAGCGACACTGGAATTGGGGTACATAGGAATTATTTATATGACTTTTGCAATTTTTCTGTATTGTAAAACTATTTTCTATAGCCTAGAGCTGTTCTAAATAAAAATATTACCTTAAATAAATATTTATAAGCACAAAAGTGATTAGCAAAAATGACTAAAAAGTAATACGGGATAAGAACAATATGTACTACGCTGTAAACTTATACAGAACAACCCTTTTTCTTTTTAATGTTTATTTATTTTTGAGAGAGAGAGAGCCTGAGCACAAGAAGGAGAGAGGCATACAGAGAGAGAGAGACATGGAATCTGAAGCAGGCTCCAGGCTCTGAGCTGTCGGCACAGAGCCCCAACGTGGGGCTTGAACCCACAAACCGTGAGATCTTGACCTGAACCAAACAGATGCTTAACTGACTGAGTCAGCCAGGTTCCCCTATACAGAACAACTTATGAATCATGTGTGTGGAGGTCAAGTAAAACCAGTTTCTTCCTAGTTAAGTGTTGATTAAAGCAGTCCACTTCTCATTTAGGCTGGTGTTGTCTAATATCTGCTAGACTTCTGTGTTTCCCAAGTTATGCTTGCTAAACAGTTAATCTACTGAAGATATACTGTTTTCTTGTGCATTGTCTATGTTCTTCATCAAAAAATAAAGAAAACAAAGATTTGTTTTTTTAGAATTACACTCTGAAAACGACATCTGATTGTGCACTTTAAAGATGTGCAGGGTGCCTGGCTAAGGATGCAAAATGTTGTGAGAATTCAGCCAACATTTGCATCCAGTCTTGGTCTTGTATATCCTAGAGGATGGAGTGTAATCTACTAATTGGCATAAAGAAAATATGTTGCCAGGCTGTGGTTTTGTACTACTTTGTTCTTAGTTTTGTTTGTTTGTTTGTTTGTTTGTTTTTGCTTTATTAAATAAAGACAATCTATGTTTGCTCAATGTTGCAAATCTGTCAAATTGATGATTCAGTGTTCCCTCTTTTAATTTTTTAAAAAAGTTTGTTTTGTAAATGCCGTAAAAAAAAAACCACATATGTAAAGTATAAAGAATAATAATAAAAATAAGAGCTCACTAACCAGTATAAGAAACTAAAAATGTAACAATTTTGAAAATCACTGTATACCATTTGCCAAACAGATCCCTTTTCTCCTCACAGAAGAAACTACTAGCTTAAATGTTGTGTTTCTTATTAATTTATTTTAATAATTATACTGATGTATATATACATATATACATATGATCAATACATTGATTTTTTTCCATTTATACATTATAAATTTTACCTTACTCTATATTGTTTGCAACTAGCTTCATTTTATATAATATTATGTTTCTGAGATAAATCATTCTTAGTCTATACAGCAGTACATTTATTTGCACTAGTGGGTCATATTCCATTGCATAATTGTACCACAATTTTTTTTAATCCAATCTCCTGCCAATGGATATTTCCCCCTATGATATATTTTTCCTTCCTAGTCACGATTATTATGAACTCTCTTTTCCAGTTTTCATTGCGTATGTGCAAAACTTTCAGTTAACTCCATACTTATGAAAGCAATTATAGCATTGTATGCTAGACTCTTTTCAACTTTGGTAGGTGATAGCAAATTGTTTTTTGAAGTGTTTTAGAAGTATTATAAGAAGTTCAGTTTGTCAAATGTTTTTGCCAATATTGTTATAATTACAGAAAATTTCTGCCAGTAAGATATGTGTAAAATGGTGTTTCCTTGTGATTTCCTCAATTGCTAGCTAGACAAAAAAAAAAATATATATATATATATATATATATATTTATATTTGTTTACTGGACATTTGACATTGGAAAGCCTGTTCATAATTTTGCTTTATTTTTTATTGGGGTTATCAATCTTTATTTATAATTTGGAGAAAAAAAAGTATATAATACTATTTGCCCAAATATATGTATTGTAGATGCTATCATCTGTGAGTTATATGCATTGGAAATCTCTTCTTCAAATTTTGTACTGTCCTATCTCCTTCTTAATACTGTATTTTGATGGGCAGGTGTTATTATTTTTAATGTAATATAATGTATCAGTTTGTGCTATTTCAGGGTTATTAAAAACACTTTCCTATCATGACATAATAAAGAAGTTCTTCTATGCTATATTCTAAAATTTACAGTCTTACATTTATATTTAAAAAAAGTCTTTCATCTGCCTAGAATCTTTGGTATGATTCAATATAATCAACTGCCCAATACAATTTAGCAAAGAAATATCTTTCTCCTAGACATCTTGTCATGTGTGGGTTTGATTTTTGTTTCTGGGATCTCTATTTTCATCCATTGTGTCATGCATCCATCCTTGAATTGTCTTAGTTCAGCTTTACAGTAAGTCTAGATATTTGGCAGACAGGTTGCTAACCTTGTTAATTTTTGTCAGATGTGTCTTGGCAATTCTTTTGCTTTTCTGAAAAAATTTAAGAATTAGTCTTACATAATACTACAAAAATAGTTAAGATACCCTTCAGTAGACACTTTATGCTTGACTTGGCCTGTGTTCCTTTTCCTTATCTTTGCCTCAGAAGTACTTTTAAGGCTCCAACAGACTGCAGTTTCTTATCTATGATTTGTGCTATCTGATGACATTCCTTTTATCTTAAACTATTTTTAGTCTCTTTTTGTGATTAGAGAACATCTAGAGTTGATTAAGACCCCTCTTATAGCTGAGACCTTCTTTTAGCATTCCCATATCAGTCATATTGGATTTGTTTAAATTATGTATCTGTGTTATCTATGATGTATGCCAAGGCAGAGGCTATGCATGGACTTAAGCATATCTTTGCTGTTAGGGGTTAAAGTATATAGAATCAATAGGAGGGTTTTCAATTACTAATAATTGAGCCAATTGTACCAAAACATGTCCAGGACTTTCAAAAATATGATATTCCTTGGGATTGCTAAGGAAAATCAACTTCAAATTAGGAGTGATGCTCACATTGGCATCCTTGAATTGGAAACTCTCCTACTCATTACTGATTATGATTATATAGATTGGTTTTGTCTCAGGAGAGTGCTGATCTGAAAGAAGAACATGATAATGTTGATACTTGATAAAGGGCTTTATCCATTTTTTAGGCTGAGTTTGAGGTATTGCATCATAAGCTCTCATAATACTAGAGAATATCACAAGGACTATAAAGTTTCCTAGGATTCTTTGAGTCAAACTTTTCTCTACTTTGACTATAGTACTCTAAAGACCCTAGTGGAAGAGGCAGAGAGGATACTGGAGGAACAAAACAATAGCAGTAGCAATGTGTAATACATCAAATATGTGCAAAATTAATTTTATGACAGGAAATAAAATAAAGTGTTATTTTTCATGGCTCAACTCAGGCCTCCCCTCCCTTTTTTTTGCATGTTTATGATGCAAAAAAAGTTCAACTTTGAAAATTAATCTTATCCGTTACAGGGAGAGAAAATGCCATTTATGAAGTTTTAATATGATGACTTTTTGCCTTGATTTCATTGATCTTTTCAAATAATCATTATTTAATATTTTCATCAATTTTATTATGTTACTTTCATTTTTATTCTTTCCACTATTCATTTATGTTTAATTGGCTGTTAATTGTTCTTGTTTCCTGAGATGGATGTTGAGCTTATTGATTTTAAACATTTTCTTTTTTCTAAAATATACACATAGTGGTATAAATTCCACTCTATGAACATTTTATCTGTATTTCACAAGTTTTGATACATTGAATTTTTGATATATCCAATTCAAAATTGTTTTCTAATTTCAACTGCCGTTTTCTCTTTAACATAGTGTTATTTATTTTTAAACATACGGAGGTTTTATGTTTTTCTTTTTTTTTAATTTTATTTGAGAGAGAGAGAGCAAGTGGGGAGAGGGGAGGGGGAGACAGGGAGAGAGAGAGAGAGAAAGAGAGAGAGTCTTAAGCAGGCTCCATGCTGAGCCTTGGGGCTTGGAGCTTGATCTCACAACTGAGATCATGACCTGAGCTGAAATCAAGAGTCAGACGCTCAACAAACTGAGCCACCCAGGTGCCCTAAACATAAGGAGATTTTAGACATCTTTGACTTCTAGCTTAAGTCTACTACGGTTAAAGAATATGTACTTATAATTTAAATCACTTGCATTTTATTGAGACTTGCTTTCTAATCCAGAATACAATCATGTTTATAAAACTTGTGTGTGAACTTAAAGTAATGGTAGTATGCAGTTCAGGGGAACAACATTCTATATAAGTCAATTATATCAAGTTTGTTAAATGTGATCGTCAGCCTCCTATAGTCTTACAGCTTTCACGTCTGCATTTTTCAATCAGTTCCTGATATATGGTTAAATTCACCAAGAATAATTATAGATTTTTCTATTTTTCTTTTAATTCTGTCAAATTTTACTTCATATATTTTGAGGATATGCAATTAGATAAGTAAAACTTTTGAATATTATATCTTCCTGGTGAATTTAGTTAATGATCATTATGATGTGTTCCCCTTTATCCCTAGTATGCTTTTTGCTTGAAAGTCTAAATGTTTCTGATAATGGTACAACACCAGCTTTCCTTTGGTAAGTGTTTGTATGGTATAACTTTTTCATCTTTTTACTTCCAAACTTATTATTTTAAGTGTGTTTCTTATATGCAATATAAATGTATTGTTCTTTTATATTCTGCAAAATTGATAGAAACTACTTGGGCAAAATGAATTTTTCTTATTTATTCATCATATTTATTAGTAAAATAACATCAGGAACTATTTATATTACATGCACCACATTCCTAAAACATAATGAACTATTTACCATACTTGTTTTTACAACTTTGAATTTTATTTAGTCTTCAATCAGTTTTTATTTTTAAAAACAAATTTGTTTCATTAGTTCATTTTACAACTTTAATAGTTCTTAAATATTTGGCCTGATCTGTATAGAGCATTAAAGCCGGCACTAGGTCTGTATATTATAGAGGGGGTAGTGATTTGTAGAATTAATATAGCATAACAATTTAGAACACAGATTCTGGAGTCAAATTCTGTTTGTTCCACTTAGTGGTTGTAATGCCATTGGGCAAGTTATGTGGCCTCCTTATGTTTCAATGGTATCATCTGTAAAGTAGGGTAGGCAATAAAGATAGCTACCTCATTCTGCTGTTGCAAGGATTAAACAAATTATTATATAAAAAGTGTTTAGAGACCTTCCTGACATGTAAGAACCATTTTTACATATTTGCATAAAGCAACAAAATGGTATTACTTGTTATTAGACCTAATAATATTATAATACGTGCTTAGCTATTAAAACTAGTCTTATTTGATCTTCAATGACAATTGTAAGGCTGTGGCCTCATATGTGGAACTTCTGCCAAAACCCTGGATGCCTCTGTGCTTTTGCATATGTTGTTCCCAAGTCGTTGATACTCTGTCTCTTAGATCTGGGAAGTCTTCAAACTCTGAGATCCAACTCACTATCAAATTATCTAATATTCCTTTAAATTCTGGATTTGTGTTTTCCAGTGTGACTGCCACTAGCTGTATGCTGTTACTGAGCTCCTGAAAGGTAGCTAATCCAAATATAGATTTGCTTAGAAGTATAAAACACATCCTGGATTTCAAGGCTTTGTTTAAAAAAGAGAGAGAGAGAGAATATAAAATATCTCAAAATATCTCATTAATGACTTTTATATTGGGCTAAATAAAATGCATTGTGAAGACCATTTTCACCCATACCTTTTTACAGCTGATCATTGAACAAAAATGAAGGTTAGGGGTGTTGACCCCCATATCATCAAAAATCTATGTAGAACTTTTGAATCCCTCAAAAAGTTAACCACTAATAGCCTGCTGTTGACCAGAAATCTTCTTTTTTTTTTTTTATTTTTTTTTTAACGTTTATTTATTTTTGAGACAGAGAGAGACAGAGCGTGAACAGGGGAGGGGCAGAGAGAGAGGGAGACAGAGAATCCGAAACAGGCTCCAGGCTCTGAGCTGTCAGCACAGAGCCCGTCGCGGGGCTCGAACTCACGGACCGTGAGATCATGACCTGAGCCGAAGTCGGACGCTTAACCGACCGAGCCACCCAGGCGCCCCGACCAGAAATCTTATTAAAAATACATGTGTAAGTAGGGGCGTCCGGGTGGCTCAGTCAGTTAAGCATCTGGCTTTGGCTCATGTCATAATTTCATGGTTTGTGAGTTCGAGCCTGCATCGTGCTCTGTGTTGACAGCTGGGAGCCTGGAGCCTGCTTCAGATTCTGTGTCTCCCTCTATCTGTCCCTCCCATGTTCCAAAATAAATAAACATTAAAAAATTTTTAAAAATCCATGTATAAGTAGACTCTTGCTGTTCAAACCCATACTGTTCAAGGGTCAATTGAAGTTTTTAACATAGCTACTAGAAAATTAAATTACATATGCCTTGTATTATAATTCTGTTGGGGAGTGCTGACCTACACAAATCATTTCCTTGCCATCCATGTGTTCCTACAGAACTTAATGGCCATTTCTCTATCATTACATATTATATTGCTATATAATTTTGCTTTACTTTGATATTCCCTTACCAGATTATTAGCCCTTCAAGGGCAGGACCTGTATTTTATTCACTTTTAGATTTGTATAGTTGATGACATGACTCAGAGTTGGTCTCAATAAATATTTGTTGAATAAGGTAAGATTGATAAAATACATATGTTTCAGTGAAAGTAAGTGAGTTAAGATCATAAGGATAATCTGGCTGGAAAAGAAGAACAATCATAAGTAATATGTGATTCTGTTTGCAAAACAGTCATAGCTCCACAATTATAAATACAGGCAGAAGAAGTTAAGAATGAATTCTTTAGAGCCTAGTAGAGCTGATGAGATATGATCTTCCAAAAATACAGAGCCCATATAACCAAGAAAGCACCAAAAGGACATATGTCCTTGACCATTCTGTCCAAAACCATACAGAAATATTTGGAAGAAGTCAGGAACCACTTCACTCTACTACCACCTCCCATTTCCCCCCTGGGGATATAAAAATCTTTATTGATTTGTAGACTCTTAGAATAGCATTGGATCTTTTGTTTAAGATAAACAATCTGTGTTCTTTTAATCTTTTCTAAAGTATTCCATTTTCCAAACCTTGTGATCACTATCAATGTAATTTAATTTAACAAGCTTTCTCATATCTCTGAGGCACTGTGCTAAGTGCTATGGAGGACACACAATAAAGACATGTGTCTGGCTTCAACAACTTAATAATAAGTAATGAGAAATACATAAACTAACCTTAACTCAAAGCAGAACAAAGAATGATAGCTTTAGAATGCAAATCAAGAATTATAAGCATGCAGGAGAGAGATAAGATAAAGAATGGGGCAGAAGCCTTTTCCCCTACAATTTGGAGACTTTATGCAAAATAGAGCCAGAGTTTAGGGGGATCCATCTGTCCTGCAGAAATTTTCTCTCAATGGAACATGAAAAACAGATTACCTGAGAGGATACATCAGGAGAAAAGGAGCACCTTGCATATAAGCAATTGTCTCATTCTATAAATAGACTTCTAATCAAATGTATCAAACATCTACTATGTGATAGATATGATGCTAGACACAGGCATGTGAAAAAGACTAGGAAACAGATCCTACTTTTAAAGACATAAATCAAAACCTCTGGCAAATGAGCTTATGGAAAGCTAGACTGCCATGTTGGAGTATGATAGTAACTGTAGTTATAATAGTAAGCTATATAGCTAAATTCCTCTACTTGAGTTCAGGACAACCTATGTGGTCTAATGAATAGATTAAATGTTTGAGGTTTTTCTATTTACTTGTTTTTATTTTCTATGTGCTTGTCTGTCCTTTACCTTCTGTCTTTAAACACCACAAGAATAAGAAATATAGCCACTATATTTTTTTTAATCACAGCTCTATTTCTTTGTTTTAGGTTCCCCCACTGACCACTCAAATACTAACACTCTTTAGGCTCCTAAACAAAAAATAAACTCTTACTAGAATCTTTTCAGTATTACCACAATTCTTGAATAATAGCAAGCAACTGAAAGCAACTTATGTCTGTGACCTCTCCTTCCTTAAAGCGATTTTTGGATCCTCAGAGTATATGTTGATATGTACTTTGGTACTTCTCTGCTGTTTTCTATTGCCAGGGATTCTGACTTACTATGAAATGGTGGTTCTTTGATTAAGAAGTCTTAGAAAACAGAACCATTTAAAACATGTTTAAATTCCAACAGATATCTGCTGATTACAAGACACTGTATTTGAAAATAGTCTCTCACCTTAAGCTCTTCCGAAAATGAGTTTTTCCTTTGATAAAATAACTAAAAAGGCTTTGAGTTCCTCTGAATGGAGAGTTTGGCAGTTGTCAAAATGACAACTCTTTTAACCTCACTGATCTCAAGTTGAAAGTTTCCACCCACTGCACTAGAGAAGAAATACATTCAAAATACAGATTGCACAGTAAAGAGAAGTGGTAGAAAACAGGCCGTGTAGCAGTATCCTCTGTGTCACATTGTGCTAATTAATATCTGAATGCCTTTTTCTCCTCTTCTCTTATTTTGGCAATAGGTGGATACTGTCTTTTCACGTCTAGAAAGAGGCAGAGTTGGGGGGAGGCAATGGGGAAGAGTTCCTGTTGAATGTAAGTTCACGATACCTTGCCTGTATTCCAAAAGAGACATGCAAAGCCCTGACCTTGTGTTGTCCTTGTACGCCAAGAGAATCTGCAAATGAGATTAGCTAGCAGAAGAATCCCAACATTTGTTCAAGATTACCTTTTGTTCTTCCTTGCAGAAATACAGCTTCCTGAAGGCAGAAGCCTTACTGGCAATATACTGGAGTCCCTTCAATCCAGGATACATCACTATATGTACCTAAAAACTTAGTTTATGAATTGTCCTGGGAAAAACATAGGAGTCACACCATTGTTTACACTAGATCCCACTAAGGGATGCAATTTCTAAGGAACTAGCAAGAAGTGGGCTAAAAGGCATAGTGGCTCTAACTTCCACAGCAACTCATGCCAAGTTCTTTGCACAAAACCAACCAATAAGTGGGGCGCCTGGGTGGCTCAGTCAGTTAAGCGTCCGACTTCGCTCAGGTCACGATCTCGCGGTCTGCGAGTTCGAGACCCGCGTCAGGCTCTGGGCTGATGGCTCAAAGCCTGGAGCCTGTTTCCGATTCTGTGTCTCCCTCTCTCTCTGCCCCTCCCCCGTTCATGCTCTGTCTCTCTCTGTCTCTCTCTGTCTCAAAAATAAAAACGTTAAAAAAAAATTAAAAAAAAAAAACAAACAACCAATAAGTAAGGGGCAGAACAGGAGCCTTCAATCAGATTTACTGATGGCACAGTATGAACACAAAACAGCTGCTTTAGCAGTGTTGAGGCTGCCATTGCACCTTGCTTACACATACGTAAGCGCACACACCCACCCACCTACACCCACACCCACACTGACACACACACAAAAACTCATGACATACACACAGTCATTCAGTCAGGCACTGCAGCTTGAAAGATGATAGGGTGGCTGATGTGCTGCCTCTAAGTAGTTCAGAAGGTCTGTTTAGTGAAGACACTGATCTGAATTAGAAGGTCTGTTTAGTGAAGACACTGATCTGAATTGAATACTATAAAACAATGATTTCAAAAAATGCCATAGGAATCAGGAAGCATGACTAGGTCTGCTTTCATCATGTTGCAAACAGTGCCTTGTATTCTAGTGATTGCAATGTTCTGGTTCCTCTACTGTATCATGCCACCCTTAAGAAAGAGGTACCATGCCTTATTCATGTATTAATTCAGTGAAGTTATGTGTAACATTTATCTTGCTAGGTCCTTAGCATGAGTTCATCCATGTCCCTATAATTGAGGAGCACACAGCCTAATAGGGGAGAGAGACATAAAAAGTTTTTCATTTCAATACAGGGCCAGAATATAAAACACCTTTCATGTAAGAAACAGAATAGTTTAGTATTAACACTTATTAAGCTTCTATTATGGGTCAGATACTACTCTTAATAGGTTAACCTCAATTCATGTAATGCTCATAACCCTTGGGGTAGCCATAATTACTATCCACATTTTACCAACGAAAATACTGATGCGGAGAAAATTTAAATATATTGCTTAATGTCACGGAAGTAATAGTAGAAGAGATGGGATTTTACTTTTTAAAAAGCAGAGCCTCAGAAGCCACACCTTCAATCATTAAAATCCACTGCTTTTTTATGGAATATTAACACCAGCCCTTAAATTTCTTGTGCACAATTTTCTCATCCATAAAATAAGGGTAAAAATTGGTTTCTCTCTAACAGAGATGTTTTAAGTATTAATTAAAGTTATATATATACATATATATATATATATATGTATATATATATATATTCTTGGATCAGTGTCAGGCATGTAGGATATGTGGCCAACAAGTATTAATTCTTAATAGTAAATATTTGTGAATACATGAATATTTATCTCAGGAAATCTTTTAAAGAAGTATATATAATCATCTCACTAGGACTATTTATCTCTAAGGCAGTGAAGCTGTACCAGATATTCTTGTAAGATTTCATCTCCCCCAAAGAGGCTCGTTAAACTTGGGGAACTCTGGATGTCATGTAATAACCCAGGCATGAGCACTGAATGCCCCTGGGCTCTACCTTGTGCAGATTGCATCAAGATTAAGTGCCTTGTCTCTGCATCTAGAAAATATTATAGGTGCCCTAGCCATTATTTATGGCTTCTGAAAGTTTCCAATGTGATTGTGTGTGACAAATATGTCAATTTCAATGTTGTGATTATGCAGGCACCTAGCACAGAGGGTGTGCAATGTGTAATATTAGTACCTCTCAATTCTCTTGGGAATGCGTTTAGAATAGTGAATTCTGTCATCTCACAGTGCTTTCCCCACATCAGCTGTACTTCCTGTGCATGAATTCCAGATCACTGAACATTTTATTCAAACCAGTGCATATGGGCAATAATTCCATTATTTTTCAAGATGGAGAGAGAATAAAAGCCAAAAATATATTTCGGTCAAAAATACCTTTCTTGAAAAAGGTAAGTGCTGAGGACAGTTTGAACTCAGTTTATTTAATCTTAGAAAGATGAGTTTCTGTATGAAACTCAGTTTCAGATGATCTGCTTCTAACACAAAGTAAAAATCTTTCCCTTTTCCCTAAACTATAACTTCTTCTTTGTCTCCTATCACCTTTCTTTTCAATGGATATGTTCAGGTTGTCAGAGACAGAGATAAGACAAGAGGGAGATTTCCTATAAATGGAATCAACATTAGCATTAGAAATAGTGCCAGCAGTTGCAGAAAGGGATTGATGTCCCTGTAACTCCTACCTGGGTGTCAAGATTAATGCAATGGAAAGAAGGGTCTCATATGAACATTTGTTATCAATGATATTTCACATGATCTTTGCTGTAACCAAGCATGCAGCTATAGCCAGCAAGTTTCATCATTCTATTTACAAGAGTCTTTTCTACTAATCTCAATTTGGAAGCTATTTACTTGCTGATCCAAATTGGAACAAAAAGTAAATCCACCTGGTCCAATTCCTTTTAAATTTCTCACTGTTGTCAAGAAAATGTATTTATCAACTATCTGATTCTGAACTTCATGATAGAGCCAGTGACAGAACTCAGATATGTTGACCCCCAGTCGCCACTTTTTACAAAATTGCATTACTTCCTTAAGTTAGAAAACTTTAAAATAAAGTCTTTGTAATGCAGAGAGAAAACTTCAAAAGAAAACAAAAGATAATCATGACATATATCAATGCTGCCTTGTAACATATCAGTTAAATTAATGGGATTAGTACAAATGATGGATGACACAGGGAAATAATTCAAGAAACTCATAGTCACAGGTTTAAAATAACAATGTGGATTTTAAAAAATCAACAAAGGTGTTATTTAAAAAAAGAGATAAAATTGTACAAACTTAAAATCTTTCAGTCAAGAATCAGTGGGAACATCTGAAACATCACTCCTGTGTGCTGAGAGTTGATTTTACTATTCAATCATCTTCGTAGGTAATTAGAAATACTTTTCTCTCTCCTCTTACATTTATGGACGTGAGGAAAAGATAATCAGGAATACTTTGAAAACATGACAATATATAGGTAAAAGCAGGGAGCCAGATGTCTATATATCTTAAGCAGCTTTTATCAGACAAAAACTGTTAAAACGATACCCATCAAAAACAATCCATGCCTGCACTTATAGAATAGGGCTTTTTTCCCCCAGAAAGATTATAGATCAGTGAGAGAATCTGTATTGAAATAATTCAAATAAATAAAAGACTGTGCATTAGATGTGGTCAATTTGCCTAATAATCCCAAATAATTTAAAAAAACACAAAAATATTTATTTTGACTTAGATTGAGGAATAACCCAGAAATAGGAGGTAAAAAAAATTATGGACTAAAGTGCTTATTGCAACAATGTATTATGTTAATTTTTGTATGAAGTATAATGTATACACCACAAAGGATACGTATCTTTTATTTTTTTCATTTTTTAATGTTTATTCATTTTTGAGAGAGGGAGAGAAAGAGACAGAGCATGAGTGGGGAAAAGGCAGAGAGAGGGAGACACAGAATCTGAAGCAGGCTCCAGGCTCCATCTGAACTATTAGCACAGAGCCCAATGTGGGGCTTGAACACATGGACTGGACCGTGAGATCATGACCTGAGCTGAAGTTGGAGCTCAACTGACTGAGCCACCCAGACACCCCACGAAGGATACATATCTTAAGTATTCACTTCAGTGAATATTATGTATATGGTGTAATCACACTCAGATCGAGATGTAGAGCATTCCCAGCACCCCAGCAGGCTCCTTTGTCTTCAATGTCAGTAGCAGTGATGCTGCCAGCTACACTCCCCAAACCTAGGTGTCCACTTTTCTTACTCCTAGTAGCATAGATTAGCTTTGTGTGTTTCCAAACTTCATACAAATTGAATAATATATATATTTTATGTGCATATTTCTTTTACTCTATACCACGTCTGTAAAATCTGTTTCTATATAATGTCTGCAAGATCTGTTTCACGTAATATGAGTTTTTGTGTGTTGTTTGTGTTTGCGACATTCCACTGTAATATACTACATGTACATTGTTCTCTAAAGGACCTTAAGATTATTTCCAACTTTTAGATGTTATGAATGAAACAACTATGAAACGTACATGTCTTTTGGTGTTTAGGCACACTTATTTCTCTTCAGGTTATCTATCTAAAAGTGAAATTATGGGTTATTTATTTATTTATTTCTAAGTTTATTTATTTATTTTGATAGCAAAAGTGTGTTGCACACATACCCATATGAGCGGGAGAGGGATAAAGAGAGATGGAGAAAGAGAATACCAAGCAGGTGTTCTCTGTGCAGTCGGGGCAGAGACCGACTTGGGGCTCAGTCACATGAACAGTGTGATCATGACATGAGCTGAGATCAAGAGTTGGACACTTAACCAAATAAACCATCCAGGTACCCCATATGTATTTTTAATAGGGGGGGAATACAGAACAACCTATATATTAGTCAATAGAGAAATCATTATGTAAATTATTATGCCTGCTTTCTAAAAATTTTAATACTATATAATTAAAAAGTATAGTAACACATACTATGTAACAACAAGTTGATGCTTATGATTCAACTTTAAATGAAGTCATCAGAAAATGAAATACTGTCCATATTATAATACTTCATGCAAGATATATATATGCATATATATATATATGATACACTTAATGTCATGAAAAAAAACAACAAAAATGTCACCAGACTATAAATTAACATTTTTAAAAATATTTTTTAGCATTTATTCATTTTTGAGAGACAGAGACAAAGCAAGGGCATGGAGGTGGAGGGAGGGAGACACAGAATCTGAAGCAGGCTCCGGGCCCTGAGCTGTCAGCACAGAGCCTGACACGGGGCTCCAACTCATGAACCATGAGATCATGACCTGAGCCAAAGTCAGACACTTAACCAACTGAGCCACCCAGGTGCCCCTAGAAATGAACATTTTTTATCAAAGTCAATAAGCAAGGCAAAATGGCAAATATAAGAGGCAAACAGAAAAGACTTTTTAAGGAATGAGGAAAGTATAATCCGGATGACAATCAGAAACAAAAGAACCAAAAAATAGGTAGAGGTGGAGCTATCTGGTTTGTAATTGTCTAATTTAAAGGCTGAACTTTGACAAATAGACTGAAAATGTGTACAATTAGTTGATTATCTTTGATATAAGGAGAAATTGTTAGGTATAAACTGGATTGAAGTCGCATAAATTTACATCAAATGGTTTTTAGAAGTGGATCAACTCAGAATGAGTAATGAATAAAAAGAAAGTAATTTCTAGCTGTCTCTATGTTGTTATCTATGTTATCAGCTTAGTAAAGTTTGTATAGTTCATGTTGCCCCTATTGGGGATGGTTGGTATTACATTATGATGTTTGGATGCTGGTGTAAGTAAAACCCTGCACTATGATACCTGGAATGTGGTTATGCTCACGAACCTGATGGGATCCGAAATTTACTCCAGTCATCATCTTAGTCCCTGAGAATATGTAGTACACTGGAGAAGCTGTTTCTGTTGGGAAGTAAGGGAGAATGGTTAAATTTTAACTGACATTTGGTGTTTAAAACATGCTTTAATATCTGCCTCAACCATATGGATTCACAAAAGTTTGTAAAATGATTCATAAATTTAAATACGAATCAAACTTATGTACATGATGACTCCCAATGTGAAAGAATATTTGGGTAGATGATAACTCCAATGTAAAAGAATATTTGGGGAAACTGATTTGAAGCTTTCTATTGAGGTAATACTTATGAATACTGATCACAAAAAAAGTGAATTAAAAAATTAAACATCAAATAAGCCCCTATATCAACACCTATTAAAAGTTTCAAATCACTGTGAATGCTGGAGAAAAAGAGTAACCAAGTGGGTAAAAAAAAAAAAAAAAATAAGACAACCCCTGAAGGAATAGTACATAATTAATATGGTTTATAGAGGCAAAATCTACCCTCTTTGGATGGTTCAAATTCTGGTAGCTTTAAGAGTAGTAGTATGCTCAATCTTCTGTATTTTATTTTATAGAAAATTTTATAGGAAAAATAATGAAAAAATAACTGAGTAATATTCGGGAAAGAAATATTGACTAAGGCCTGAGGGTGGACAGAGGGGGAAGGTATTACAGCAACTCGCCTGGGATTTGTTTACTTACCAATAATGAAGAAACATTCCCGGGGCGGGGGGGGGGGGGGGGAAGGCAGGTGTTCCAGTCGAATTTCTTTGCAAATATGCTAACAACTCAACATAGGGTAATAGACTAATAATATTTGCTACAAGGAGAATGCTTTTTTATGGAATACTCTTAGAAGGATGTGCTTTAATTTAAGATTTCTCATGGTAAAGAAATCTAGAATCTATGAAATTACATAGCACACACCCTTGGAAAATGTCATGAAAGGTCTGTAATAAGATGGGTATAAAATAGAAATTTTTCATAACAAATGCTCACACATACATCCCTCACTTAGAGACCTTTTCTATTACTGTGGGCAAGAGAAAGTGTCTGATACAAAAACAGAGGCCTGGGAAGCCACATGGGATGTCCAAGACCTCTTCCAGGTTTGCCTACACTGCTTGCTAACTAGTGTCCTTGAAACAGAGTAAGTGCACAGATTCATTTGACCATGATATAACAATCAGATATTTTGTTATAGCTCTTACTAAATGAACCATTAATTTAACTATTAACCTTCATAGGAGCTCCTGCGTGGCTCAGTCGGTTAAGCGTCTGACTTTGGCTCAGGTCATGATCTCACAGTTCGTGAGTTGGAGCCCCGCATTGGGCTCTGTGCTGACAGTGTGGAGCCTGAAGCCTGCTTCAGATTCTGTGTCTCCCTCTCTCTCTGCCCCTCCCTGACCCATACTTACACTCTTTCTCTCTCCCCCAGTCTCAAAAATAAACATTAAAAAAATTTTAACTATTAACCTTCATAAAAAATGAGATGAAAATTCTTATCCTGGAATGTTAAGAAAAGTCAATCCTTGACACCAAATTGTACCCAAATTTCTGATATAATATTTTCTTTAATGATAATATCTATCTATCCATCTATCTATCTATCATCTTTCTATCATCTATCATCTATTTACCTGTCATCTATAGTAAAGCTATGAAGACAGTTCTGGCCCAATTCCACAATTAAAAACTAAAATATTAATTAAGAAGTCAGGGAATATATGTGAATATTGATTCTAAGTACTATGAAGCTATTTTCTAGTTATCTTTTCATCTCAAGATGATTAACTGGGAGGGATTGATTGATGAAAATGGAAACTTTAAAGCTAAGGGCTGGCAAATATATACAAGAGTGAAGCAGCCAGTATCACAGTTTTTCCCCTCTTAGGGAAGAATTTTTGCTGAGTTGCAGACCATTCATTGAGTCAATAAACATGTGTTCAGCGCCATCCTTTATGCACCAGCTACTGTGTTTGATTCTGGGGTGAAAAAAAAGGTGGATGACACACATTACTTCCATTAAGAATATACTATTATAATAATAAAGTAAGGTAGGAAAAGTATATAATAATATGGTGCAGGAACTTCTATGAGAGACAATAGATACACACAAGAAGAAGGGCAAACACAGATTTGGGTGGGCGAATGGGAAGCTCTGAGCAGTGGAACACAATAAAAAATGTGTTACTTTGCCATTTCTACCTCAAAAGAAATACTCTTTCTTTTAAAAATAATCTATGTCAACAGTTATGCATAGTGGTAACAAAATAAAATGAAGATACTTATCAACACCCACTGCCTAGGAGGTCTTTAGTATCACTTATCTGAAGAAAAGATAAATAGAATTGAACAAACTTATCAGTTTGTTATCAAATATAAGAATCATGTTAGTACTTACTTGAAATATTTCATAGAATCAAAATGTAACAGACCGAAGCACACTGATCCTTGTCATCTGCCTTAATGAAAGTACCACATGGAGATTTTTCAATCAGAACTATTGGCAGGGGAGAAACTCTAAGCTGGGCACAAGAGGAAGCCTGATGTTTTTAGAAAACACATGGATATTTTTAAAAATAAAGAAGATAAAATGCAATCTGGTAAAATATATATAACATAGTTGACTAACTCTAAAAATTCAGATTGTTCTCTTTCCCACTGTTTCTCCATGTTTCATGATGTGATCATTCTTTCTGTGGATTCTTAATTTTGTTGGCATCTATGTGTAAAGGGAATAACACAGGTGCTTCTGGTCTTCAAACTGTAACATTCATATTTGTGAAATAACAATTTTCTGGTTCCTTTCTGAGTTACCACAATCTGTGTTTCCTGGATCTCTGTAATCAGTTAGAAATAGCTTCAAATGGAAGTCATAACTCTATTTCCAGTACAAAAATCACCAATTGCTTTATCCAACTCTGGGAAACTGGTGGATTCAGTGAAAACAAAATTGATGTGTAATTAAAGTTAATTATTTGAAAGACTCTCTGGTTGACAGGTTTATCTGATAAGAACAGAGGTACTAGGAACTCAAGAGCATGTTTTGGAATACTACATTAGCCAATGATTTAGTCTTCTTTCTTTACATATAGTCGTCAACTCTTCATATATAAAGGATGTGTGAAAAAAAAAATCTAGTGAGGGGGCTCCTGGGTGGCTCAGTCGGTTAAACATCCATTTGCTCAGGTCATGATCTCGCAGTCCATGAGTTCAAACCCTGTGTTGGGCTCTGTGCTGACAGCTCAGAGCCTGGAGCCTGTTTCAGATTCTGTGTCTCCCTCTTTCTCTCTCCTCCCCTGCTCATGCTCTGTCTCTCTCTTCTCAAAAATAAATAAACATAAAAAAAAATCTAAAAAATCTAGTGAGTATCCATATGTGACAGGCATTGTACTACTATATTATAGTATATATAGTATATACTACATAGTGTGTGTGTGCGTGTGTATATATATATGTGTGTGTGTGTGTGTGTGTGTGTGTGTATATACATGTATATATATATATATATGTATGCACACACACATACACATACACACACATATGCACAAATCTCCTTTAGTCCTTAAAAAACCATGAAGTATTATTATTTCCCACTTCACAGATAAGGAGGCTAAAATAAGAGAAGTTAAATTTTTAATTGTATAGCTATTGAAATTAATAGAGCTAAGGTTTAAGTTTAGGTTCAAATCACCTCTCACCTGAGCAACAGATAGCTCCATGAAGCTTTCTGTTAGTAATACAGGGAGCCTACTGAAGAATATGTATATACACAAACACATTTCAGATGCTGGGAAGAGAAGGATGATAGATAGATACATAGATATCCAGGTAGTTAGATACACAGGTAGATGATAGATAGGAAACAGATGATAGATTATAGTTACATCATAAGGCTAAGGCTGTTAGGGATGTATCCTTTCTACATAATCATATATATACACATATATGTATGTATAATTATATATATATGAATTATATATGTGGATATATATGTATGTATAATTATATATATATGAATTATATATATGGATATATGTATAATGTGTATATATATGAATAAATATTTTAAATGCATTATAAATTCTACTCCACATAAAAATAATTACAGAAGGGGTATTTTTTTAATTGTAATTCCAGGATAGTTGTATATAGTGTTATATTAGTTTCAGGTGTACAATATAATGATTCAACAATTCTATACACTACTCTGTGTTCATCATGATAAGTGTACTCTTTAATCTCCATCATCAATTTTACTCATCTCCCTATTCATATTTTCTCTGGTAATCATCTATTCTTTACAGTTAAGGGACTGTTTTTTTTTGTCCCCTTTTTATTTTGTTCATTGGTTTTGGTTTTTAAATTCCACATATGAGTGAAATCGTATGGTATTTGTATTTCTCTGATTGGTGTAGCATTATGCTCTCTAGATCCATCCACATTGTTGCAAATGGCAAGGTTTTGTTCTTTTTTATGGATGACTACTATTCCATTATATGTATATATATTATATATATGTACATATATAAATATACATACATATATACATACATACATATATGTATATGTGTGTGTGTATATACATATATATGTATACATAATCTTTAATCATTTTCTTATCAAAAAACACTTGGACTGCTTCCGTAATTTGGCTATTGCAAATAATGCTGCAATAAACATAGGTGTGATTATATCTTTTTTAATTAGTGTTTTTATATTCTTTGGGTAAATACCAGTGGAATTACTGGATTATATCATAATTCTATTTTTAATTTTTTTGAGGAACTGCCAAACTCAAACCTCCAAAACTCATACTGTTTTCCACAGTGGCTCTACCAGTTTGCATTCCCACTAACAGTGCACCAGGGTTCCTTTTTCTTGCACATCCTCGCTAACACCTATTGTTATTCTGTTGTTGATTTTAGCCATTCTGACAGGTGATATTGTAGTTTTGATTTGCATTTCCCTCATTATGAGTGATGTTGAACATTTTCTCATGTGTCTGTTGGCCATCTGTAGGCCTTCTTTGGAAAAGTTTCTGTTCATACCTTCTGTCCATTTTTAACTAGATTATTTGTTTTTTAGGTATTGAATTGTGTAAGTTTTTTTATATATTCTGGAAACTAACCTTTATTGGATATGCCATTTGCAAATATCTTCTCTCATTCTGCAGGTTGTCTTTTAGTTTTGTTGATTGTTTCCTTCGCTGTGCAGAAGCTTTTTATTTTGAAGTAGCCCCAATCATTTATTTTTGCTTTTATTTCCCTTGCCTCAGAAGACATATCTAGAAAGATGTTGCTATGGCTGATGTCAGAGAAATTACTGCTCGTGTTCTCTTCTAAGATATTTATTGTTTCAGATCTCAGGATTTAGGTTCTTAATCCATTTTGAGTTTATTTTTGTGTATGGTGTAAGAAAGTGGTCCTGTTTCATGTTTTTGCATGTAGCTGGCCACTTTTCCCAACACAGTATGTTGAAGACACTGTCTTTTCCATTGGATATTCTTGCCCTCTTTGTCCAAGATTAATTGGCCATGTAGGTGTGGGTTTATTCTGGGTTGTCTATTCTGTTCCGTTGATCTATGTGTCTATTTTTGGGACAGTACCATCCTATTTTGATTACTACAGCTTTGTAGTATATCTTGAAATCTAGGATTGCCATACTATCAATTCTTTTTCAAGATTATGTTGGCTATTTGGTGTCTTTTATGGTTCCATACAAATTTTAAGATTATTTGTTCTAATTTTGTGAAAAGTGCTTTTAGTATTTTGATAGGTACTGCATTAAATCTGTAGATTGCTTTAGGTAGTATGGACATTTTAACAACATTTGTTCTTTTAATCCATGAGATGGAATATCTTTCCATTTGTGGGTATCATCTTTAATTTCTCTTTCTGCTACCTCATTATTAGTGTATAGAAATGCAGTGGATTCCTGTATATTGATCTGTGTCCTGTGACCTTACTGAATTCATTAATCAGTTCTAGAAGTTTATTGGTGAAGTCTTCAGGATTTTCTTTACATAGTATAATGTCATCAGCAAATAGTGGAAGTTTTACTTCTTCCTTACCAGTTTGGTTGGCTTTGATTTCTTCTTGTTGTCTGATTGCTGTGGTTAGGAATTCCAGTACTCTGTTGAATAAAATTATTGCGGGTGGATATCCTTGTTTTGTTCCTGACCTTAGGGGAAAATCTGTTTTTCCCCAATGACTATGACAATAGCTGTGGGGTTTTCATATATGGCATTCACTCTTAACCTATTTTGTTGAGGGTCTTTGTCATGAATAGATGTTGTACTTTTCAAATACTTTTTCTTCATCTATTGAAATGATATGGTTTTTGGGGCGCCTGGGTGGCTCAGTCGGTTAAGCGTCCGACTTCAGCCAGGTCACAATCTCGCGGTCCGTGAGTTCGAGCCCCGCGTCGGGCTCTGGGCTGATGGCTCAGAGCCTGGAGCCTGCTTCCGATTCTGTCTCCCTCTCTCTCTGACCCTCCCCCGTTCATGCTGTGTCTCTCTCTGTCTCAAAAATAAATAAACGTTAAAAAAAAAATTAAAAAAAAAAAAAAAGAAATGATATGGTTTTTATCCTTTCTCTTCTTATGTCATATATCACATTGATTGACTCGGGAATATTGAGCCACACTTGCATCCCAGGAATAAAATTCCCTTGATTGTGGTGAATAATTTGTATTTCCTATATTGTTCTATTCAGTTTGGGAACATTTTGTTGAGGGTGTTTGCATCTATGTTTATCAAAGATATTGGCCTATAGTTCTCTTTTTTTGTAGTGTCTTTAATCTGGTTTTGCTATCAGGGTAATGCAGGTCTCATATAATGGATTTTGAAGCTTTCTTTCTCTTCTATTTTTTGGAATATTTTGAGAATATATATTAACCCTCCTTTAAATATTTGTTCGAATTCACCTGCGAAGACACCTGGTCATGAACTTTTGTTTGTTAGGAATTTTTGATTTCTGGTTCAATTTCATTGCTGGTAACCAAAACTGTTCAAATTTCCTATTTCTTCCTGATTTATTTTTGGTGGTTCATCTCTTTGTAGGAATTTATTCATTTCTTCTAGGTTGTCCAATTTTTTGGCATATAATTTTTCATAAATTCTCTTATATTCCTGATTATTTCTGTGATGTTGGCTATTACTCCCCCTTTCATTTCTGATTTTGTTTATTTGTGTACTCTCTCTCTCTCTCTGCTTCTCTTTCTCTCTTTTTTGTTGTTGTTGAGACTGGCCAAAGTTTTATCAATTTTGTTGATCTATTCAAAGAACCATCTCCTGGTTTCATGGATCTCTTTAATCCATTTCTAGTTTCATCTCATTTATCTCTGCTCTAATCTTTATTATTTCCTTCTTTCTACTGTTTTTGGGTTTTCTTTGTTCATCTTTTTCTAGCTTCTTTAGTTGTAAAGTTAGGTTGTTTATTTCAGATTTTTCTTGCCTCTTGAGGTAGACCTTTATTGCTATAAACTTCCCTCTTAGAACAGCTTTTGCTGCAACCCAAAGATTTTTGGACCATTGTATTTTCATTTTCATTTGTCTCCATGCACTTTTCAAAAATTTTCTCTTTTATTTCTTGGATGACCCACTCATTGTTTAGTAGTGTGTGATTTAACTTCCATGTATATGTGTTCTTTCCAAATTTGTTATTGTGGTTGATTTCTAGTTTCATACCATGGTGTTCAGAAAAGATACATGGTATGGCTATAGTCTTTTTGAATTTACTGAGGTTTGTTTTGTGGTCTGATATGTGATCTATTCTGGAGAGTGCTCCATGTGTACAAGAATGTGCATTCTACTGTTTAGGGATGGAATGTTCTTGAATATATCTGTTAGATCCATCTGGTCCCATGTGTCATTCGAAGTTACTGTTTTCTTGTTGATTTTGTGTTTGGATAATCTATCCATTAATGTAAGTAAGGTGTATGGTCCCCTACTATTATTGTATTACTATTGATTACTTCCTTTATGTTTGTTATTAGCTGATTTCTGTATTTGGGAGCTCTCATGTTGTGTGCATAAATGTTTACAATTTTTATATCTTCTTTTTGGATTATTCCCTTTATGATTAGATAGTGTCCTTCTTTACCTCTTGTTACAATCTTTGTTTTAAAGTCTATTTTGTCCAATATAAGTACTGCTACCCTCAGCTTTCTTTTCACTTCCATTTTCATGATAAATACTTTTCCATCCCTTCACTTTCAATCTGCACATGTCTTTAGGTCTGAAATGAGTCTCCATAGGCAGTATGTAGATGGCTTTTGCTTTTTAATCCATTCCTTCACCCTATGTCTTTTGATTGGAGCATTTACTCCATTTATATTCAAAGCAATTAATGATAGATATGTACTATTACCCTTAGTTATTTATTTTATGTTTATTTTTGTAGCTCTTCTCTATTCCTTTCTTCTCTTTCTTTCTTTTCTCCTGTTGGCTTTCTTTAGTGATATACTTAGATTCTTTTCTCTTTATTTTTTGTATATCTATTACTGGTTTTTGATTTGTGATTTGTGGTTACCATTAGGTTTGTATATAACATCTTATGCATAAAGGAGTCTATATTAAGTTGACTTTTGCTTAAGTTTGAACCTATTCTTTAATAAGAGATATATTATTTTTACAGTTTTTATACTTCCTACTTTTCTTACTCCTACTTCTGGTTTTTTCCCTTCACTCCTCAGAGTCCCCTTTAAAGTTTCTTGTAGAGCTGGTTTAGTGGTCATGAATTCCTTTAACTTTTGTCTGGGAAACTCTATATCTCTCCTTCTATCCTGAATGATAGCCTTGCTAGATAGAGTATTCTTGACTGCAGGTTTTTTTTCTTTTGGCACTTTGAATATATCATGCCACTCCCTTCTGGACCGCAAAGTTTATGCTGAAAAACCACTGATAATTTTATGAGGTTTCCATTGTATGTAACTATGTTCTCATGTTTTGCTGCTTTTAAAATTGTCCCTTTATCACTAATTTTTTGTCATTTTACTTACTATGTGTCTTGGTGTAGATTTCCTTGGGTTGATTTTTTTTGTGGCCTTTCTTGTCTCCTAGATCTAGATTTTTGTTTCCTTCCTCAGATCCATGAAGTTTTCAGTTAATATTTCTTGAAATAAATTTTCTGCCCCCTTTGCTCTCCCTTCTCCTTCTGGGATCCATATAATGTGAATATTATTACAGTTGATGGTGTTGCTGAGTTCTCTAAGTCTGTTTTCATGTTTTATTATTTTTTCACTTTCTCTCCTATTTAGCTTCATTGCTTTCCATTACTCTGTCCTCCAGGTCACTGATCCATTCTTGTACTTCCTCTAGTCTACTATTTATTTCATTTAGTGTATTTTTTAAATTTCAGTTGTTGAGTTCTTCATCTCTGATTGATTTTGTTTTATGTCTTCCATCTTTTTGTTGAAGGTCACACTGAGGCCCTCCACTCTTTTCTCAAGTCCAGTGAGTATCCTTATGATCAGTACTTTAAATTCTATATAAGGCATATTATTTATCTCCGTTTCATTTAGGTCTCTTTCTGTGATTTTATCTTAGTCTTTCATTTGGGACATATTCCTCTGTCTCCTCATTTTGTCTAACTTTCTGTGTCTGTTTCTATGTGTTAGGAAAGTCAGCAACATCTTCTGCTCTTGAAAGTAGTGGTCTTATGAATAAGAGGTCCTGTAGTGCCCTGTAGATGGCAGAACCTGGTGCTTCATTGGTGTTCTATGTGAGTTGCATTTGCCCTGCTGTTGTGGCTGAGCTACTTTTGCCTTCAGGCCAGTCATCTGCAGTGGCTCTTTGCCTTTTGTGGGCAGGGTTTGGTCCTTGTATTGTCAATGGGCCAGCCCAGAGCTGCCATGGCCTTGAATAGAGTCAGACCAGGCATTTGCCAGAGATGAAGTAGCACTAAACTGCAGGAGAATTCGGAGGTGGAGCATGTGGTACCAACAAAGTCCCCACTGGTGGGAGGGGACCTGTGGCCACCAGACAGAGACAGGCTGGTTTGGAAGGAGGTGATCCACAGAAGCATGTCAGGAGGGGAAGAAGGGTATGGACACAGATGTTACAAGGTTTACCTGAGTCAGCTGTGGGAGGAGACCTAGAGCCAAGACCTGGCAGGAGAACACGGGGATAGGGCATGCATGCTGTTAGCAAGTTAGGTAATTATTGTTGACACCTCATTGATTCTTGCAGCTGTCCTTGCATTTCTTGCAGCTGTCCTTGTGTTTATGAAGGTGGGTTACAGAGGTAAATGGTACTTGCCAGGGTATTGGTTCCTAGAGAAGTCTTCCAATGATTTCTGCCCCTCAAGTACAGGCTCTGAAATTAGAAAAAAAAATCTCCCTCCTATATACCACAGCATTTTTCAAACTGCTGCTTTTATGTTATATTTCTGCAGAGGTGTCTCTTTAAAGGTGGGGACTCAGTTTCCTCTCATCCTTTGGCATTCCCATGAGGCTGATGATTTTTTAACTTTCAGGTTTTAAGCCCATCTGATTGTAAGAACTCGTGAAACTTGGCCCCTCTGATTTTCAAAGCCAAATGCTATGGAGATTCTTCTCCCCCATGCAGGATCCCTCATGTGAGAGTGTTTCTCTCCTCTCTCCCTGCCAGTGGCATCTCTCCTCCCACAGAGAGTCTTGCAGTCCCCTTTTGTTCCCAACCATGTCTTTGCTCTTCCTACCCTAGTTTTATGTGGCCTCTTCTTCATATTTAGCTGCGGAAGGTCTGTTCTGCCAGTCTTTGGAACATTTTCTGGGTTATTTACACCGATGTAGGTCTTATCTAGTTGTATCTATAGGATGAGGTGAGCTTAGAGTCCTCCTTCTGTGCCTGGAAGACTAGGGTTTTTGATGATTATGATGAGACATTCTCAAAGGAAAGTGCAAGCAATTGCAAATAATTTCAGATACTTAAATTAAATGACTATTTAAAATTTTTGAAGCTTAGTTTCTGTATGTAACCTTTTCCATTGCAGGTAATGTCCATAAATATAGAGGGGTGTGGTATTTCATACTCCAAAATCAAAATTCACACAAATTCACAAAACAGTTGCATGAGTGAAATAAAAAGTATAGTAATTATGGACAGAATGTGACATTTTAAAAGTAACTATAGAAAGACCTAAATGATCAATTTTCTTTTCTATTTACCCAAATCAGCTCAAGATAAATGATACAGTATAATTAAATAGAGGAAAGTTTACTTTGCTCAGATCCACAGGGAGAAGTAAATCTATAACACTTACTGAATTTGTGTTAATTATGTATCCATGAAAGGCACTAGAAAACGTGATACACACACACACACACACACACACACACACACACTGGAGTATTACTCAGCAATCAGAAAGAATGAAATCTTGCCATTTACAACTACATGGATGGAACTGGAGGGTATTATGCTAAGTGAAATTAGTCAGTCAGAGAAAGACAAAAATCATATGATTTCACTCATATGAGGACTTTAAGAGGCAAAACAGATGAACATAAGGGAAGGGAACCAAAAATAATAATAACAGGGAAGAGGGCAAAACAGAAGAGACTCATAAATATGGAGAACAAACTGAGGGTTACTGGAGGGGTTATGGGCTGAATGGGTAAGGGGCACTGACGAATCTACTCCTGAAATCATTGTTGCACTATATGCTAACTAATTTGAATGTAAATTTTAAAAAATACAAAATAAAATTTAAAAATAAATAAAAAAAATAAAAATGCTTGTACGGCTTTTAAAAAGAAAAGAAAAGAGTATTATTCCAGTGAACTTAAGAGGTTTTTAGTCAAGTATCCAAGAAAAAGAAAATGGTCACTTGTTTCTATATCATTGTCAAATTAAGCACAAAAGGCAATAAAAATACATCAACACCCAAGTGAATTGACAAGTGGAACAGCCCAATTTGAGCATATGCTAGTGTTATGTGACATAAAAGAGGTTTAAAACACAACCCTTACCCACAAATAAGCACTATTAAATTATTGGTACTTGGAATGAGGAAAAAGGTGATTCTGAATTTTCTAGCATTTGGGTCATATAGAGAATTGTTCTGTTAGTTACCCTTTCTGAACCTCCCTTTCCTCTTTGATAAAGCATCACAAAATATAATCTTGTCAGGTTTTTGGTAGGATCTCATGAAATAAGAAATGTTAAAACATTTTGAAAACTACATGGTGGTATAAAATATGGGATATTTTTTATCATTTTATAGAGTGAAAATTATTCAGAGCTAATAAGAAGTGCATAGGAGTGTGAAACCAATAGAGTCCAGAGGGGCTGAATAATTTATTTAGTAAAATCTGTATTTTTAAGGAGTTCCACCCTATCTCACTGGTCAGATTAACTCAACAATGTGGTAACTGGCAACATGATACAGGGTTTGTGCATCTCTGTCCTATTTTCTCTCACTCACTCAATGGCTGAACTAGTCTAGAAAATGAAGAGAGAAGCAGATGGGGAAACTGTTTAGATGCTGCTATTTCTGGGTTCAAATCTATGTAGGCTCTGCTTCATCTTAGAAAAAGGAAGGTCAGGGTTTCTTAATTTTCCCAATCCCCAAATAAACATGGTCTGCTGTAGACAGGAAAATTATACTAAGAGAAGTTTTTATTCAGTATTACCTTGTGGATCTTGGTTCCGAGGCATCATCTTAATCATCTTGTAGCTAAGCAATTACAAAGGCAATAATATTGCTTACAATTTGCAAGAAAGACATTTTCCCCTTAGCTGTAGATGCCATGCTTTGAGGAGGCCATGATCTCCTACCCATCACAAAGCAATCCCTGAGTTCCACACTGACTGGCATTATTGTTTTTGCCTTTCTATCCACACCTACATGAATGATTATATGAGTCCTCAGTACAGCAAAGGGTGAGGGACAAACATCAAGGAAACGCATTGAGGTAGGACTGGAATTCAGAAAAGGCAAAACTAATTACATTTTTATACCACTACTATGTTCCAGGCACCCAGTATTTATTCAACTAAGGTTTCTCTCAATATTTACAACAGTTCTAGGAGAATATTTTTAAATTAATTCAAAGCTTTTCAGATATGGAGAATTAAATCCAGAAAGGTTAAGTTGCTTAGGTAATGATTGCTGGAGTCACAAATTAAAATCTAAATCCATTGGCCCATGTTCCTGTCACTATATTCATTCTCATTTTTGTTTTGTTGTGATCGTATTACTAACAGGGGAACACTTACATTAAAAAAAATCACAGAGAAACTCAAAGGTAAAACAGATAAAACAGATATAAAAGTAGTTAATATAATTGAAAGGGAGGTCATGAAGAGGAAGCATTCACTGATAATACCTCAACACCCCTTATTGGCCCCTATGACATTTTTTCCAAAGTTTTGTTTCTTTCAAGAACTCAGTTAAGAAGTCCTTTGAGTCAAGAATCTAACTTGAACCATTTCTCTGGAAATTGCTCTTGGTGAATGCAGATGGAGATGAAGGGGATGACATGGAATGAGCTTACTGGAAGGGAGAGGTAAACAGCTGAAAGGAGACAAGAATGGGATCACAAATTAAATTTGCCTATTTCACAATTCAGCCTATGATCATTCCCAGCTTTAAGACAGACACTCAATGTCATTTATGCTAATGATTTAAATGTAAATCTATTTTGACCATCATTCACTCAGATCATGAATCACACATTTTCCTAGTCACACCTTACATTAAAGAAATGTTGGACTTATAATTGCTTCATTTGTCCTTAAAGAAGAAAGATGAATAAATGCATCTTACAGGCACCATTAATGAGTAAAACTGCATTTTAATTAATGTGCCTTTAATTAAACAAAATAAATTTTCTTCATAAGATTCTAAGTGATTTTTCCCACCCCCTCTAGGCAAAACAGCAGCATTAAATGTTTTAGCCCATTAGGTTTTAAAGTTTTAAGTGACTAAAAAGTTGGATTCCTGAATTCATATTACAACTAACTCACAAGAGAAAATTAATAGCTCATAAATTAAACTTCTGTTGAAAGAAAATCATATCAAATGTTTTCCTGAGATAAGCATTTTTGAAAATGGAACTTATTTTAACTTCTGTCCTCTGCCCCAAGTAGGCACAGTCCATCTTAGAACTATATTGTATTTAATCAGCTTCATGTCAAGAAATGCTTGATACAAAAAATATTTTACAGGAATTATACTTTTCTTTTCCTCTTAAATTGAGTAATGTTCCTTCTCTGGGTCTTCTTTTTTATCCTCCCCAATTTCCCAACAATGAATTTCAGAAGATTTTCCAATAATTTTAAAGAAAACTTTATATTTACTAGAAGATAATATAAGATTTCTTGAATGTCTTAAACTAGATTTTTAAAGTGTCTTATTTCTTTAAGTGACAAACGTTTCTCCCAGAGCCTAGCCAGTTGATAATCTGAAGGATTATCACATTGGTAAAGTTCTGATTCTGTCCATGTGTAGCAATACCAAAGCAGGCAAGGAGTTGTGTTGTACAGAAATTCAGTGGCTATGAACACAGGTCTGGATTAGATGAAACTGGGTTAGTTTGACTTCTTTACTTAACTAACTTCATGACCATGGTCAAGTTAGTTAACCTCTCTAAGCCTTAAAGGACAATAGTGATAAACTGCATAAAGAAATTTTTATAAGGCATGAGGGTGGAAGTGTTTATAAAATTTAGATTACTAATGTTTATGTGCATATTTGAATGATATTAAAACTTAAGTATTTGTAACCTTTATGTTATAAAATCTGATGACAAAAATTACTGGGTGGAGGCTATACGTACGTTGGTGCACACATTGCCAGAAAAAAACAGGCAGATACTGGACATCTTAATAAAGCACCTTGCCAAGTAATTAAAAAAGAATAGACCAATAATTATTAAACAATAGCTTCAGAAGAGATACTTTCTGTGAAATGTGGACTATGTCAAGTTTCTCTTTCTGCAACTAGAATCATAGTATCCATTGTAAGAATATTGTAATGATATAGGAAAGCCGAATTAATTTGGATATCTCTGAAAAAGTGGAGAGAGAACGTTGGTCTTCTTCAGGTTGATGTTTCAGGTTCTGCAAAGCAGCACACAATCTTCAATCAGTAAGAAAACTCAATGAAAATACTAATCTCTGACATGCCAAGACAATGCATTGTAGTCAGAATTCTGTTTGCCACCTCAGTGAGTGGTATAAAAACCACTGAAGGGTGCTAATTCAAAGCAGAGGATACTAAGCTCATTCTAAAGCTTCTGATTCAATGTGCTTGGTACAGGGCTTCAAAAACCCTATACATACTATGTGATTCTAAAGCAAGTACTCTGGTCACCATGAAGAAACACAAACCAATAAAGGTTTTGTTTTGTGTTGTTTTTGTGCATATATACTTCTGTAGAAAAATTGGAAAATAAAAAAAAAATTTGGAGAAGAAAACAATTACTCATAGTCCCATCACTTAGGATAAGCTACTGTAAATCAGTATTACCTTTAAGTGTGTGTATATAAAATTATCCACAGTTTTCTTCATGTTGTATATATTGTCTGTAATATTGCACATCTGATTTAATATTACATCACATGAACTTCCCTCAAGTCATTAGATACTGCCTGTGTATAAAATTCTGTGATGAATATAATTTTTTTTTCAAGCTTGAAGACATTCCATGGTCTTCCAGTGCAGTGTTGCTAAAGAGAAGTCTAATAATAACTGGTTTCTTCATAGGTAACTTTTTTTTCAATCTCTGAAAATTTAGAAGATTTTATCTTCATTCTTGGTACTTAAATTTCATCACCCTATATTTACAAGCCTTTTTATTTATAAATAAAAACGTACAGGATTAGAGAGGTTGCACAAATGAGATGCTAAACCTTTCTTATATCTTCTTTTTTGTTGTTGTTTAACAATGGATCCTACAGTATTTTTGTCCATGTTATGATATTTAGATTTCATTTATTTCAATAACTAAGTAGGACTGAGTTTTATGGATATCCCATAACCTGTTTAATTCCTGTCAAACTGATAGACATTTGTATATTCCCAATTAAAATCAATGCTACATTGATACATGTTTGGACATGTATCTTGGGAACGTGTTTAAACATTTCTATAACATGAGTTCTTGGGAATTTTCTGTTGTTAAAATTATATATATATATATATATATATGTGTGTGTGTATATATATATATATATATTTATATTCTTAGACTACTGTTGCAAATCTGGAAATCAGGCACTGCAATAAATATGTGTAAGAAATTTGTTGGGAGATACTCTAGAGATCTAGAGATTAATACCTATGAGGAGTGACAGAAGAAGATGAATGATAATGAAGTTGCAGCAAAGGATTCAGCTCAAACCTCTCAGTTCTGGAGCTGATAGACACTTTAGAGATGTTCCTCACTGGGGCAAAAGAGCTGAGCCTTTGCAGGTTCACATTTCACAGTCACTGACCGTACGAGGGAAAGAGCATGGGCATGGCAATGTGGCTCCCTTCAATTCTTAGAGAAGCATCCTACTGAAATGTGCCAGCTACTAACTCTCAGCAGCTGAGACAATAAGTGCTTCAGTATTTGGGAAAGCAGGGATCTGGCCAGTGAGCCAAAGAATACACTACTCTCCACCCCTTTGTGTCAATTATATCCACATGTCTTATACAAACCATTGTAGAAACTTCTAATCTAGTGCTCCTCTTTTATTCAGGAAAATTTATGATATGCTTAGTGGGATGAACTATAATCCTTAAAGTTCACAAATGATCCACATTATCTCCCTCTTCTATTTTATTCTAGATACCCCTCACCTTTGATAAGTACCTCTACTGACTAAGATGACTTACTTGGTAGAGTGACCCAGAAACTTTGTCCATGAGGCATCAAAGGCCTAGTTCTTTTTTTTAAAAAAAATTGTTTTTAACATTTATTCATTTTTGATAGAGAGAGACAGAGTGTGAGCGGGGAAGGGGCAGAGAGAGAGGGAGACATAGAATCCAAAGCAGGATCCAGGCTCCGAGCTGTCAGCACAGAGCCCAATGCGGGGCTCAAACACACAAACTGCGAGATCATGACCTGAGCCGAAGTCGGATGCTCAACTGACTAAGCCACCCAGGTGCCCCAAAGCCTAGTTTTTTAATAAAAATATTCCTTGTATAAATTCCCTAGTAATATCTCTAAACTTCCAGAGCCAAGAACTGTGGGAATATTTCATAAGTTGAGTCAGTGGGAGTGATAGAAAGTGGAGTCATTACTTTATTCCTTTGTTTCTGGAATTACATATTCTACTTATTGGAGACACAGCACCATATATCAGTCATTGCTTTGGAATATACACAGCATCCTGGACAATGATACCCATATTCTCAGAGTATCTATCATCTGCAAATGGGTACCATAGCTCCACTTTCATCAGAACTCTATAGACTCATAGTTTCTGAGTGGTGTAGTGTGTGATTAAACCAGTGGAGCCCATGTTCACACAGCTCTTCTCCTGCCTCCTTTGCTCTGAAAGAGGATCTCAGGTTGGTGGATCAAACATTACCTAAACCTTCAAATAGTAGTGCTGACTGTAGCCGCATAAGCAGGAAAGGCAAATTCTTAATCAAAATATATGTCATTTTTAGACAAGATGAATGAATTTCTACTCCTTCTAGGATGGAAGGTATCCAATGATACCAATATGAAATCAAGTGATTTTTTGATCTTGAGGAATGGTGCTATAGGTCTTTTGCTGGAAATTTAGATGAAGTTTTGATCAACTGTGGTGAGAGGGAGCCCATATTTTCAGGCATGTGTATAGCTTTCATCCTTGTCCTCAAGGCAGTTTCAGTCACACATGTGTCAACACCAGAGTGGCCAATGACAGATGTTGGCTGATGTCAAATGACTGAATCATTCTATCTATATTCTTAGGAGTCCTTCCTGGTGGATGTTCTCTGATCACTATTAATATAAAATACAAATATTTTCATATTTAATGTCATATCCAGTAGGTTAATCCTCATGCCTCTTCACCAGACTTCTTGATCCTAATTTTCTTTCTTTCTTTTTAAATGTTTATTTATTTATTTTTGAGAGAGAGAGAGAGAGAGAGAGAGAGAGAGAGAGAGAGATTGAGAGAATGAGCAGGGGAGAGGGAGAGAGAGACTCTTAAGCAGACTCTGTGCAGTCAGCACAGAGCCTGACATGGGGCTTGACATCATGAACCTTGAGATGATGACCTGAGCCAAAATCAAGAATCAGATGCTTAACTGACTGAGCTACCCAAGTGCCCCTGACCCTAACTTTCTGACTTTTTTAATCCTATATGCCACTTACCAACCAGCCAAGCCATTTACCATTTGTAAATGGGCACAGTGCTGCCTTTTAAAGAAGACAATTACCAGTTATTTGACCTTCTGTACACCCATATATAAAAAGGAGAAGGGCCTCAACCAGTAGCATGCCCTGGAGGTCCTCCAATGGTCCACTCAAGCTGTCCCCACTGTCCAAGCCCTACCAATTCACATTTGCTATTTGAATCACAGGTTTCAGGAATCCCTCAATTTGCCAGTTGAAGGCTATGTTGAAGGACACTATCACATATTAGACAGAAGTGTTCCTTGAGCACCTGGGTAACTCCATTGGTTAAGCTTCCAACTTAGGCTTACATCATGATCTCACAGTTAGTGAGTTTGAGCCCTGCATCTGGCACTGTGCTGACAGCTCAGAGTCTGAACCCTGCTTCAGATTCTGTGTCTTGCTCTCTCTGTGCCTCTCCCCCTCTTGCACTCTATCTCAAAATAAATAAATAAATAAACATTAAATTTTTTTTTTTTAAAAAGAAGTGTTCCTTGAGCTATCAGATCTGTATTCTCACAGAGTCTGCTTAAAGAAACACCTTCTTTGAGAAACCATTATTGGCATGTAATTGTGCTTTAGTGAATACTATATGCATGACTCATGGCCATGAAGTAGTCATGTGATAGGAAATCATGTCATGCTTCTGAACAGAGTCATCAAATCACGGGTGGGTGCAACTCAAGAATTCTCTGTAGTGAAATGGAATTGATACATATAGAAGTGGGTGAAATCTGGCCAAGCTGGGGCCACACAACACCAAGAAAAGCTCTTAGGAATATTCCTCTGTCTTCCAGGTATATTGCTGTATTGCTCAAGTATTCCTCTGCCCCCCCACCCCCCAGGCATATTGTTGTTTTCACTGGCCAATAGGAAACTCAGGTATAGAGTCTTCCTGGACCATACATGGCTCTGGTTTACTAATGACTTTTCCTGGCTAACTTCTACCAGGATGAAATGGGTATAGCTCCCATCCAACCTAAGAGAGACAGTAAAGGACGCTTGCCACAATGGCAGAGCTTCACGAGGTATGGTTGGCTCCCCTAGCCTTCCCAAAAAATGAGCTGTGCTATATTTTCACTGACTCATGGGGCTGTGACAAATAGCTTGGCTGTTTGGTCAGGCTGCTGTCAAGGCTCAGACTGATTTATAAACAAACCCCTTTGTGGGTATGAGATATTTATATAAGAACAAGCTCTGCTTCTAGTAGGCTTTTTGTTACCTGTATAGATGCTTACCAGGAAAGCTCTTACACTGACAAAGGAAAACATAAACTATGAGCAGACTACATTTGTCAGCTAAATTCAGAAACTTAAAGCAAGCAGAGTAAGACCCATTGCTTCCTCAATCCATGAAAGGACAGTCTATGGAAATTCAGAAGCTATCCTAGACTGGCCTACACACATGGATGTCCACTGTTGCCTCAAGATGCCAAAACAACATGAAAAACCTGTCATACCTGTCAGACCATGCTCAAAGCTAAACATACTGACCAGAGACAAATCTTTCAAGCCAATGGGCCAGGGAGTTCTTGACAAATAGATCACATTAGGCCTCTCATCCCACCCAGAGGTTTCCACTAGATCATATGCACTCCACTGACTTGGGCCATACTATCCAGGTCATAAAAGACCATATTTACTTCTTTTTCAGGTTTCCTGAGCACAGTGTATATAATAATAGCCCCATATTGTGGCCCAAGTTACACATCAGTGATCCCAATCACAAGGCATACAATGGACTCTTGTTCTGCATCATTCCCAAGCTACAGGGGTGATTGAGCATTTTGATGGACAATTAAAGGACAGACTTGAGTAACTGATGGACAGGGCAAAGCTAATTCCAGCCTGGAATACAAATCTCAGGCAATCAGTGTAAGGTTTCAATGCAGCAATTGCCTGAGAGTATAGTTCTCATTTGTGTCATATGCTTTACTAGGTTGTCTGACGTCTTCCTTAAATTGTGTATCTTTCTTTTATAAATATTGACAGTGTAGTCTCTGTAAGGTACCCTGCAAAGCCTTCCAACCTCTTCAACCCCCTCATGAAAACTCAAATTGATGGAAGATTAAAATGGCTATTAAACAATAAGTAGAGGGAGACAGTAACCTCCTCCATTTACTACCCAGGTGCAAAGGATTGATTTTTGCCAAGGACCTCAAAAACAATGACCATCAATTTAAGGTCTCTAGTTCAGCATTTTTCATTAGGTGGTCCTGCTGCTTTGCACCATGTACCAAAAGGGATCAATATCAGTATATAGAATAGAAACATTTATTGAACAACAAGAGGGTCCAGGTCAGGAGATTTGGGCACATCATTCCAGAGGAAGCATTAAGACTGCTATCCTTGACCATGATACAGGAAATGCTGTCCACACTGAAGTTAATGGTGCAAGGTCTTCTTGACTGTTAGGAGCCTTTGAGCCAAAGAACCTTGGTACAGGAGAGGTAGGATAAGGGGATATAACCTCTCTTCTCTCCTATAGAATAGCCTGTGTGATTCCTGCCTAGGTGAATTTGTTGCTAAATCTGTCCCAGGCAGTTGCCACTGCCCTGAATGTGATACACTGTCACCCACTACCCAACCCCACAAATAAACATTTGATCGATGTGCTACTGAAAACCATGAATGGACATTTCTCTAGCCACAGATCCTTCTGATATCTCAGATACTCCAGCCTTATTAATTTGTACTGAGACTTTGCCACAACTAGACTCTAAGACTACAGAAGAAAAATGTCTCCCCTCCATCAACTGCTACCTCTGATAGGAGTAACTGGAATAATTGGGAAAGGGAGCATAGGATACACTATTAATGCTAATTAGGTCTAGACAGTGGCAGTCTTCTCCTCCAGTCTTCTCCTACACTCACTTCTGTGCCACACAGACTCTTCAATTCCAAACAAATTTTTGTCCACTAGGAGGGAGGTTTAGCTGGTTGATCCCCCAAATAGTTAATGATTCTACCCTTCCAACACTCTGTGAACACCCTTAGGATATCATTTTGCTTGCAAAAATCAGGCCTTCACCTCTCTTCCTCCTACCAGTGTAATATATACATATGAGGCATTAATAAGAGACATCCAAGTATTCAAAAGAATCCCTCCAGTTGAACACATCACACTATGCTGACTCAAGTGGGAGCTCCAAAACCAGGAAGACCAGTTACTTAAGAGAGTTGACAGGTGACATTACCAACTCTCTGCTCATGAGTGTGCTCCATGTGATTATCCCCATTGTTAGCATCATTCAATTAGAGAATGCTTTGCATAATCTGTACCTAACCTTGCTGTGGTCATTAATAATGCTACCTCAATTTCGAAGACACAAATGGCCAGCCTCAATTCTGTGGCCCAAGTAACATTAGATAATGTGGATCTGTGATTTACAACACCTAATTTTCACCTGCATAAGTAAAACTGGCAAAGTGAAACAGTCGACTATGAGGCTTAAAAGAAAGCCTCTTGGTTCTTTGAAGTAAGAACCAAGTAAGTAAGGCTTTGGGACATCTCTTCTTGACTCGGAAATGGTCGGTATCCATGGCTCTATTGCACTCCTCCAGGTGAGACTGCTTATCCTGCTTCAAGTGATTTTGATCATAGTCCTGGTCCACTGTTGCCTTACAATAATTAACCCATTTGGGCCCATAATAGGATAACCAATGTTTCTGTCTGTCCAAGAAAGATCAAAGGGTGGAGTTCAAGAGTCTGGCTCCAGGTCGAAATGCTACATGTAATCTTTTAGGCCCAATTTTCATGTTTTTCACAAATAGTACTGAAAAATTACACATTACTCGAGGGAAAAATCTAGTGTATTATCTGATGTCTACAGGCTCCAAACATATTTCATTTGGCGTAGTGGGGAGCACCTGACAGGTCATTATTTCTTTGGCTAACTTATTATAAAGCAAACTCATAAACATTTCCGTCCTAAGAAAACTTTTACACTGTAACGTTGACCTGCAACTGGTTGACTTTGTCAGTGATCCGTCTTTACCTCCATGGCTCCCTGTCCTATTTGCTATACTTAAAACTTCTCCTCTACTTAGGTATTAAGAGTTATTTCTGAATTCAAAAGGTTCTTACATGGCAGCATGAGAAATTTCAGGGAGCTAGATTCCAGGGAAACTAATGAAAACTATTTTAAAACCCAACTATTTGAAATCTGTGGAAATGGTACAGGCAACAAATGAAATTATTATTCAAGAAAATTGAATAAAACTTGATAAGAATTGTGAGTCTATGGGTGTTGAACCAAGACCTATACCATTCTTTCCCAGCCTGGATAACAATATGGAAACTCTGGACTGGAGCAGCCAAGTGATAGCTGACATATTGCAGATTGAAACCTATTACTATTACTATTACTTTGTCCCGTTTAGTGTTTTAGTCTTAATCTTTTGTTTCCTGATTTTAATAGTACTTTTTATAATTTATTCTTTCTTAGTGTTTATCTAGTCTATCTTTCCCTAGTCTATCTAGTCTATCTATCATTCTTTTCAACTTAATTTGTTTCCCTTAGGTGTGTTTTATTAAATAGAATATATCTTTGAGATGAAATCATTTTTAAAAGTTCACCTGAAAAATGGTTGCTTCCTAAATCTGTATTCTGTGCTCTGTTCAATCTCTCTGGCTAAGATCTTCTAAAACCTCTTTAAAAACATTCTGATATGGTGCATCTGGCTGGCTCAGTGGGTAGAGTCTGTGACTGTGACTCCTGATCTCGAAATAGCAGAAAGAAAACTAAAATTCTGGGCTCTTAATTTCTATTCAGGATCCCTTTGCACTGTAGTATGTCTTCAATACACGCATTTTTTTAAATTATAGTACATAAAGAATTAAATGAAAAGATAACACTTTTGTGAAAGCGCTTCTAAATGACTTATAAATAATAGTTAAAATTGAAATGTAACAATTGCTACAGAAGCTCTCCACTTATAAAACTGTTCCCTCTTTAATAAAACCAATGCATTAGAAAGTCAATATATATCCTATTGATGTGCTCATTAGAAATGGAGACTGAGTTACAAAGATCAATCAACTATTCAATGCAGGATTTCAAGTGGACATCATTGGCCCAGCTTCAGTTCTCCAATCTATAGGTGCTCTGCCTCTAAATCATCCACAGTGATCAGACCTTTATTTCTTCCCGAATTAGCTAACCTTTCCTCAGCATTTCATATTATTTTTTAATCAAAAATTTCTCTTCTATTTATCTCTAACCTGTTTATTGACCCTGAGTTTATAGGTAGGACTCAGATATGACTGAAATTGAAAGCCATGGGAGGCTGCAAAGTTGGATCGTTTTTATTGAAGTGCTCAGAAGATTAACCATATGACCCTGTGATTTATAATAGCAGTTATAAGCCAAGGAGTTTTATACAATTGGATAGATTTCACAAATACCCTCCACATCAGAACTCACAAAAGCTGTCTTTTTTCTACTTATCATTTTTACTAGTGTTGTTATTGTTAATGGACAAATAAAAGAAAAATTACATTGAGATTAACATGCCAGATTTTAACTCTAAACTTTTTATGCTGCAGAGAATAAACTCACATTATAAAAATAGGTCCAGCTTTAAAGTATAAACAGGTACACAGTGAATAGATAAATAACCCAAGTAATTTTTTAAAGAAGGATTTAGAACAGTAGTCAAATTAAAGTGACCTTGTGAGATTGGAAAGTGTCATACAAAAGAAAAGATGCATTTAGAAAAGAAAAGGTGTGAAGAGATATTTTTAGGAAAAAGAAAAAATAATATATAACTGAAATATAATCTAGGATGAAGTTTTATAAGTCAGTTTTCTTCTCGTATACCACAGATGTCCAAAACAAATATATAGAGAAAAAAAGATATTTTTTCATAAGATAAAATTATAAATAGTTCTCATGTCTCCATGTCCATAATAAAGCCAAATGTACTGTATGTACATGTACTATAAATTAAACAAAGATAAAACTACTGCCGTTATTTTTAGTTTCTTTTAAATTTTAAAAAGAAAAATCAAAATTATAATATACCTAAGAAAAGGTGAATAGAAATGCAAAATTACACAGAGCATGTATCGATGTTTGTTCTTGTCAATTAATATTCTTCCTATTTCCAAAAGAATTGAGGCAATTTATAAATTGTATGTAACAAAAAAAGTGTAAAACACAGATGGAATCATTTCTTGCTCAGCCTGCCCTCCCACACCATTCCCGGAAGTACACGCCCTGCAGTTCAGGGACTGCATTGTTTGTGCACTGTGTAGTGGAAGGACAGAAAACTGTCTAGAACAAAGTAATTACATTCCCAATGACAGAGTTTGGATCACTGATTCTTATGAGATACCTAGCATGTCTCTGGGTTCTGGGTTCTGGGTTCTGTAGAGGCTAAAATAGATTTCTGTTTTTAAAACTGTGTGAGATAAAAGGGAGGGGAATAAGTAAAGACTTGGAAAACAAGCATATAGGAAGCTAAGGATATAGCTCCTCGTCTTTCTTTGCCTTTATAAACCATCTTCCGGGATAATGAGAAAACAGTATCACATATATGTCTCCTGCTAAATGGAGTAAACTTGAATATGGAAACTGGGATCTCTGCTTCCCTGCTAGTGATATCTGAAGGCTGACCATATATTATTCTATAAGAGGTTGCATAGAACCATAGTATTTAGCTCAGATGGCTACTGAGCCAAAGTGAGAAAGAACAAGTCAGAAAAGAGGTTTTAAGGTATGTTGCAGTCAGGGTTCAAATAGAGACACAGCTGTCCATCTTTCTGTAAGAGTGAAGGCCAAGGCAAAGCTACCAAAAAGAAACATGCATAAAGGCATAAGCCAACACCACATACATCAGACCAAACCAAATGAGTAAGAGAGTAGAAGAGACCCACCACCTGTCACATGAAGTAGACATTCCTTTCTTGCCTCATGTCCTACCTTCAAGCCAGTTTGAAAGGGTCACCCATAAGTATACAGGCTCAAAGTGGAGAAATGGAGAATGAAATGCAGAAAGAGAGAGGTAGGTTGTTTTGTTTTGTTTTGTTTTGTGGGTTTTTTGCCATCCTGACAGGTATAAGGTGATATCCCATTGTGGTTTTGGTTTGTATTTCCTGATATTTAGTGATGTTGAGCATCTTTTCATGTATCTGTTAGCCATATGGATGTCTTCTTTGGAAAAATGTCCATCAATGCTTCTGCCCATTTTTTTTATTGAATTCTTTGTGGCTTTTTTAAATTTTTTGGGGGGTGTTGAGTTGTGTAAGCTTTTTATATATTTTTGATATTAGCCCATTATCAGGTATATCATTTGCAAATATCTTCTCCCATTCAGTAGATTTCCTTTCTGTTTTGTTGATGGTTTCTTTCAGTGTGAAAAAGCTTTTTATTTTGATGTAGTCCCAATAGTTTATTTTTGTTTTTTTTCCTCTTGCTTCAGAAGACATATCTAGAAAAAAATGTTGCTATGGTTAATGTCTGAAAAATTAGTGCCTTTGTTCTCTTTTAGTATTGTTATAGTTTCAAGACTCACATTTAGGTCTTAATCCATTTTGAGTTTATTATTGTGCATTTTGTAATCCAGTTTTCCCAGCACCATTTATTGAAGAGACTGCCTTTTCCTCATTGTATATTCTTGCCTCCTTTGCCATGGATTAATTGACCATATAATTGTGGGTTTATTTCTGAGTTCGCTATTCCTTTCTATTGATCTATGTGTCTATTTTTGTGCAAATACATTACTGTTTTTGATTACTACAGGTTTGTAGTATATCTTGAAATATGGGATTGTGATACCTCCATCTTTGTTCTTCATTTTCAAGATTGCTTCTGCTATTCAGAATCTTTGTGGTTCCACACAAATTCCAGTATTATTTGTTCTAGGTCTACAAGAAATCCTGTTGATATCTTGACTGCCATGTTGCTGGCTTTTGAGACTTCTTTTGTTGTTACTTCCCTCCCTCCCAGCTGTTATGTATTTTGATGTAAACTGGGTTGGTTGATTGAATTTGCTATCAGTTCTATCAAGCCTTGTCCTCTCGCAGGCAGGAATAATCAGCTCAATCTGCGTCGCATGCCCACTCCTATATCAAATGGAAAGAGAACACTAGTTGAATGGTTCAAACAAGCTATTTGTAGTGGGCAGAAGACATTCCCACAAGGAAAAGATACTGTGAATAAAACAAATGTAAGTTCACCACCTGAGTAAAAGAACAAACAAAGCAAGGGTCAAGGAAGACATGAAATAGAAAACAGTTGCATATAAAAAACCTAGACTAAAAATTCCTGCTAAGTCTCTTCACAGCCAAAGGAAGAGTAAACAACAAAAATAATAATGTAATTGTTCTTGACAACCAAAAAGAGGAAGCAGAACAGTTAATTGAGAGAAACAAAACTGCAAAATACATAGTATTTCCTCAGTGGATTTATAAAACAATACACAAATTAAAAAATAAACACTGGAGAGGATAAGAAGTAGGCACCATACACAAAATTATAATTATGGGATGTCTTATTTTGGAAAATTAAAGGAAAACTATTACCATTTAACTTTCTTATAATCTGATACAATATATCTTCAGAAGAATTAAAAGCCTTTGTGGGAATTTAGTTCTAGTGGGAATAAACCCATTAGATAATAAACCCTGGTTTCCAAAACCCAGCTGATACCAGAATCATCAGGGATGTTTATTAAAAACAAGGACTTCATTGGTCTAAATTGAAGTATGAGAAGCTATAGTAAAAACCTAACCACTGCTTTATAGTATACTATAGTCTCAAAATATTGACTGCCTTAATCAGGTGTCTGATAGGACTTTCGATGTTTGCCCCTGAATCCATCCCTTTCCTTTGCCTTGCTTCGTCTTTCATTAGCATGGGAAAGGAGAACAGGTTGATCCTATAGGCTGTTTTTCCCAGGATCCTATGTTATCTGACTTCCAGACAGGTTTAGCCATTAGAAAGTACTGGTAAGAAAGATATTAGCAGGGAAAGGGAGAGAGACCAGGACTATCATCACCACCACCACCAGGCCTTCCCTTTTGCCAGTCCCACCTAGTGCTGGGTTTAAAATTTTGGCCCTGTCCCAGCATTACCCTGATACCCAAACCAAATAAAGACACCACAAAAAAAACAGAACTGTATCTCTAATGAACATAGATGCAAAAGTCCTCAATAAAATATTAGCAAACTGAATCCAACAATATATTAAAAAATCATTCACAATGATAAAGTGGGATTTATCCCCAGGATGCAAGATGGATCAATATTTACAAATCAGTCAATATGATACCTCACAATCAGTAGCAGAAGGGTATTTGCAAATGACATCCAATAAAGAATTAGTATCCAAAATAAATAAAGAACTCAACTCACACACACACACACACACACACACACACACACACACACACAATAATTCAATTAAAAAATGGGCAGAAGACATGAACAGACATTTCTCCACAGAAGACACGCAGATGGCCAATGCACAAATAAAAAAAAATGCTCAGCATCACTTATCATCAGGGAAATGCAAATCAAAACCACAGTTAGACATCACCTCATACGTATCAGAATGGCTAAAATCAAAAACACAAGAAACAAGTGTTGGCAAGGATGTAAAGAAAAAAGAACCTTTGTGCACTGTTAGTGGGAATCCACTAGTGCAGCCACTGTAGAGGACAGTATAGAGGTTCCTTAAAAAATTAAAAGTCAAACTGCCACATGATTGAGTAATCACACTGCTGGGTATTTACTCAAAAAATACAAAAGCACTAATTCAAAAAGAAATATGCATGCCTATGCTTATAGAAGCATTGTTTACATTAGCTAAATTATGGAAGCAGACCAAGTGACAATCAATAGATGAATGGATAAAGAAGAAGTGATATATATGTCACTATGATATATAATATATATGTATACAATGGAATATTATTCAGCCATAAAAAGAATGAAATCTTGCTATTTGCAGCAACATAGATAGATCTAGACAATATAATGCTAAGCTTATAAGTCAGGCAGAGAAAGGCAAATACCATATGATTTTACTCATATGTAGAATTTAAGAAACAAATGAACAAAGAAAAATAGAGACAAACCAAAAATCAGACTCTTACCTGTAGAGAATAAACTGATGGTCAGAAGAGGGGAGGTGGGTAGGGGAATGGGTGAAATAATTGAAGGAAATTAAGAATACACTTATCTTGGGGCACCTGGGTGGCTCAGTTGGTTAAGTGTCTGACTTCAGCTCAGGTCATGATCACACCGTTCTTGAATTCCAGCCCCGCATCAGGTTCTGTGCTGACAGCTCAGAGCATGGAGCTTGCTTCGGATTCTGTGTTTCCCTCTCCTCCCCTGCTTGTGCTCTGTCTCTCTCTGTCTCTCAAAAATAAATAAACATTGAAAAAAAAAGAATACATTTATCTTGATAAGCACTAAGTAATATATGGAATTGTTGAATCACTATATCGTACCCTGAAATTAATATAATACTGTATGTTAACTACACTAGAATTAAAACTTAAAATAAAATAAAATATAAAATAAATAAAATAAAATGAAATAAAATAAATAAAATAAAATAAAATAAAATAAAATAAAATAAAATAAAATAAAATAAAAATTTGGTCCATTCTCTTCTATGGCTTCAGCTCTACTAGGCAACTTTCTCTATGGTACCAGCTCCAGATAAGCTGACCTTGGATTTGAAGTCCATGACTTCTGGGTCTGGTGACCCTACCTACTTTCTTTTCCTGGACTTTGGGGAGCCCTGAAATTAGAAGTAACTGCCAGTAATCTCTGGATTTTCTCACAGTCTCCTGTTTGGCTTTTCAAGTCTTTCACCATTCGTGTAATCAATTCTCCGTGTGGATTTTGACCAGACTATGTGTGATGCTGTGTGGATAACTGAAAGAATTCCAATATATTTTAGTTCCAGCCATATATGTAATAAAGTTGATGTTTAAGATGGCAACTGAAGAGGTAGCAAGGATGCCCTTCAATATGTACAAATATGACATATATTTTTCACATTTAAAATATCAATACAGTGGTCATTAGAGTGGAGATGAGTTTTACTATTGCTTAGAGAAATACCAGACTATTCTCAGAAAACAGTTTTGGATTGACTGAAAAGTTATAACATATGTTTAATTAAAAACCAGGGAACCTGGGTGGCTCAGTTGGTTAAGCATCTGACTTTGGCTCAGGTCACAATTTCACGTTTAGTGGGTTCGAGGCCCACATCAGGCTCTGTGCTGATAGCTTAGAGCCTGGAGCCTGCCTCAGATTCTGTGTTTTCCTCTCTCTCTCTGCCCCTTCCCCACTCTCACTCTCTCTCTCTCCGTCTCTCTTTCTCTCAAAAATAAACAAACAGTAAAAAAAAATAATAACGTTCTACACAATAATACATGGAAAAGTTGGTTTTGTCCTAACACCGAGAGCTACAAATCATTCCATCATAAAGAAGCTTCATATGGTCCCTCTAGAATGGAAATTTTAGGATCTACAAAATACATTCACAGATACATTAGACAAATGTTTTTAATATATATTAACTATATATTTGATTTAAGCATAATTAATATAATTGCTACTATTGGGGAATAATCATCCAATAGGTTCAATTGTATCCCAAAGGTCCTGAAATGTGAGAAAACACATACTATATTGAAACATTAATGATAAAAAAAATCTTTTTATTTATCTTGAACACAAGCATGTAAGAAAACCTTTCAGGGAGAAGAGAAATAGAATACAGATACTTATGTGGAAATTCTTAGAGGCTATCTCTTCTATGTACCTCTAAACATTCTTGTGGTGGCCATCACTGGTTATTATGAAAACTTGGGTGACGTTTTCAGCTAATTATATGAAAACATTAGCAATATACATATTCCATCAACAGCTAGAAACTTCAGAACTTATAATTTTCATCCAGTTGGCAAGAATAATTAGGTAAAATAATCTGCTAAAGCATTTTCTGGAAACAATGTTTATTACACCTCACTACACATAATTGGTTGTTGTCTTCTCTGTTAGACTGAAAGCTTCATCAGAAACAATTGCTGTCTTGCTCATAATGTTAAGACATAAACAGGTATATTTAAAATCTTAAGAATTTGGGCAAAAATCTAATCAAATTAGGCAGTGCCAAACCAGCAACGGTCAGTAGTGATCCACCAACAGGAGCTCAAGGAGATACTTATACACAGAAAAACAGAAGCAAAGTAAGGAAATCATTAATTGGCCGTAGCTTAAAGCCTAATTGGCTGTTAGTGATTGATTGTCTTTAGGTTTCAATGTCACAACCTTGAAGCATTTACACGCTTAGATTTTGGTTTGCTTACATAGGCCATCGTGGCATTAGAGCTATTTCATTCTAATGTCTCCTATTAATTAATTTAACAATCTCTATCCACAGTACCTGAGATAGTGCCTGGCACAGAGTAAAGGCTACAACAATATTTGTAGTGTTGGAATAAATTGAACTTAACTGGAGTTAATTGAATTAATTAAGAGGCTTGAGTCATTAACTCACAATTTTTACAGAATCTTTCTAGACCATCATAAGAACTCCTAATACAATGTTCTTTCCTTTCTCCTTGTTTTGGTTCTGCAGAAAAAGAGAGAGAATATGAGACTCTGTAGCTATCCAGCCAGTCAGAAGACTAGCCATGATATGGTAGCAAGCCCTGCATATGTGGCCTCCCCAGTTGTCATTAAATCAGTTATCTGATAACCTCAGTGTGACGACTCTGACCATCTTAGTCAGCTTGAGCTGCTATAATAAAATACCATAAGTGGGAAATTTATTTCTCACAGTCCTGGAGGCTAGGAAGTCTAAGATCAAAGTATCAGCAGATTCATTACTCCGTGAGGGCCCACTTTCTGGTTCATAGACAATTGTTTCCTCACTGTGTCATCACATTGTTGAAAGGCCACTTTTATAAAAGCACTAATCCCATGTAGGACAGCTTTGACTCCTTTAAACCCCAACTTTCAATTCCACCACTTTGAGGGTAAGAATTTTAACATGAATTTTGTGGAAGGGACATAATATTCCATCCATAGCACTGACCAAGAAAAAAACACCATTAATTAAAAGGACTCCTCTTTTAAATGCCAAATTATGTTTCAGTGAGAAAGTAAATGATGAAGAGGAAAAAGCAAAATATGTTATTAGACATATCCACATACCTGACACTTACACATACATAAATATCCTTTAGATTAAAATGTATAACCATTGAAATGTTTTGCAGGTATAGATAAGGTCCTCAGAGTAAAATAAGTATGAGGATTAGATGTGCCAGATCACTCTATTGTCAACTTCATAAAGCTGAAACCATGTGTAGAACATGGAATTCTAGAAGAATTTCTTCCCGATATAGAAGCAGGTTAGAATTGGGTAATTGAGAAAGTTACATCAGATTAGAGAGGCAGAAATGTAACCATGGCCATCACTCTCCCAAGGACTTCAAGGTCTAACATTGTAATGGACAGACACAGATGTCCAGCTGGATCCAGCTTACCCTCCCTTTTCTCCAACTTGTGTCTAGCTTCTCCTTCCCAACTACTGGCCAAGGTGACCAACAGCAGCCTTAGCTCACCACCAGATGTCTGGCTGTGCACCCACACAGGTATTAATGGCACAAAAGCAGCAGCAATCCACAGACCAGCACCCCTCACTGTCCCCATGCGGCAGCTTTCTTGTCAGATACCCTGAAAGCTCCTACTTCACTGTTGCAGTGATTTTAGAGGGGGATTAGTAACTTCTCTCTGATCTTCCAGCTCCTCTGTTTGAATCTTAACTTCCTCAGCTCCTCCTGAGATTGTATAATAAATATCTTATCATACATTACTCATAGTAGTTCTTCTTCCCTAATTGGACCCCAACTAATACAATGGATTTCTAATATCAGATATTATATTATTAGCATGTATCTCTCCTCTAATTTCATAAAACTAGAAACCAGTGGCTGTTGGTAATAATTTTACCTTAATTATAAAAGATTTTTGAATAAAATCTGCTATACTTCCATACAAAGACCAACTGCATTTATATTATATACTACATAACTTCTGGAGAAACTTTTGTAATATTATCTACTACTAATATGAAAGTAAATGAAGACCAAAGGTTATTTTGATTATTTACATCATATTATGAAATAGTATAATTTTTTGTTTTTCATTTCCATTTTTAAAATACTTGCTTTTGTGGTTAATGGATTTTAAACAAATATGGCTAATATGTTTTAAACATTAATATAATATAATATAATATAATATACATATTAAATAGTATAACTGATAATAGGAAAAATGAATGTTTTATCTCTTCTTATTTTTAATGTCTTACTACAGAAAAACATGCCCAAAGACATAGAGAAGTGTTTATAGAATCAATTTATTTAACTGAAAAGAGGCTTACGTGCTAATTAACCATTATCTATGTTCCCATTCTCATAATTGTACTCATTCATTATATATAGACACATATTACTGACGGGACTATAATTTTCTTAAGAGCTAAGTTTCTGACAGCAAAAATTGTATACTATCAACATCAGTATTAACAATAAATAACACAGCACCTTACACAAAGTTGGTACAACATATTTTGAATAAATGAGTGAATGAAACTCTTGGCCATTCCCTGCCTTCTGTCAGGTAGCTTCTTCTAGCTATTATGTTTACATAAAAAATTATTCCAAAAGTTGTATCCCTCATTGTTTCAGAGGTTCCAGAATTAATATGCTGCTCAGCTGGGTGGTTCTGGGTTGGGGGTCTCTTTTTATGTTATAGTCAGCTGTAGCTGAAGCTGGAGTCATCTCAAAGATTTCCTCATTCCTTTAAATGAACACTCAAACAGCAGGGGCTAGAACAGTTGAGACTCCTTGAGTATCTCCTCTCTGTATCTTTGTATTCTTACCATATGATCTCGTGTAGCCAGACTTGTTATGTTGGCTCACTCTCAAGACTTACATCCTTTTATAGGAAGTGTCAAAAAACTTGGGGCCAGGTTGTAAAACCACATACTTTATACATTTTAATTCAGGCAAGTGTCTAATGTTTTCTTAAGTCACACCACCATCTTTAAGTATTGATACTTAATATTTAATGGAAAAACAATGGCCTATATTTTCTTATTGAAGCCTTCCAATACATTGCAAGCTGAGAGAATGGCTACCACCAATATAACAATGGATTTAACTTGTATCACAGTTCAATTTTGTCTTCCAAGCCATCAACCTCCCTCTAAACATCAAAGTCCTAATTCTGGCTTAGAAGCCTTATAATATCCAGGGCTGTTAAAAAGCAGGGTGCCTGTAAGAGAGAGTTCAGATGGAACTCAGCAAAGTTTTAAAGCCTGGACATACATCACTTCTGCAGGATGGTTCATGAGCCATATGCAAGTTTCTGTTAATGGAAAGCTTTCACTAGAGAGCAAAGAAAAGATATTCAGGTAACTTCAGGAACTTATTCCAATGGCTAAGAATAATTTTCAGTTCTGGGACAATTCAGGGTGTTTCCCTATATCTGAAACATACTGTGGCATGGTTTCTCAGAATTTATTTCCTGATTTCTAGGTGGTCCTATGTCCTCTCTGCTTAGGTCCAACCAACTTCCCATCTCCAACATATGCTCTCCTGTCTAAGCCCAGGAGAGAAATTCCCAAAGAGTGAAATAATCTTCCAACATTCTCTTTTCCGTCTGTATTTATAACATCATCCCTGTGCTCTATTTACTTTAGTGGCTTTACTTTTGACAGTTGAGAGCTGTTTCATTCATTAAACAAATACATATTAATTGCCATCTGTATACCAGGCACTATTCTACATATTTCAGAATTATAAGTGAAAAAAATAAATATTGTTGTTCTTATAAATCCACAATTAACACAAGAAGTAAGTAAAATATATAGTAATAAGTGCTGTGGACAAAATATAAAATAGAATAGGATAAGGTGGATAGAAGTAGGGGAGGTGAGGGTAGACTATATAACAAGAGCTTTGCTTTCAAACTATACCTTTGATATATCCTTCAAGATATGGATATTTCAGAAGTAAAAAAATAATCCTTTCTCCTTCCTGGAACTCCCCTAATTTTCCTCAAGGCAGTATATTTCTCTCCCTGTGAAGGCAAGGGTGTTTTAGAAAGAGGTGTGGAAAAGAAAGGCATACGGTTTCATACTTAAGCATGCTCTCTCACTAACCAATATTACGGTTTACAGACACCAAAGGCAAAGATCTTAAAATTGTTACAATCCTTACTCATGCTTACTAAGACATACTATTATTGTTAAATAATTCCCTTCAAGAAAGATGGAAAAACCATAGAAACGTATAGTGACCACCAAACGTATCTTGTTAATAAGGTGAGTACATGTCTCACCTTATTACGGCCAACTGAAATTGCAACAATGCCTAATATAATACCATTGACATGAAGACGAGTGTATAAGAAAGATCTGGAATATTCCCTGAGCTGCTCTTACAAAATCATTCGGTAAAAATAAGCAAAATAAAGATCAGAGCACAGAAAAACATTGAGCAATAGAAGGAATCAAAGGATTGATTTTGAAATGTGGCTCTTTCTTTACTGATTATTACAAACTACAGTGCTGTGGTGAAAAAAATGTTGAAATAAGAAATGTTTTTCCCTCACTCTCCTGCATAACCCTACTTCATACTTTGTAACTCTTTGCCTCAGACTTGTGGCATGATATAGAAAAGCACTAAGTCCCTAAGTCAAAGGTGGTTGTTGTGTTTTAAAATGTCTTTAGTCTTTTGACAAGATAAAAGATAAAATTTTGTGTGTGTGTGTGAAGAAAAAATAAGATTCAGAAATGTTGGGGTAGGAAGAGCAGGTGTGTCAGGTCAATAAGTGCTCCTGGGCACTGAGGGTATGCCGAGCTCTCAGCTGGAAGGCTTGGAGCCTCAGAACCACATCAGTGGTGAAAGAAAATCCCAGCCCTATCGTTCACACAGGAGCAGGTAGGCCCCAACTAAATTATGATAAATAAGAATAAATAAGATGGTGTTCATGCATATATGAAAAGGGAGGAGAGGGAAAGGCTTTGGAAGGTACAGAGAGAGAGTGGAAGTGACTACTCCAGCCTGGAAAAGCCCGTGGGTGGTAACGCAAGAGTAACAAGGACCTATAATAGGACCAGGTTTTGACAACACATTGGTAAAGTCACAGAAGTCAGAGGGAATGGCTGTATGATGTATATTGGTGCCAGGTTTAAGGGAAAGAGTCTCAATATTATCAAATATTTTATGCCACCAATATAAGGTATATCAAAATATATTTTTTAAATGTTAAGAATGTAATTCTAACACAAAAAAATGTGGAGTGTTTTTCCACTCATTAATGAGGTTATTGTCAGATGAGCAAGCTGGTTCAAAGAATGATAAAATACAAACAAACCTCATGCACATGTAGTCAATGAAAAAGAAATAGAGGATTCCAGAATAAAATGGCTAAATTACCAAACCAGTTAACATTGTCTTACAGGACAATGAAAAACAATCTTTAGAGTTACCCTTTTTTATGGAACAGAAATAATTTGTATATCTTCACAATAAAAGTTTCTTCTTATTGGATTTTTTAAAATAAAATCTATTCATATAGAGTTGTAAGAGGTCCTATGCAATAGTAAATATTAAATCAAAAAAATATACTTTACTCTAGATAGATCGGAAACCCTTTCCATTTGGAGCCCCAGCATTACAATGAAAGTCATGTAGTAATTTTTTTTTTTTTGCCTTACTTCCAATTTTGGATTTTCTGTCTTTACAGACAGAAATTATAGACCCATCCACACTAAAGGAACAGCTACAGAATTAGATACAGTGGGGCAAGTCAAGAGAAATCATTTTACTACAGTTGACCCTTGAAAAATGAAGGGGTAAGGGGCATCAAAAATCTGCACACACAAAAATCTGCATCTAACTTTTGACTCCCCCAAAACTTAATTATTGTTGACTGGAAAGCTTACAGTTACATAAATAATCAATTGAACATATATTTTGTGTTATATGTATTATATACTATATTCTTAAAGTAAGCTAGAGAGATGAAAATATTAAGAAAATTGTAAAATACATTTATAGTACTGAACTGTAAAAAAATCCTTGTATAAATGGACCTGCACAGTTCAAATCCATGTTGTTCAAGAGTCAACTATAACTAAACACATCCAGATGGACATCTGGAAACCTTGGCACAATCATAGGAGTTAGGAAGAAAGGAAAACCCAAATGACTATAGTTAATTTTTCCATCAGTCAGGCAGGATAAGGATTTGGATATGGACTTAGAGAAGAGTAATAATAAATGTGATACTTTCGTGCAACCTAGGTCTATGTCTAAAGTCTATTCTCAATAACAAATAAGACAATTAGACCACAAGATACAAAGAGCTCACAAAAAGAACACAAGAACTCAGGAGAAAATTAAAATAAATTTGTCTTTCTTAAAAATGACTGTGCTTGCAATAAGATGGGGTTGTTAGAGTACAAGGTGCTGTGAATGAGATATTGAAGAAAACATTGTAATACAATAAAAAGCAGTCCAGCCTATCAGAAATTATGAAGAGTTTGTTTCTTTGACTTTGGCTTAAGATACTATATAACCACAACCTATGATAGTCGAGGGCATCAGGCTGTCATACATTTTTCATGTTTCCACTGACCAGACCAGCTTGATGCCCTTCTGTCCCAAGGGGAAGTCAAGGTGAGGTGGAAAAATGTGGCTACTAATGATATCAGAGTAAATTGTTACTCTGTTCTCTTATTACATTTTTTGTGTTAATGGACATTCTCAGAATCTCAGTTCTCTCCTCTCTCACTCGCTATGAAACCGCCAACAAATTATTTATCTCTAAAGGCTACAGATTGTCCATCTGTGAAGCCAAGGGCCAGAATCCAGCCTCTTTCCAGCTCTCACAGTATATGTTCAACATACCTGACCACTAAGCTGTGTTGTCAAAGCAGGGCTACTCAGCATCAAAACTAGAACTGCTGAAGAAACAGCCAAATCCTAGAGCAAGACAGACAAATGCCTGTTTTTTTTTAAATAAATATATAATTATCAAGGTAAATTGGAACAAATTTTAATCATAAAAAGTGAAATTAAATTCAAGTTTGCATACTTTTGAAAAAATCAAGGATTGGTCGCAAAACAGAAAAGAATGTTGACAGCCAAGTAACTCATTAAATCCATGGGGGCAGTGTTCTAAAAACTAAACACACACACACACACACACACACACACACACACACACGTCTCATATAAAAACTCACTCAAAGGATAATATATTAACTAGACAAAAAGAAAAAAAAATGGAAGATAAAAGAAAGACAGACACCTGTGTCTGTTTTGCCCAAAGATATTTGGAGACAACTCAGGAAATCCAGGATCAACACAGACAAATGAATAAATGGAGAGAATTAGAATTTTTTTCAGTCCAACCTGATTTGACCTCTCTTTTAGACAAGTCCCTTGTATTGTATATACATCACAGTATTCTGGATACCTTGTTTATAGGCACAGACTACTGAAAGAAGCACTTATATTTTCCCCACTATTTCATTTTCAGTAAATACAAATTCTCTTCCCAGTGGGGTTGGAAGGCAAGACATGAGACAACCTGGTCATCTTTCAACATTCCTGACTGCAAAGGATCTTCTATAAACATCAAAAGAAAAGCCTTCACAGAATTCAGCAAAAAAAAAAAAATAATAATAATAAAGAAAGAAAAAATAAACAATGAAGATCATATTTATTCTTGCAACCCCTGGAGAGTTTACAAGGACCAGGTGATCTCAGTCATCAAAGAAACGGCAGGTCTATGGAGCTAGGCTTCAGGAGCACAAACCTTCCTTGGAGGAACTTGAGATTAAATGATAGCTTTCCATAGACACGGGAGCTCTGAAAAAAAAAAAAAACTCTTCTGGTACAGAAATGTATTAACTCTCGGGGTATGTTTTCAATGCAGAGTGCAAGTAATTTAGCTGCCTGACTCCCACTGATGTTAATGGTGGCTATGCCATTAAGTCCTAATCTGCCACTTTCCACCTGGACCCTATAGCTTTTTCTTACTCCCAGAGAATTTGTATTGTTGCTGACAGGGGAAAAAAATAAATGAAATTATTTGGCTTGCAGCATCAGGCATCAATACACTCAATTGATACCCATTTCAAAGCTTTAAAACAATTGTCTGTGAACTTGCACTGAAGCCAGAATGTGTGGAAGATAATATAAATACTTTTGTTAGACCAATGAACAAAATGCTTGCTTGTTCTTTTAAAATCACAGAATTGTAAATAGGTATTTTCTAATATTTAAGCCATTAATTGTTTGGGCAGCTTCTATATTAATACTTATTCCAGTGCATCTTGCATTTTAGAGTTCTTTGCTTCTTATGTCTACTAAGAGCAGTAAACTCTCTTCCCAGACAGAGGGACATATATCCAAATTTGTTAACACAATTTCAGAAGGTTCGCAAACTCCTAAAAATCCACCCATGTATATAAATCCCAATTTAAGAATCTCTAATCTAACAGATCCACCTAAATATCGTAGAACCATTCTTTGTGTTTTAGCCATAAAAGCAGTAAATGTAATCTGAGGTGTTTAAAGAAATGATGATAAACAAAACTGTTGTGTTTTCCATTACAATTGCTTCCTTCATACCATGAAGAGGAGCTCTGGATGTTACCATGTTGCTTATGGCATGGTTTTTGGAATATTCATGTACAAGAAATGTGGCCATCTTAACAAATCAATTGATCTTCCAATTAATTCCATAAAAACTACCAGCAACCAGAGTTAGCAACTACTCAATCTATTCAGTTAACTCACCAAGGGTATTTATTCAGTAAACATTATATTTGGTGAAGCCAATTCATATTCTCAACCAGCACATTGCCACAGTCATTCTCAGGATTTTAATCTCTTATGAAGTGGTAAACAGGCCATGATACCCTTCAGCATCTTTAGTAACAAGCCATTTACTGAAATGACAATATCAATAAATTCCAGAATTTCCATCTTCTATAGTATGTTATGTCAAAGGCAAGGCCTTAATACCTGGCTAACATTTGCCTTTGATTGAATTCCTACCATGTTCAAAGCACTACATGGACTTAGAAACCAAAGTAGAAAACTTTATTTCTTCCCTTCAGCATCTTAACAATGTGGTTGGCAGATGGGAGAGGAATAGACACAGCCAGTAGAAATATAAATGCATATCTACAAATGCGGAAACACAGTCAAAATCTACTACTATCTTACAGAGTATTACACAAAGGTTAAGTAACAAAGAACCTGGGAATGATAACAGAAAAAATGACACCATCATGAATAATTATCAAGAGCTTTGGAAGGGGAGAAGGGAGAAGAGTGAGGGGAATGATTTAAAGGAGAGTTTTGATGGCATTTTAGTCAAAATGTTACCTGAAATTCCACATTAGAAAAATTGTTAGGTGTTTGGATATTTGAATGGAATTGACAATATAATTGAGGATGTCACTAGAAATTAGAACGTTTATAATCCAGGGGCACCTGGGTGGCTCAGTTGGTTAAGCATCCAACTTTGGCTCAAGTCGTGATCTCATGATTCATGAGTTCAAGTCACATGTTGGGCTCTGTGCTGACAGCTCAGAGACTGGAGCCTGCTTCAGATCCTATGTCTCCTTCTCTCTCTGCCTCTTCCCCACTCTCGTGCTGTCTCTCTCTTTCTCTCAAAAATAAACAAATAAAATAAAATGAAAAAGAACATTTATAATCCATTATATGAAAAGTCCCCATATCTGAACAGGAATGGTCCTGTCCAGGTATTATCCTCTAGGTGATGGCTGTTCTATCCATGCTGCACACAAAGATATTGAGAGCAAATATTAACTAAGTCTATTAGGACAAATCCCTGCTGAAATCAGAGGGAATCTTTACTTGAGACTTTATATAAAACACTAAATAATTACTAAACTAGAACTTAGCCCACAGTATTTATTATATACATCAGTTTCTTTTAATATATGTTAACAGTAACAAACATAGACATAAATTAGCTATACAAACATAGACATATATTTGGTCACAGCTGCCAATTCATTTTTATTAGTTGGTTGCTGACACCCTTAACTAGGTGCGACCTGGGAATATTTTGTTTTGATTCTGATTCTTAACTCAAGTTTCCAAAATGGAAAAAATCCAATAAAAGGGACCCTAAGGACTTTCTCTCTTTCTTCTTTTTCTGAACTCTCAGAACATTTTATCAACACTTCTCTTATAGAATTCATCCCAGTGCTACCTCTTGCTCTTGTGTTGTTTTCTTTGCCCCTTCAACCCATCAAATGGCAAAGGGAAGCCTGTTATAAAGTATGAAATAGGGCCCCAAAGAAGGTCTCTGTGAGATAGAAGCAGCTTGCCATCAAGTCATTGTTATATCTCATTGTTCTTTATGATGGTCAGGGCTGCATCCATGGTGAGTAATGAGCACTGTATAAACAAGTACTTATAGCAAAGGGTTTTTTTTTTTAATGCTTACTCCTTTATTTTTCAGAGGCAGAGAGAGTGCAGAACCTGATGTGGGGCTTGAGCTCATAAACTGTGAGATCATGACCTGAGCCAAAATCAAGAAGAGTTGGACACTTCAACCACTGAGCCACACAGGATGCCCAAAGCAGAGGGCTTTTAAATCTAGGCAACTAGATATTTTCAAGAGGAGTACTTAAAATAAGGAAATAATTTGTCATTACCAAACTATATGTATAATATTTTTTAGTATACAGAAAAGTATTAATTCTCAGCTGTAAAAAGAACATTAATACCAGTTCAAATGATACCAACACCAAAAGTATGTGTTACTAATGTCATTATGTGAAGCAGATGAATAAAGAAAAATTATATTTAGGCAACTTCCCAAATATTATTATAAAATATTTGCAGTTACTTTCCAAAAGTAATTGATTCCTTTTTTAATCAATGGTCATAAAATGTTTAATGCTACTTCAGATTTATATTATAAAAGATGAAGTAATATCTTTATTACTGCTTAGGAACCACTGCACAGTTCATTTTCTCTTTAGGAATTTGTCCTCCTCTTGTCTTCATTCAACAGAAATAAGACGTACAGGAATTTGATATTCCAAGTTCATTCATCAGAATACAAATTGCCTCATAAATGTTCTTACTGATCTTTTGATTGGCAGATAGTACAAGCAAGGTGGTTGGAATTGGTGATCGTCAAATGTCAGGCAACTGAATGATATTTGAGGAAGACTAGGTTCTTTAATTTTGTTAAATTCCCAGAGGGTAGAGACCATAACTTGCTCATCTCCTAAGAAACCTATCCCTATGCTTTGCTCCTTAAATATTTGTCTAATAATTTTCTTTCAAGGAAGACTAACTAGAATAACCATTTTTTAAAGAACATTTCTAGTGAAAGTAATGTTACTTCACCCATCCCAAGGAAGCAATGAAGCCAGCTATCCATTGTGAAATAAATATAATCAGAGTTATTAAAGTGATCACTTATAATGATAATAATGATAAAACATCTGCCATGCAAGTCAAGATTTATTTGGCTGTGTATAAATTAGAGTCCCAGAACAGTCTGAAACTGGAAAGAAAGGGACTATCAGTAATCCACTGATCATTAACACAAACAAAATGTTAAGTTTTAGCCTTGACCCAAATTTACAATCTACCATTTTTTCCCACTGGAATTAGAGGATTCAGCATTATTAAAGCCTAATTAGAGTCTTTATCCTTCTCTGACCTATGTCTTCATACTTGTTTCCTGGTGGGCTATTGACTGAAATTAATTGGCAAGTATTTCTGTGAAAGACAAATCCGTTACAAACTCTAGTGCCCATAAAAATCAACTGAGGTTACCTAAGTGCCTGATAAAAATATGGTTTGCTGAGCTCCCCTTCAGAGATTCTGATTTGGCTGTCGAAAGTGCAAGCTTGGACAATGTTTAAAGCAGTTATTTCTAAATAGATGCCTATGTCAAACACACTACAAAATATTTTATGATGAGCATCTCTTAGGTACTGACTGTGTGTAAATAAAGAATTTAATGCCAGTAAATGCCAAGGGCCATTTTTGGGGATTTCCTAAGCTTTGTCTCCAAATATCCACGAACTTCTCAATGACAAGAAAATAAAGAATGAATTCCAAAATATGGAAGAATCCATACATAATTCTACTTACTTACCATTTTTAAAGTTTTGTTTTGAATTTGTCATATCAGATGTAGTACCCAAAAGATGACAATTTGATTGATGTCATCTTGAGAACCTACTCTGACAAAGCAGATGCAGCCATATACATCATGCTGCTTTTAGGAAAATTTCCATTATTCTGTACCCACCCCCTATAAGAAAGATGTTATAGCTTGGAAAAAGTGTAGCCATGGACTATAAAAAAATCTAGGATTAAAATTTCCCTATAATGTCCACTACCCACATTCAGTCTAAAAGATTATAAAAAACAGTTAAAGAAAAAGAAATGTTCCATTTAAATGAACATAAAACAGTAGGCAGTAACAGCCTTAAAAGACCCATAATAAAGGCAATGACAATCTAAACAGACTTCCAAAGAACAAGAGCTATAAATAATATTTGTGCAGTGGACCTTATTATACACAACCCTATTCAGGTCTCCGAATAATTCTGTGAACACAGAAATATTTGTATCTTATCCTATGATAAAGTGAAGCTCACAGAGATTGGAGGCTTTGCTCAATAGCGCAAAATTAGAAAGCAGAAGAGCAGGGAATTGCATCTAGATTTCCTAGATTCATATTTTACGGCAAATGTGCAATTCAAGATCTCAGAATTTCTAAATATCTAAAGCAATAGTTCTTACATGTATTTCATAAATAACATGCGGGTAATTTACTTTTTAATGTTATTCCTACTATAATGGTAGTTTTAAGTGCATTCATGGGTATGTTTTCTTTATTGGCAAAAGAAAAGATCGATATGCAGTCAGAGTACAGGGAATTGCAGATATCCAGATCAAACTTATCCTGATGAGTCTTCTACATGTACGTTACTATAAAGTAAAGAACGATTGCCCTGATATAGCCTCATATGTCTACCTAATATTTAGACTAAGCCCTTATAAAATAAACACAAAACTAACTCAAAGCTATGTAGAGGGAGGAAAAGGAAGAGCAAGAGGAGGGGGAGGAGAGGCAGTCACCGCCACCATTGCCACCATTTCCTAGTTAAAGAGGAAGCAAAGATCTCTCCACATTGCAGGTTACCACTGGTCTTAAAAAACTTAGACGACTTGGGGCACCAGGTGGCTCAGTCAGTTTAGCGCCCGATCTTGATTTCAGCTCAGGTCATGATCAGACAGTGCATGAGTTCGAGTGGGGAGCCACTTGGGATTTTCCTCTCCTTCTCTCTGCCCCTCCCCTGCTCATGCTCTCCCTGTCTCTGTCTCTCTAAATAAACAAACAAACGACCAAACAAACAGGCATGACTTAGAAGTATTTTCCCTTTCTGAAATTTCTTCTTCCAGGTTTCCAGTAGGAATGTAGACCATCTAGAAGAATGGTTGCACATAGATGGGTTGCATTATTGAATCAAAGATTTCATTGACATCTTGAGGGATAGGAAGAGGAAAATAGGAGATAGTTGTTACTAGTATCTTCCACTTACATATGAAGGAAGTTAAGTAAGATCACACAGATTTAAGTGATAGAGTCAGAATCTGAACCCAGGCAGCCCAAGCCCAGAGCCCACATCCTTAACTACTGCATTACATCACCTTGTTGTTTATTCTTCTCTTGCTTTCTGAATTGGTTAAGCTGCCATAAAGCTCTCTAAAGGAAATACATAAGGGGTTGATCTAAAGGGTTTCAAATGGTTTTCTAATAGTAAAATCTACTCAGAAAATGATAAAATGGTGAAAAGGATCTCAAGTATCATGTAGTCCAAACCAACCAACATCCATTTTGGAAGCATTATTTAAAATAGCAAATAAATTTAGCTGCTTGTTCAGTATCTTAGAGCAAGTTAGTGGTCATACTGAAACTCAGAACTAAGGTCACCTGACAATTCAAATCGCTATCCTCTGCTCTCCAGGGACCTTTATTTATATACTAGCAGTAGCGGATCAAGTGTAGCACTCCAGTATATCGATAACCCTAAGGTTGTAACCTAGTCTTTAGCTGTTCCTATCAGTTGTGGTTCTGGAAAATGTTTACCCTATGGAATTGTGGACCCCACCCCCATACTGTGAAGGATCCCTAGATATCTTAGTATCTATTCTACTTCTATTAATCTACTTCTACTTCTAATAATCAAGACAAGGCTGGATCCTACAACACACTCTCTACTCTGAACATCATATAAAAGACAGATGTAGAGATGGAAAATTTTAACACACTCTACCCTGATGTCTGATAAAAACGTAACACCTTTGTTTCTCACTAACTGGTTTAATCTTCCTTCCCCCTGAGCCTTACACACAATGGAGTAGTGGGACACAGAGAGAGAAATAAACTTTAAATTTACTGAAAAATTCTGTCTATTCCAGTTTAAATAATCTCTTCTATTCAGTCACTTTCTGGTAAATTATTAGTCTTTTAGCTTTATTCCCTCTCTATCCTTCTCCAAAATGATTTAAGATGGTATCTGGGAGTATAATCTGTGCAATTATAGATGCAGGGGTAAAGTGGCCATTTAGTCTATGTTGTATTTTGAAACCCTTGGCAATCTCAGCAGCAGAGTGACTGTATGGTCTAATCCCAGAGCTGTCCTTTTCAAGCTGTGTTTATGGCAGTCAACACCTCTAGTTGAGGACCTTGCAACCCTTTTATCTTCACCCTAAGTAGTGCTGTACTGCAGACTCCCCCAGTTCTGCTAGATGAGCTTACAAGGTCCCAAGGAAACCTCCACAAAAGCAGAGCTTTGCTTGGGCCTCGCTCTTCTCAACTACCTAATAACTCCACTCCCTGATGCTACAGTCTCACTCCCCTACCTGTGGGATGTTGCATTCTGCTAATTCTCTCCTAGATGCCTGAAGTCTTTCCCAGACTGTGTTTAGAAATGTGTCCTCAGCTTTCATGCAGAAGAGGAGAAAGTAGAACCATTGACTCACTTCCCTACTTCCTGCAATCCTTCAGGACCAAACTAAGTAAGCCTCTTACCCACTCTTTTGAGCAAAAATGTCTGAGATACAGTCTCAGCTTTTTGCACCCTGGTTTATTGTACAATTTTATGATGGAGTCTCTCAGGAATAATTCTTGATATATTCATGAAAGCTAAATGAATTTAGAAAACCCTCTTCTTTTCCCAATTCAGCTTATTTTCTTGATTATGATCTTGAGGATTGAAAATGCTTCTCTTGATTTAAGACATAAATATTGATTTTACTTAGCATTGATGCTAACACAATCCTGATCATGCAATACAGTCCCCACATTAAACAGATACCTCTGGCTGTAGGAAGGGATGATCGGAGCAAAGAAATGGGGAAAAACACACTGATATATTTCAAAACTAGTATTGCATTTACCACAGGAAATGAGCTTAAATTTCAGGCAGTAGACAGTCAGTATGAGGAGAAATCATGGCTCACCCTGAATTTCATGCAGTTTTCTCTGCAAAGTCACAAACTAAGTCATTAGCTAAGTTTCCAATGTCTGAAAAAGTGTGTAAATTTTCAGTGACACTTCCTTGCTCCCTGACCACATTGGTTCCTCTCCTAAGGGGGATGGAGTCTTTCACTTGAAACTTTGCTAAATCTCCTAGAGCCAAAAGAAGCCTTCACAACTCGGTCCCAGAAATTAATAACTGGTGAATAGCATATTTGTCACTCTTCAGAGCTTCAGATGAAATATAAAATGTCCACTCTTATTCTGGAAAAAAATAAAGATGTAAGTGGGTATGTTCCTTTGTGGAAAAACCCCATTACCCAGGCTTTCCTTGATATCCATAAGCATGTTTCAAACAGGGTATTTGTACTCTAAATGAGTCAGATCGTCAAAACTTTCTATCATCTCGTTAAGAAAAAAACACATCTTGTATCATTTCAAACTGAGAAAACTTTTGTTTTATATGAAACAGAGCAGGTTAAGAACTTCATTTGTTTTGTATTATCTTTGAGAATCATCACTGAGCCCCCTCTCCTTTAATTAAATTAATTATACGAAATAAATTTTTGACAAAGAAAATAAAGTATTGGATTTTTTCTTTGTAAAAGTCTTTTTTAGTAGGAAGGGTACACTTAATACATTTTTTATACTGAAATTGTCAAATGTTTGAGCTCAAGGTTGAAATTTCCAGCAGTGAAGGCTAGCGCAAATCTGCTGATCTAACGTTTGAGAACTAATATATGTGCCCAGCATTGAATAAAGGTAACATCAGGCCCTTTTCAAAATTTATGATCTTTCATATATTTATGGAAAACCATTTTGAAACATTGTTGAACCTTTTGATTATAACAGCAATATCAGCTTATTGTAATAAATTTAAAACTTAAAGAAAAGCATGTAAAAAATAGAGACTAGTTGAAGACCTACCACCCTATGCAATAACAACTTTTACTATTCTGATATATATCATTCTAGATTATACATAGTATTGTTTATGTATACATTGTTTTTAATTACATAATATTCTACTAAATTTATTAGCTTTGACGTACTTATAGCTCACTCTCCCCTCTCCATTCCACCAAAACTGATATGTTTGTTTTTGTTACCACAGATACTAAACCGCCCCAGTCTTTTCTAGATTTTATTATGTAAAATCAGAGAAATAAGTAAGAAAAAGCAAAAGTGGAAGAACAAAGAAGGTACAAATATAAATATAAGGATGAAAGGAGCTGGGAAACCAGTCATCATCCAGGACCAGTGACCAGGCACCATTTAGTTGGAGGGCATTGAGAGTGGTGAGATGTACAGATAAGACTTTAAATATATTTTGTTGTGCACTGAGAATTTTCATTTCATACCATAATTACATAATAAGTTTTGTACTGGATTCTGTTCTTTGATCCAACAGTGCTCAAAATAGAATTAATTGGCCCTCATTTATTCAGGTTATTTGAAATATTATTTTTTCTACTTAATATATTATTAGACATTGTCAATAAGATTAATCCTTATCATTGTTAAAAGTTGCAAAGTAATAGTCACTCTGTATATTTTAAGAACTATTTAAACACACCTCATCTGACACAATTTTAAGTTGTTTCCAATTTTCAAAAGTTAACACATTTATATATAAAGCTTTATAGTTTCCCAATGATTCTATTAGAGTTATTTCCTAGAAGTACAATTTATGGGTCAAAAGTAATACACTCATTTGGTCTTTTGATACCTGTTAATAACCCTTCGAAAAAATTGTACATTCCTATTAACCATTGAGTGAGAGGGTTAAGTTTCCCACACCCACACCAGTACTGATTATCTTCACTTTTTTTAATTTGCTTATTGAACTGAGAAACACAGACGTGGTAGAAATTTTTAAATTCCATTGCTTGATAATGACACAGTACATCTTATCATAAATTTATTGACCAAAAATTATCATTGACATTAGGATGTGCTGGAGAGGCCAATAATTCTCATTGCCAATCCATGGAGTATTCTTATCATTTACTTAAATTGTTTAAATAAAAACCTGGTTAAAATAACATAGAAAAGAATGTACTACATAGCAAAATAAAATCTAATAGAATGCTAACCCTCCCAGGTGAATAGCTCTATTAAAAGAATGCCTTTTTATATACTAAATCAACTTTACCAGAATAATAAAAACTCCTTAAATGAATGTCTATGAAGAAAAAAAAATAGTATAGTAATCAGTATCCAGGTAGATTCTCTTGCAGGTCAAATAATTATCTATATTTTGAAAAGAACCTACTTTTTTGTGGAGGCACAAAATGAATACTTCCAATATATCCTTTTAGCAAACAGTTCTATTTTATAGTTTTGTAAAGCCCCCTCCCCCTTTTTTTTTTAACATGGCCATTACATCAAAGTAAATACTTCTCTAATAGTCTTTCCTATAAGAACAATTCATATAACTTTTCCTTTTCAAGAACTTTCAATCCTTTATCCAGTCTTAGCAAGATTGGGGACCACACATTTCAATAATATCGTCTACATATAGTGACATATCCTCAGTATATCATTATTTTGAGATGTAGAGAGAAAACATTATGCTTCTGCTGTTTCAAGCACCTTATTATTTGTTTTATTTTTGGTTTTTAAAAGAAATGATAGTTTCACATGTAACATATCAAGTTTTTAGGAGTTAATACAGAATTTTTAACAACTACAACAGTCCCTTAAATGTTGATGTCCAGGACTCCATTCTTGACCCTCTGTTTCTCTTCTTTGCAGTGATCTTAAATTCTACCCAGAACAAACTCAATATGTCCAAGAAAAACTCATAATTTTTTTATCACCTATCACCACTACATACACACATAACAAACCTGCTCTTCTCAAATTGTTTTCTTGAACTGTTGTCCTATTACAAACAAGTAAAGTTATCTCAGACTTCCTTTCCAACCCCCAACATTGAATTGGTCACCAAATGTTATTGGTTCTGTTCCCTAAATATCCTTTTAATGTGTCTTTTCCCCCATGCCCATTGATGTACCCTTAATTTAGATGTTGATTACTATATTAGCATTCTAAATTTCTTTTTTATTGTTCTATTTTTCTAATCTAAACTCTAGCTCTCCCCTAATCAATTCTCCTTAAGGGTATCAGAATGATCATTCTAAAATTCAGATCTGATTTTACACTGACCTTCTAGAAAGCATAAGCATAGACTTTTGAAACTCCTTAGCTTGACACACAAGTCTCCATTTATTCTGATCCCTCCCTACTCTGCAGTTTGACGTCCCAGCACTCACCTACACACATCCTAGCTGTCAGCAATTCAGAATGGCTTGATGTTCCCTGAATTTACCTCATTCTTTCTCCTGTCAATTTCTCTGCATGCATTTTTCTTCTGTTCCAAGACTATTCTTCTACATTTTGCCTTGGTAATGTAGACCCTTCAAGACTCAATTAAAAATTTATCTCTCCCAAACAAGCCATTCCCTAAAATATGTCACTGAATAGGTATGTTTCTCTATGATTTCACAGGAAATTGTGCTTACTCTTTTTCCCCTATTAAAGGGAGATCTGCTTGACAAAAAGGCCTCTTTCTTCCATAGATGTGTCCCCAGCATGTAGCACAATGCCCAGTTAAAATAAGCCCTCAAAAAATGCATATATACAATAAGGATCTCCTGTCTTACGGTCATTTAAGCAGGGGATAGATTTCCAACTGTCATAGATAACTTAGAAAAGGTTGAATGGAGAAACTTAACAGAAGACCATGGGGGGAGGGGAAGGAAAAAAAAAAAGAGGTTAGAGAGGGAGCGAGCCAAAACATAAGAGTGTCTTAAAAACTGAGAACAAACTGAGGGTTGATGGGGGGTGGAAGGGAGGGGAGGGTGGGTGATGGGTATTGAGGAGGGCACCTGTTGGGATGAGCACTGGGTGTTGTACGGAAACCAATTTGACAATAAATTTCATATTCAAAAAAGAGAAAAGGTTGAATGGGCTCAAATCTGTTTAGAACACTTAAATTCTATTATATACATAATTCAATTAACAAAACTAATGGAACACTGCAAATATTTAGTTACTGTCAGTACCAAGTAGTTGCTTGGGCAGGGGTTACTTTTATCTTACCCCTACCATTAGTCTCTCAAAATCATCCTAAAGCAATACAGACTAAGTAAAAATATTTGCTTTATGGGAAACACAGCTGTTGGAAGGCAATTCTGCAATGGGTCTTTCTGTTTTTTCTACATTCTTGTGAACGGAGATACTGATAATCTTTGCTCCAAACTATATTTCCAAGGATGTTTGTGTAGTGAGCAATTGTGGAAGAAAGAGATAGTGTGACTCTCTGGAGCAAAGGGTAGGTTTTCTTACTTTCCAAGATAATAAAGATAATTTCTCCCTTCGGAACAAAAGGCAGTTTTGTTTGCACTCCATTATAAAACATCGGAGTTCCCTAAACTTGAGGTTCCTCAGGTGTGATGAAACCCACCATATGTGCAGCATGAAGGTCCCTTCCCTTCCCTTCCATGGTATTGGAGAACAAAAGCACATCAGTCAAGCATGTATCTCATGTGACTTGCTATATAGTAGGTAATAAAGCCTTCTGTTTTATCCTGGGTGTCTTGTTACTTCTTGGAGCATTTGTAAGACTATAACAAGCTAATATGTTAGACTGCAAACAAGATACATTCTCAGGACCATCACAGTTCTTAAAGTCACTTTACAATAAGCCCTACTCTTCAAACCAGATTATCATTCCAAAGCCCATCCTGTAAAAAAAAAGAACAACAACAACAACAACAAAAAAAACATAAAGCAAAAAACTTCTGGAATAATTTCCATCCATTGATTACCATGAACACTTAGTTAACCAGCTGCATGTTAGGCCCTACCACCATCTAAACACAGAAAATAACTGTGATCAAGCAGGATTCTTTTTATCAAGAATATACTACTTCTTCATAAATCAAAAATCATGATTCTTCCCCTTGACCCAGCTCAAGCTACTCACATTCGCCTGACTGGTTGATTGCAGAAGGACTTCCTTTCTCTGTCTTCTCAAGAATACTTACAAGAAGCAGCCGTCTGCTCTTGGAGGATATAGTTGATTAGGCCTACAAATTGTCAATCATATTCAGCATTTGCTCAGTATAACCTTCACCTGTGACTTGATTAAATTATTTTGGGAGATGCCTGGGGCTCATTGATGCTGAAAGCGTGAAAGAGCTTTTTATTTTCTGTAGTGCATAATAATACTTTATCACTAGAAGGTACTAAATAAATTTTTGTTTAAAATACCAAGTAATTTAAACCAGTCATTTTAATTCACTAATGAGAATATTAGCTTCTTTAAGTCAAAACTCAAGTCTTCTTTGCAAAGCCTGGGGTTTTAAATAAAAAGTTAATATTTATTGATTAATTGATAGGGAAGCAGTTTAGCACAGTGCTTAACAAACCTAGACACACAATGGAATCACTCAGGATGCTAAATTTATTAATCAGAATCCCCGGGAAGCAGGTCAAAATAATCTCTAGTTTGGAAACTCTTCCCCAGCAGAATCTGAGAAGTAATAAGAATTTGAATTTTTTGCTAGATGATTGTCACCATGAAACCTTTTGGAAATAATCATTATTACACTCTATTTTCAGTAAGATTTGCTAAACGAAACCACGTGTAATAACTAATTTCCAAAGCAAAAATTTCATTTTAGAGCTTTGGTTCTCATGCAAAATTGCCTCTTCTTAATATCAACCAAATTTGACTCTCATCTTAATAGTTGTGGTTTTCTTGGACACTAATTGAATTATACATAACAACTACATTATTAGTAACATAGTAACTTTTTTAAATGTTTTATTTGGCATCATAATATTTACGTGTATTCGAAAAAGTGTATGTGTATATGAGTGTATGTGAAAGAAAAGCATATCTATTCAATCTGTAGCTTATACTTGGTGTACCTAGAAATTCTCTGAGTACTCTGAGTATCCTTCTCGCCCCTTCCCAGGTATCTGGAGACACAACACCAAGAGCCACTTTTCAAGAGGATATAGTCCAAGTTTAAAAGTTGTGTCTTTTGCCAGTTAAAAAATCATCAGGACATGAGTTGAAAAGTCATTACATAATAGCATACTTTTCTTATTATAATACTTAAGTACTCAAACTTGATACAGCATCCTATGATCTGTCCTTATCACAGCCCTCTCAGATAGATACCATTTACCCTCATTTTCTAAATGTGGATACTGAGATACAGAGAAATTAGGTGAATTGCTTCAGGTTTTCAAGGACATAGTTAAAAATTTCAAATTCCCTGAATGGCAGTTTCTTGTCTGATACACGACACAGCACTGCCTCTCTCAGGCCACTAAAGACAAACAGGGAGAAATGTCAGAGACACGATGGTGAAAGCTTGCCTTTGATATTGGAGTGTGTGCTTCATGACTATCCCAGAGTGGTAGTATAGATCTCTTACTGATGAGATCAAATGGGACGGTACATTTAAGAGTTAACTTCAGTGTAGATGGAAGAAGATTAGATCATTTTCAGAAGAAAACAGCATTTGAGAGAAGAGGCCTAAAGATCAAACTTGTCAAAAACTTGCTATGGAGTTGTGAAAAAAAGGAACTTAAAAAGCAAAAAAGAAGTAATGTTATTAGAATACACCTTAGGGACTGCCAAACTGACCAACCTGTTTAGGCTGAATTGTGCCGCTTAGAATTCGTCTGTCAAAGCCCTGACATTCTGTCGAAGTCAGAGTGTGACAGTATTTGCAGATAGGGCCTTTTAAAGGGTGTTTAAGTTAAATGAAGTCGTAAGGGTGGGCACACTCCATTCTGTGGATACACAGAGAGACACGGGGGATAGGGGGGAATGCATGTGCCGAGGGACAAGCATGTGACGAGGCAGAAAGAAGAGGGTCATCTGTAAGCAAAGGGAGAAGCCTCAGGAACCTGCCAGCACCCTGATCTTGGACTTACAACCTCTGGAACTGCAAAACATACATAGATTTCTGTTGTTTAAGCCTCCCAGTCTGTGGCGTTTTGTGAAGACAGAGCTAGCACACTATCACAGCCAGTTTTGTAGATTAATCTAGGAAGGTAAAGGAATATCCCTAAGACCCTAGTGGCACAGTTTTGCATTGCTGCACTTCTCGGGTCCTTTCCCGGGCACCGACCTGTAGCAGGCCTCACCCATACCCTCCTGGGACTCACCTCTACACAGTAATACTGACATCTAAGGTTTGTCTGAGAGTTTGTTTCTGATTTCATGTTCCCTTTCAGCCTGCATACAGAGCACAAATAGTTAATGCCCTGAAAATTACTCTAGACAAGTAATACACAGGGATTTGTTAGCTAAACACTCCAGATTCCTCACTCCTTGGTTGGGATAACTATGAAGCTTCTTTCTACCATCTCCAAGAATTCTCAATGGACTTAAGCTCCAATTGCCCACAATAGTACCTGGCTGGATGATGCACCTCTTTGAGGGATTCCTTCCCTCTCTGCTATACTTTCCCATTTCCTTACCAGTAATTTCTAAGGTCATCTCCCAAATAGTCTACTTTCACTCAAATCCAGAGGAACCCAAGCCAAAATACTGTCTCCACATCCCGCTGGCCTAAATCATCATCCCTGCTGCTACACTTGAGATCAAGTGTAGGCAATTTCAGAAGGACCTGAATAATCTCTAAAGCCTCTATTAGGCAAACAAAATTCTCCTTTAATAACAGAATAGTCCTCCCACCTTTGTAAGAGTCCTAACACTTCAATTATCTTTAAATTATCTTTCAAGATGTGTCCATCTTAAAATTACCTCTCTTTGTTGACTGTTTCCTCTTGTTCCATAAATATGCTCATGTTTGTCCCATTAAAAAAAAATAACCCTTTCTTGACTCTGTGGCCTCCTCTAATTTCTGCTGAAGTCACTGGAACATGTCTGGCACAAGATCCAAGAAGCAAACTGCCAAACCTAATGGACAACTTTTGATTTTTACCTTATACGGAAGCTTTAATGCAGTCTCAAGTTTCATTTCTTTTTCTTTATAGCTAAGATTTTTGACATCCTTTCTTACTCCAATATCAGAAAGTCATTCTCCTGTATTTTCTTAGAGTTTTAGGTTCAGCGGTTCCATCTATATTCTATTCCAGTTGGAATTTATTTTGTTTACGTACAAAACTTTCACATATATGACAAAGTTGAGCACTTGTTTCTGAAGTTCTTCCACCCAGCTTCTTTGAGTTTTCTCTCATATGACTCCCCTTCTACATTTATGACCACTCATTTATATATGAATCGTGTTCTTTATCCTATTCTGGGAATTACCCAAGGCCTGGCCTTCCTACTCTTCTTGTTATGTCACATTCTCCTCTTGAGCAATCTTATCCTCAGCTTTATATTTATACCCTTGTATTTATACATTTCCTATTGCAAAGACACCTTAAAATGAACAAATGCAAAAAGCTTATATTTCCCATCTCACCAATAAAACTTTATGTTTCTCCAGTATTCTATTCTAGTCTGATTAATCATACTACCATCTACCCAATTACCCATGTCAGAAATCCAAGAGTAGTCTTAGATTTTTCTCTTCATTTTTGCCCCAAATTACACTTTAATAAAATAATCATCAAATTCTGTTTATTTTATTTCCCAATATGTATGGTACCATTTACCTTGGCCTCATCTACATCTCTCTACTATCTGGTCAATGTGTTCATAACATTTTGCCTAGATCGTTTAGATACCTTCTGGTTTTGATACTGGCCACTCAAACCCATCCTTCGGACTGCCCCAAAGTGGTGCAATAGTGGTAGAAATTACTAATTCTCACCAATATTTCCAACTCTTCTTTCCCACTGCACACTGAAAATCTCCATCCTTTTCAGACCTCTTATAGTTCAGAAAGGTCATGACTTCTTTGGGAAGTGGTATATGTGGGGAAGTGGTTCTTTCCAGGGGAAGGTGATGAAAAGTCCATGTGTAAGTATCCAGTCTGGATTCCTCTATGTTATCAATCAAAAGAAAAAAAAACTGTCTTATTAGCCAGGGTTCCTCGGTGAATATTTAGGTCTGAGTCCCCAGTTCCTCCATCCAAAGTCACAAAGATTTGGGGATTGATTTGTTACCACAGCTTAAAAGCCTACCATGACTGACAGAATACTTAAAATTGTGATCATGTCACTCTCCTATATAAAATTGTTCAGTGTTTTCTTATTGTTCTTGAAATGTGCTGTAAACATCTTACATAGAAAAAGGACTTGCAGATCTGGCTTCTGATTATCTTCAATACCAATGCTCAGAACCTTCATTTTATGTACTAATATACTGAATTTTTGTTAATATCCTATACAATTCATGCCTTCTCATTTTGTCCATACTGTTATCTTTATCTTGAATTCTTATTTTTCTGTTATTTAATTGGATAATGTCTATTCAAACTTTAAGATTCCATTCAAGTTTCAGCACCATCAATAAGTTTTCTTTAAACTTTCAAGATGATTGTAAACTTCTCCAGGCAGTGTTTGACATTTACCTTTTTTATCCTAAGTTTCTAGCACACTGTATTATATTTAATAGGTACTCAATAGATGTTTCTAGATCATCTCACAAAATTATTGTAAGACAAATAATTACAAATAAAAGTTTTAACCATTTAATCAGACTTATTTTCTCCAAAAAGCCAAAATGCATCATTTTTATTCATATATGAATTGAATTGATCAGGTTTTTTTAAAAAATAAAATAAATATAGTTAATAACATAAAATTGTTTCAGTGTATTTGTGCCCTTTGTTTACTTAACTATCCACTCATTCAATACACATTAAGAAGAGATGGGGTATCCGGGTGGCTCACTTGGTTGAGCATCCAACTTTGACTTAGGTCATGGTCTCACAGTTCGTGAGTTCAAGCCGCATATTGGCTTGCTGCTGTCAGCCTGTCAGCACAGAGCCTTCTTCAGATCCTCTGTCCTCTTCTCTCCACCCACTCCCAATAAATAAACAAATATTTTTAAAAAGAAAGAAAGATAATCATTAAGGATCTTACTAAGCACTGGAAAATTTTTAGTCATTTAGTCCAAGAAACCATAGCTATACCCTATACTGGCTTCTTTATTTGTTCCCCATTTCTATCTTTCTCTGCTTCTATCTTTTCTTCCAAACAGCAGCCACGGTGATCACCCTTTTAAAAAATTGACCATGTATCTCAGTTAAAGAAACTGTCCAATGGATTTGCATGTTATTAGAAGCAAAATACAATATCCTTATTATATTGCATGATAGCTCAAATGGTTAAACCCACTCTCTGATATCATCTCTTTCTATCCCTTTCTTGTTTACTCTGATCCAGCAACATTCTCAATTTGACATCTCTCAAACATACTGTTATGAACTGAATTGTGTTCCCTCCAAACTTCATATGCTGAAGGCCTAACTCCTAATATGACTTTATTTGGAAACAGGGCCTTTAAAGGGGTAAGTAAGGCTAAGAGAGGTGATAGAACATTGATAATATTCTAGTTCTTGTTATGGATGCTAGTTATCCATATATGTCCTCTTAGACAAATTGATTCTTATGATCTGTGTATATTTAGACATTTTAAGTTTCAACTGAAAAATTACTGATAGGGGCGCCTGGGTGGCTCAGTCAGTTGAGCTTCCGACTTCGGCTCAGGTCATGATCTCATGGTCCATGAGTTCGAGCTCTGTGTCAGACTCTTTGCTGACAGCTTGGAGCCTGGAGCCTGCTTCGGATTCTGTGTCTTCCTCTCTCTCTGACCCGCCCCTGTTCATGCTCTGTCTCTCTCTGTCTCAAAAATAATTAAACATAAAAAAAGAAAGATTACTGATAAAAGTCATTGATTGACCTAAAATTTAACAAAGTGCCTCTCTGATCATGTTATTTTTTAATGTAAGAAGTCTAAGCAATCATGTAAATCAGGACATATTTGAGATTGAATGAGAATGCTATTAATAATTACAACAAGACCATCTTAGCCAAACCACAACATGTGGTTACCTTATTAAATACCCCAAATGATTCTTTCCTTTAGTCCTGCCATAATTACATATCAACACAATTTGTCAACTTTTTTCTCACTTCTTTTAAGTCTTTTGAGGACTGAGATGAGGCCATAACATCTTCAAATGCCCCAGAATAGTTAGAAAAATAAAATTGATAGTATCAGTATAGAAATTTAAAATAACAAACTTTGCTCTATTAAGATCAAAGCCTTTGATACCCAAGAGTATTCAAAACCAAGTCCTCAAGAAACATTGATTGTGATAATTAAGAATGTTGACAATAATGTGGGAGTGCCTGGGTGGCTCAGTCAGTTAAGCACATGACTTTTGATTTCAGCTCAGGTCATAATCTCTGTTCGCGAGTTTGAGCCCTGCATCAGGCTGTCTGCTGGCGATGTGGAGCCTGTTTGAGATTTTCTTTCTCCCTCTCTCTCTGCCTCTGTCCCTCTGTCTCTCAAAATAAATAAATAAATGTTAAAAAAAAAAAAGAATTCTGAGAATAATGTAAAAAGTAGGGTTAAGCCAGAAAGCAGAACATTATAAAGTCCCGAGAAAAAAGGAGGCAAAGGGTGGCAACATTGTAAAAATATAAAACCACTTCCAAAGGAAAAAAAAAAAAACTATTTTTTTGCATATGTGTGAGAGTCTTGAGAGTCTTTTTGTTCAAGAATCGTGCTCACTATTACCACTTACCCACTAATCAACCTAAAGGTAGCAGGTTATACAATGTCACAGGAGGAAATAATTTTTGTACCAATTTCTGAGTTATTAATTTCTCAGGCATTTTTACAGCAAGTGAGAAGTGATACTTGAAAGAAAAAAAATTAAAAACTAATTTTTAGTGGGGCACCTGGAACGCTCAGTTGGTTAAGTGTCTGACTTTGGCTCAGGTCATGATCTGGTGGTTAGCGAGTTTGATCTGGGCATGGGGCTCTGTGCTGACAGCTCAGAGCCTGGATCCTGCTTCAGATTCTGATTGTCTCTCTCTCTCTCTCTCCCTCTCATTCTCTCTCTCTCTCAATAATAAATAAAAATTTAAAAAATTTATAAAAATTACTTTTTAGTGGTCTAACAGGTTAATTCTAACAAAATCAAAGGGAAGAAAGAGATTTAAATGTGTATAGTTTTCTATTGTACTAGTGTACGTTGTTAGGATTAAAGGGCAATAGGGGAGTAGGAAGTCTTCCAAAGCAGAGGACGACATGACATTTTAAGGTACCATGACACACAAGCCACTAACATCACAGAAAGCAGCGTGCGGATGGGATTCAGCCGAGCAAAGTGTTAAGCTCTCATTCCTCATCTCTTACCGTGGCCTCCGAGGCTGCTCCCAGCATGGGTTCTCCATCAGAACAAGTCACTGGAGCGTGCTTCCCTCTCCATGTTCTCTTTTGGCCTCCACAACCTCAGCCTTCCCACTATTGGCACTGAAACTGGTCAAGCACAACTTTTAAAAAAATAATGGTTCAATTGATCTCTTAATCGTTGATGAGATACCTTCTGCGGTGCTCTGAATTATTGTGGTGTTGAGCCCTTTTTCACTCCTGACCTTTAGCGGCATCACTTCACATTGATTTTCACCATTTCTGATGTGATTGGAATGAGAGAAAGTCCAGCAGGAGCAAAAACCCATCCACAAGAGCGGCTTTTCAAATATCTATTTATAGGTCACCTGTGCAAAAGCGAGATTTGAATCTGATTAAGAAGAATCAGGAAAATCCCTTCACGTTTTCCCAGTTCCCCAAATAAATACAAACACTCCTCATGGGAAACCTCTAACAGGTCTTATCTGTTCTCACAAACTTTTATCTCTGTTGATCCTAGGCTCAGTTACATGAGAATATTCTACTTGTGGAAACATCACTCATCAATTCCTTCCAGCATGAAAAGCATGTATAAAGTGAGCACCTGAGCTGTGCCCCAAGGCAAAATTAAACATTCCCTCTCCTACTAAATGATTTTCTGTCAGCTCGTGTGTTTGGCACCCTTGGGAAAGGCAGAGATTCATTTATAGAGAATTATGCTGCACAGTCGTAAATTTAATCCACCAAATCAATAGCATTTAGATTTTTTTTTAAAAGATAACCAAGGTGCTATCAATAAGGGGGAAAAAAAATCTCTGGTCTTTACAGTTAGATCATTTGCACAAATCTAATTATTTGGCCATTGAAAAACCACAGTGTTATAATCCCAACTGGATATGTTAAACCCTTAGCATGTAAAGCCTGAGAAAGTGTCAATCAGAAAACTTCCAAGAACGATTCATCACCACTTTCAGGATATGACGTTAATGATAGTCTATCTCTATACACCAGACGTGAAGACAGCAGATAAGTGGCTCTGAACCGGCTGCAGTGGTGATCAGATAATGTGGTACATTCATTCCTCTCTGTCATGAATCACAGAGTTTTATACTATCCACTTAATATCCTCCTGCGTTTTACAGCCTAATGCAGGAATGTCAAACATTTTAATTCGCCAAAGGACAAATGAATCATAAACGTTACAACCAGACACAAGTCTCACTGTTTATAGACATGCTGAGGTGGCGGAGATATGACCCTTTCATTTAAAACTAGCACTGGATTTCTGACTGATGCAATTTTTGACACAGAATTCATGCATTTCTGTGCTGCAAATGAAAAATTGTTTCTGTCACAGGTGGTTGGGAATGGCCACTTGCAGAGGCCTGTCTTAAAAGGCTATTTCTTCACCCACAAAGATTTATTTCTTGGCAATCTGGGTTCTCATTCTTACTACTACTGATTCGGAGATGTTATGGTACATTTTGGTACACCGACACAAAGAGAAAAAATTGTTCTTCAGCTGTCAGTAAAGAAAGTTCTTTCAGTGTCTCTGGTCTGTAACTCGACACTGAGATTTGCAGTCTCTGCAGCTGCAGGCAGAGTTTGGGTGAGGGAGATGAATTGTGCCGTTATGAGAGTTTAGGCAGAAGCACACATTACAAATTAAGCTGAAGGAATTTCTGTGCAGCTATCTTCAGGTGAAGGGTAACAGTAGTCTACTAGATTCATAATTCATAATCTCTACTTGGAGTCAGAGAGCTGTGTTTCCTCCTCAGTAAACTGCAGATAACACTAGTGTTTATTTCAAAATATATCATGAGAATTAAATAGGAAAATGTTTAAAAGTGCTTACTTAAAAAAAAAAAAAGACTCCTGTACTCTGTGTTATACCAGGAATGGAAGTTGCTACCACCACTATCAATAAAGGCATTAACCAGCTCAGCTCTCAAGTAGCAATTTCTTATTTCTACAACATCTATTGTTTGTTTCTCGAAATGTTATTTTAAGAGAACAAGTGCCAACAGCAAACACACAACACTAAGACTCTGTCCAAGAACTTTCATTTCTACCGCAAGTGGAAATGGCAAACTATGATTTAAGTGCAATTAAGAAAACTTTATTTACTTACTAAAAGTCCAAAACATCTGCAAAATACATGTGATGAAATTATTTGATAGATGAAGTGATCTCTAATAAAGTTTATATAATTTGAGAGCAGAGATAGAGGTGGAACTTGATGCTGGAGCCATCTTTAAATCCATAGTTAACCTAAATGAAATGCACTCTTTCAGCCTATGTACTATGACAAGCAGTTTGTGAAGAAGAAAAAAATAAATAAAATCATCCTATGCTTCCAATACTACACACAATTTTAACTGGAGTTTAAAAGAAAAAGAGAAAGAAGAGTAAAGAGAGGAGGACTTTATATGAAACTTGAAAATACAACTGTAAAAGAATGATGTTTTAGAAGTAACAATCAAGTTAGGGTTATTAGGATAGTGCCAATTATTTTTTAAATGATTTTATCATTTGTTATTCACTCTTTTACATACGTGAGCTGAACACCTATAGGTTCCACACTCTGTGTTAAGCTTTAGTGGAAAAAAAAATGAGAGATACCACTCTTGTGTACAAGGCAACTGTATTCTTTCATAGGAAAGAAATATGTAAACAATTGCCATAAAGGATAAATTTGTGGATAGAGGTGCAGTGCTGGGAAAATGCAAGATGGGAGCTATCACTCTGCATAGAAATATAGGAGAAAGCTTCCTAAAAGGAGGGAAGTTTTAGAGGGTGAATGAGGATTCACTAGACAAACAGTGGGAAAGAGGGAGCGATGGATGATTATACTCCAAATAGGTGCAAAAGTACAGTATCCCAAGTAGAATAATGAATGATTTGGGGTCCCCAGACAGTGTTCAGGATGAAAGAAAAGAAGGGGCATTGGTAAAAAGCAGTAAAAAGTGAAATTAGAGAGAAAAGAAGAGTTTAGGTGACTGCAAAACCCAGCCTAAGATACAAACAACCACATGCCTGGAAGAAGAATGACAACAGCTAGAAGAGACTGAAAATTCCAGCAATATCACCCTCATTATGTGGTTCAGCTTCACTGAAGACATAAAAATCTCTGGGATCAGGCAGTGTAGAGTAGCACACAATTATTTGTCCAAGATTTATTTAATTTTCAAATTACATTAATTTAATTTAATTTTAATTCCAATATAGTCAGTATAATATAATATACTGTATAGTATAATACAGTACAGTATAATATTAGTTTGAGGTGTACAATATAAGGATTCAACAATTCCATACATCACCCAGTATTCATCATGACAAGTGCACTCCTTAATCTCCATCACCTATTTCACCCATCCCCCACTCCAATATTTAGATAAAAGGGAGTATATGTTGTAATGAAAACATCTCAAGGAAAGTACAGTTTGGAAAAAAAGTTTGCTAAGCTAAGTATTATCTAGCTTTCTGTCAAACACAGAATATAAGCACATCTCTTAATTTCCCCATATGCACATGATACTTGGAACTAGCTCCGTCAGCCAACCATATCAGCACATTATGAAGAAGCACTGATTTAAAAATAAATAAATGAAATGAATAATTCCAGAGAGAAAAATTAAAATATTTCCCACACATACAATTTTAGAGAAAGCTTCTGAGATTATAAATCTAAAATACCTCTCCTGATTTCTGCTTTTACTCTGATACATAAAGGGCTTGGAACTCATCATGTCCATCATTTCAACAATAAAAAAGCTGGGAAAACTGAAAGTCAATAACCATGTCCATCTATTGGAGAACTGAGTTTGTGAGATCAAAAAACACCCAAAATGTAAAGAGACAAGTATATCCAGAGATACATACTGATGCAATCTGCTTATCTAGAATAGAAGCTACCAGAGCCATAAATTAATAGGAACAAATGTATGTTAATTTTTGTAAATTCTGAGAAGCTGAATGTGGACCAGCATGAGAGTAAGAAACTTCATGGATTGTAATCTCAAGGGCATCCACATATTTTTGTGGGCATTACCATCAGGAAACCACCAGGTTCACATGGTGAGATCATGGAAAGAGTTCCACTGGTCCATGGCAGGGAGATGTAAAGAATATCTTTAGTAAAGCATGACAAGAGCACTCTCCAAACAGAAATCTGCTTTCCAAGGAAAACTATTTGCTAGCATATAATTTGGACTTTATCACTACTGGGGAAAGGGAATTCCTCCCTGCTAGAGATCCCTGCAAACTTCCTGTCCCCTACAAGGATGAAAATATATATACTCAACAAGAGATTGGGTTTCAAGGAAATACATTAAGAACACATAATGCAGGAAAGAGAGAAAGAGGCAAGATCATGTAAAGGGAGACATACCAATTCAGGAAAAACTTGTGAGGCCCACAGTACCAAGTCACAGGTCCACTAAAAATCTGAAATATAATTTAAAGATTGTAAAATGTGTCTTTTCCCTTGTACTGTCACACTACCTCAGAAAACATAACAGCATTATAATCATTGATTACAGCTGAAAGAACTATAAGACACAGATGGTCTCTAGAGAAGAGTGTTTTCAGAAGCCCAAACTAAGAAAGGGAAAATAAGACCTTAGAAGAATGTGAAGCTTCTATCAATATTAAGCATTAACAATAGCCCAATTTCTTTTCTTTAAATTTTTTTTAACGTTCATTTATTTTTGAGACAGAGACAGAACATGAACGGGGGAGGGGCAGAGAGAGAGGGAGACACAGAATCAGAAGCAGGCTCCAGGCTCTGAGCCATCAGCCCAGAGCCCGAGGCGGGGCTCAAACTCATGGACCGTGAGATCGTGACCTGAGCTGAAGTCCGACGCTTAACAGACTGAGCCACCCAGGCGCCCCAACAATAGCCCAATTTCCAACCAGAATAATATTCGAGATCTATTGGCTCCTATTCCTATTAGGTCTCAGTTCCTATTGCTAAGTACATCATGTCCAGCTTTCAACAAAAAATACAGGACATTCTAAAAAGCAAGAAAAAATGGAGTCTGAGGACAAAGCAAGCACAACTCAGATATGATTCAGATTTGGGAATTATCAGAGAGGGAATATATATTAAATGTAAATAATATATTAGAGAATCTAATGGAAAAAGTAAACAACATAAAAGAACCAGTTGGTATGTACTACAAGCAGAAAGGTGGAACTCTAAAAAAGAATAAAAAATACTGTAGCAGAAAGTAAAAATGCATTTGACAGGCTCATCAGTAGACAGGACATGGCTGAGAAAAGAATCAATGAGCTGAAAGGTAGGCCAACAGAAACTTTTGAAACCAAAATACAAAATAATAATAATGATAATGATAATGATAATAATAATAATAATAGTTTCTTAAAAGTTTAGAACATCCAAACACTGTGGGACAATTTCAAAAAGCATAACATATTTGTAATTGGAATGCCAGAAGGAGGGCAGAGCAGAAGAAATATCAAAATTAATAATGGGGAAGAATGTTTCAAAATTAAGGCAAACACCAAAACAAATACTGGAAACTCAGAGATAAAAAGCAGAATGAATACCCAGAAATCTATACCTAGGCACATAACAGCAGAATCCCCTCTCCAAAGACAGTCAAGAAAGAGAGAGGGAGAGAGGGACAGAGAAAAAGAGAAAGAGAGAGGAAGAGAGACATAAAGAAAAACACAAAGAAAGAGAGAATCTTGAAAGAAGATAGAGTGGGAGGCAGAAAAAGCTGACCTATAAAGAAACATGGAAAAGAATTATAGCAGATTTCTCATCATAAATGATACAAGCAAGAAGAGCGTAGAGTGAAACATGGAAAGTCTTGAAAGAATAGATCTATCAACCTAGAATTCTATATCCAGAAAAAATATATAATTCAAAAGTAAGGGAAAATCAGTATTTCATGGACTGAGTAAATTTGTTGCCAGCAGATGTGCCCTCAAGAAATGTTAAGGATATTCTTCAAGTAGAGAGAAAACTACATAACTAAGAAAACAGAATATTGGATTTAAGAGAGGGAGAGAGTATGGAGAAATAATAAATGAAAAAATGAAGGTCTTATGTTTTGCTTATTATTTTTTTCAAAATTTTTAATGATTATTTTTAAAAGAGAGACAAAGACAGAGCATCAGTGGGGGAAGGGCAGAGAGAGAGAGAGAAAGAGAAAGAGAGAGAGAGGCATAGAATCCAAAGCAGGCTCCAGGATCTGAGCTGTCAGCACAGAGCCCCACGTGGAGGGGCTCAAACTTGCAAACCATGAGATCATGACCTGAGCTGAAGTCGGATGCTTAACCCACGGAGCCACCCAGGCGTCCCTTGCTTATTCTTAAATGATGTAAAAGATAACTTTTTGTTTAAAGTAATTACAGGGGCTGCTGGGTGGCTCCGTGGGTTAAGCATCCAACTCTTGATTTCAGGTCAGGTCATGATCTCACAGTTCCTGAGTTTGAGCCCCATGTCGGGCTCTGCATTGGCAGCATGGAACCTGCTTGGGATTCCCTCTCTCTTTCTCCCTCTCTAAAGATAAATAAATACACTTCAAAAAAATAAACAAAGTAATTCCATATTGGCTAACACAATGAATGGATAAGTGACATGGGTGACACTAATGTCATAGGGGCAGAGCAGAGAAATTGGGAATACTCTAAATACCTGTACTGCACATGACATGGTAAAGTGTTACTTGAACATAGAGATAGATTGGATACAAATGTATTTTGCAAACTTTAGGCCAACCACTAAAAATGCAAAATAAAAAAAAAGGAAAAGAAAAAAAAGGGGAGGAAATGATATGGTAAGAGAGTAGAAAAAATGGAATAATATGAAACAGTTGAAAACAAAAGAAAGAAGAAAGAAAAGTAAATACAAAGATTAGAATAGTTGAAAAATATGGTAGTTGTTAATTCAACTATACCAATAATCACATTGAATTTGAATGCTCTAAGTATATCATATAAAGCACAAAGATTGTCAGAATGGATTAGGAAAAACAACTAATTATGTATTTAACTACAAGAAACCCACTTTCAATACAACGATTCAGATAGCAAAAAATAAAGGAATGGAGAAATATATACCATGCTAATAGTAATCACAAAAACGTTGTACTATCTATATTAAATTCAGACAAAGCAAAGTTAGCTAAAAGAACTATTATCAAGGATAAATGGCTACATTATATAATGATGAAGGAGTTGATTCACCAAAAGACATAGCAATATTTAATGTGTATATACCTACCAATTAAGCATTAAAATCTATGAGGCACAACAAAAGTCTTAGAACCACAGGAAAATAGATAAATTCACTATTGTAGTTAGAAGCACCTTTTTTTTAATTGATAGAACAAACAGACAAAAACTCAATAAGGATATAGTTGACCTGAGCAACAGCACCAACCAATTTCATATACTTGGCATGTGTAAAATACCCCACCCAACAACAGCAGAATGAATATTCTTTTCAAGTTTACAAAGACTAAGCTAGAAAGACTATATATTGGTTCATAAGACACATCTTAACAAATTTAAAAGAATGAAAATACATATGAAGTATATTGTCAGACCATAATGGAATAAACTAGAAATAAATAACAGAAAGAGAGCTGAAAATCCTAAACATTTGGAGACCAAATAACACGCTTCCAAATCACTAATGGATCAAAGAAGAAGCAAGAGAAATTTTTAAATATTGTGAATGTTAATTCAACTTATAAATTTTGTGGGATGCAGCAAAACAAAAATAGTACTTTGAGGAAAATTTATAGTATCAAATGGATATATTACAAAAGAAGAAAGATCTAAAATGAATAACCTAGGAATCTACTTTAGGAAACTAGAGAAACAGAAATAATGTAAGCCTAAAGCAAACAGAATAAAAAGAAATAAAAATTACAGTAAAAATCAGTGAAATTGAGAACAGAAAAATAATAGTGAAAATTAAAATAAAAAGCTGTTTCTTTGAAAAGGTCAATAAAATTTATATTTCTCTACCCATGCTAATCAAGAAATAAAGAAATAAAAGAGAAGTAATTACTACTGATACCGTGATTATTAGAAGGATAATAAGAGAATGCTATGGAAAGCTCTCTGCCTACCAATTTGATAAATTAAATTGACAAATTTCTTGAAAGACACAAACTACTAACATTCACCTAAAAAATAAATAGATAATATGGATAGATCTGTATCTACTAAAGAAATTTAATCAATAATTAAAATCTTCAAAAAAGAAAGCACCAGGCCCAGATGGTTACACTGGTGGGTTCTACCAGACATTTAACAACAACAAATAATAATAATAATAATAATAATAATAATAATAGTAATAATAGCAATTATCTACAACTTGTTCTAGAAAATAGAAGCAGACCTAACACTTCCTAATTCATTCTGTGAGTCCAACATTACTCTACTACCAACATCAGATTAAACACATTGCAAGCAAGAAAAATAACAAATTAATATCTTCCATAAAAAGAGATGTAAAAATCTTCAATGAAATATCAGCAAATCAAATCCAGTTATGTATACAAAGAATTATAGATCATAAAAAGTTGGGTTTTATTCCAGCTATACAAGACATTTTTAATATTTTAAAAAGATCAATATAATCCACCATATCAATAAGCTAAAGAATAAAAACCATATGAAAATCTTAATTGATGAAGAAAAAATCATTTTTAACCAAAAACTTTCAACTGTCAGAAATAAGGACTTCTTCAAATTAACAAATTTCACCCCCCAAAATCCTACAGTTAATATCACAATGAATGATGAGAAACTGAATGCTTTTTCCCTTAAGATCAGAAGCTAGGCAAGGGTGCACTCTCTTAACACTCTTATTCAACTTTGTACTGGAAATCATAGGTGGTGCAATAAGACAAGAAAAGGAAATAAAAGGCGTACAGACAGGAAAGAAAGAAATAAAACAGTTTTGTTTGCAGATGACATGATTGTTTATCTAGAAAATCCTCAAGAATAACAAAACAAAAAACAAAACAAAAAAAAACTCATGGAAAAAATACGCAATTACAGCAAGGTTGCACAAAGTGTGAAAGTTAATACATAAAACTTAATTGTTTTTCAGTAATGAATAGTTGAAATTTGAAATTAAAAAACTGATTTGAAATTATAATAGTATCAAAAATGAAAACCCAACTAAAAATATTTACAAGATCTAACGTCTAAACCACAAAACTCTGATGAAAACTTTCAAATAATATCTAAATAAGTAGAGAAATAGTCCATATTCATGGATTAGAAAACTCAAATTGCAAGGATGTCAATTATTTCTACTTGATACTTACATTCAATACAGCCTCAACCAAAATTCCATCAAGCTACTTTATAGACATCACCAAACTGATTTTAAAATTTAAAGATTAGGGGCACCTGGGTAGCTCAGTCAGTTAAGCATCTGACTTCAGCTCAGGTCATGATCTCATGGTTCGTGGGTTCCAGCCAAGCACTGGGGTCTGTGCTGACAGCTCAGAGCCTGCATGCTTCAGATTTTGTGTCTCCTTCTCTCTCTGCCCTACCTTGCTCGTGCTTGTCTCTCTGTCTCTCAAAAATAAACTTAAAAAAAGTTAATTTTTTTAATTTAAAGTTTATATCTCTCTCTCAAAAATAAATTTTAAAAACAGTTATTTTTTTTAATTTAATTGTTTATATATATGGTTTATATTAATGGTTTGACCATCAATTGATAGACACTATACCAAAACAAAATCCATGAAAGAAAAAAATGATAAAACAAACTTTATTAAAGTTGTTAAACTCTGCTTTGAGAAATACACCATTAAGGGAATCAAAAGACAAAAAGTCAAGAATAGGGTAATGCATCTGAAAGTCGCACATTACTAATTTTAGGTAAGACCTACTATAAAGCTATATAATTAAGATGATGTGGTGCTGGTGAAAGACTAGACACATAGATCATAAAGGGAGCCCAAAACAGACTCACATGAATATATTCAACTGAATGTTGAAAAGGACTACAGGGAACTCAATGGTATAAAGATAGTCTTTTTAACAAATGATTTAGGAACAATGTGATGTCTGTAATATTTCCCCTTCCTCAAGATGTCCACATTCAAATCCCCAGACCCTGTGAATATCTTACCTCACATGATGAAAGGGACTTTGCAGATGTGATTAAGTAAAGAATCTCGACATGGGACATTATCTTAGATTATTAAGATGAGTCCAAGTAATCATAGGAGTCTTTCATAAGAGAGAAGCAAGAGAGTGAGGGTGAGAGAAACAGCCTTGACAACATAAGCAGAGATTTGAATATGTTTGCTATTACTGGAAGATGGAGAAAGTGCCCATGAACCGAATTCAGGTGGCCTCTAGAAGAAAGAGAAAAGCTAAAAAGACAAGGACAAAGATTCTCACTCGAGACTCTAGAAGCAACATAGCTTTCAAAGTCCATTTGGATTTCTGATTGCAAGAACTAAAAGAAAATAAATCTGTGTTGTTTCAAGCCACTAAATTTGTGGTATTTCATAATAATAGCAATAAGGAAAAAAAAAATACCTACAAAAAATAATGAATTGTGACACAAACCTTATACCTTTCATAAATATTAAGTCAAAATGGATCATAAACCTAAATGGAAAATGCAAAATTATAAAGCTTATACAAGAAAACAGAAGAGAAAATTTTTGTGATCTTTGGTAATTTTTATTGTTTTTTTTTTTAAATTTTTTTTTAACGTTTATTTTTTAATTTTTGAGACAGAGACAGAGCATGAACGGGAGGGGCAGAGACAGAGGGAGACACAGAATCCGAAGCAGGCTCCAGGCTCTGAGCCATCAGCCCAGAGCCCCACGCGGGGCTCGAACTTACAGACCGTGAGATCGTGACCTGAGCTGAAGTCGGACGCTTAACCGACTGAGCCACCCAGGCGCCCCTGGTAATTTTTAGATACCATGCCAGAAGCACAATCAATCAACAATAAAAACAACAAAGGATAAGAAGAAATTTATTAAAATTTTCAAACTTCTGCTTTGAGGAATGAACTAAAAGAATCAAAAGACAAGTGTGGTATACTAAATAATGCCTCCCCCCCCCCACCAAGATGTCTATATTCTGAAAATGTGTTACCTTATATAGCAAAAGGGATTTTTGAAGATGTAATCAAAGGTAAAATGGGGAGATTATCCTGAATTATCTGGGTAGTCCCAGTGTAAACACAAGGATCTTATAAAATGAAGGAAGAAGAGTCAAAGTCAAAGAGAAAGTGAGATGCTATGCTGCTAGCTTTGAAGATGGAGAATGGAGCCATGAGTCAAAGATTGCAGCAGGCCTTTAGAAGTTAGAAGATAGAAGGAGATGGACTTTCCCTAAAGTCTCTACAAGGAACATAGTCTACAACACCTTGTTTGTATAACTTCTGATCTCCAGAACAATAAGATAATAAATTTGTATTATTTAATTCACTCTATTTGTATGATTTGTTATAGCCGTATTAGAAAACTAAAATCACAAGCCATGGCCTGGGAGAAAATTTATGCAAAAAACATGTCTGATAAAAGACTTGTATCCAAAATATACAAAGAACTCTTAAAAATCCATAATAAGCATATAAAAATTCAATTAAAATCTTAGCAAAGAGGGGCACTGGCGCGTCTGACTTCGGTTCAGGTCAGGATCTCCCAGTTCATGGGTTCAAGCCCCACATCGGGCTCTGTGCTGACAGCTCAGAGCCTGGAGTCTGCTGCAGATTCTGTGTCTCCTTCTCTCTCCACCCCTCCCCCACTCATACTCTGTCTGTCTCTTTCTCAAAAATAAATAAATGTTGGGGCGCCTGGGTGGCGCAGTCGGTTAAGCGTTCGACTTCAGCTCAGGTCACCATCTCGCGGTCCGTGAGTTCGAGCCCCGCGTTGGGCTGATGGCTCAGAGCCTGGAGCCTGCTTCCGATTCTGTGTCTCCCTCTCTCTCTGCCCCTCCCCCGTTCATGCTCTGTCTCTGTCTGTCTCAAAAATAAATAAACGTTAAAAAAAAATTAAAAAAAAATAAATGTTAAAAAATTAAAAAAAATTAAGAAGCAAAGAACTAAACAGACACTTCACCAAAGAGACAAGCATGATTTTTCAAAAGCATGTGAAAAGAAGCTGAACTCATTAGGCAATTTCAAATTAAATTAACAATGAAAAAATAATAATAATGAATTGCCACTGCACATCCTAGGAAAAAAGCTAAAATAAAATTCCTGACAGTGTCAATTACTGGCAAGGATGCAGAGCAACAGAAGCTCTCATTCATTGCAGGTGCCTTGATACAGTCCTTTGGGAAGACAGTTTATTAGTTTTTTTACAAAGCTAAATATACTCTTGCCGTATAATCTACCAGTCGCACTCCTAGGTAAGCCTCCAACTGATTGGAAAATGTATATACAAACAAAAATCTGTGTATGAATGTCACAAAAGGTTTATTCACAATAGGCGAAAACTGGAAGCAACCAAGTTGTCATTCAAAAGGTGAATAAAAACAAAGCAGGATATAAACAAGACAGGGAAAACCCATACAATGGAATTTTATTCAGCAATCAAAAGAAATGAGCTATCAAGCTAAAAAGATACAGATCAATCCTAAATGTATATTGCTTAATGAAAGAAGTTAGTGTGAAAAGACCACCTACTATGTGATTTGAATTATATGACTTTCAGGAAAAAAATGAAAAATTATATAGCTGGTTAATAGATCCTTGGTTGCAAAGAGTTTGGAAAAGTGTGGTTTATTAGGTAAAGCACAATGGACTTTTAGGACAGTGAAACTATTGTGAATGGTAATGGATAAATAACACAATGCATTTGTCAAAAAATATATAACTTTACAGGAAAAAATAGTGATCCTTAATATATGAAAATCTAAAAACTCATTTATGAGGTCAAGTGATCTCAGGAGGGAATGCAGAATGTCGTGAAATTGCTGGATTATAAGGTAGTTCTATTTTTAACTTCTTGAGAAAACTCCATACTGTTTTCCACAGTGGCTGTACCAGTGTGCATTCCCACCAAGAGTGTACAAGGGTTCCTCTTTCTCCACATCTTCACCAATACTTGTCGTTTCTTGTGTTATTGAGTTTAGCCATTCTGACAGGTGTGAAGTTACATCTCATTGTAGTTTTTTTTTTTATTTTTTTATGTTTATTTATTTTTGAGAGTGAGACAGAGCAGGAGTGGGGGAGGGACAGAGAAAGAGGAAGACACCAAATCTCAAGCAGGCTCCAGGCTCTGAGCTGTCAGCACAGAGCCTGATGCCGGGCTCGAACTCATGGACTGCAAGATCATGACCTAAGCAGAAGTTGGATGCTTAATGGACTGACCCACCCAGACAGCCCTCATTGCAGTTTTGATTTGCATTTCCATGATGGTAAGTGCTGATGATTATCTTTTCATGTGTCTCTTGGCCATCTGCATGCCTTCTTTGGAGAAATGTCTGTCCATGTCTTCTGCCCATTTTTAATTGGATTATTTGGGGGGCTTTGTGATGTTGAGTTGTATAACTTCTTTATATATTTTGGACATTAACCCTTGATCAGATATGTCATTTGCAAAAATCTGCTCCCATTCCATAGGTTGCCTTTTAGTTTTGTTGATTTCTTCCTTCACTGTGCAAAAGCTTTTTATTTTAATGTAGTCCCGATAGTTTATTTTTGCTTCTGTTACTCTTGCCTCAGGAAACATATTTAGAAAGAAGTTGCTATGGCCAATGTCAAAATAAGTTACTTCCTGTGTTCTCTTCTAGGACTTTTATGGTTTCAGGTCTCACATTTAGGTCCTTAATTCATTTTGAATTGATTTTTTCTGTATGGTGTAAGACAGTGGTCTAGTTTCGTTCTTTTGCAGGTTGCTATCCAGTTTTCTTAATACCATTTGTTGAACAGACTGTTTTTCCCAGTGGATTTTCTTTCCTGGTTTGTTGAGGATTAATTGACCATGTAGTTTACAAAGTACAAATCTTTCACCTCCTTGGTTAAGTTTATTCCTGGGTATTTTATTATTTTTAGTATAATCGTAAATGAGCTTGCTTTCTTGATTTCTCTTTCTGTTTCTTCATGATTAATGTATAGAAATACAATGGATTTCTGTCATCAATTTTGTATCCAGTGAATTTACTAAATTTATTTATCTGTTCTAGTAGTTTTTTGGTGCAGTCTCTAGGGTTTTTTACATATAGAACCATATCATCCAAAAATAATGAACTTAGGATTTCCAGTACTATGTTGAATAAAAGTGGTGACAATGGCCATCCTTGTCTTGTTCTTGACCTTAGGGGAAAAGCTCTCATTTTTCCACATGGAATATGATGGTAGCTGTGGGCTTTTCATATATTGCATTTATTATGTTGAGGTATGTTCTCTCTAAACCTACTTTGTTGAGGGTTTTTTATCATGAATAGATGTATTTGTCAAATGCTTTTTTTTGCATCTATTGAAATGACCACATGGTTTTTATTCTTTCTTTTATTGATGTGATGTAACACATTGATTGATTTGCAAATATTGAACCACCCTTGCATCCTAGGAATAAACCCCACTTGATCATGGTGAAAGATTTTTTTACTGTATCATTGAATTTGGTTTGCTTATGCTTTGTTGAGGAGATTTGCATCTATGTTCATCAGAGATACTGGCTTGTATTTCTTTCTGTCTCTCTTTTTCTTTTTTTTCAGAGTAACTTTATCTGGTTTTGGTAATGCAGGCCTCATAGAATGAATTTGGAAGTAATCCTCCCTCTTCTATTTTTTTCAAATGGTTGAAAAGAATAGATATTTACTTATCTTCAAATGCTTGATGGAATTTACCTGTGAAGCCATCTGGTCCTGGACTTTTATTTACTGAGAGGTTTTGGATTACTGACTAAGTTTCATTGATGGTAATAAGTCTGGTTAAATTTTCTATTTCTTCCCAATTCAATTTTAAGAAGTATTATGTTTCCAGAAACTTATCTATTTTTTTCTAGGTTGTTGGTATACAATTATTCATAATATTCTATTAAAATCCTTTATATTTCTGTGGTGTGGGTTATGATTTTTCCTGTTTAATTCATAATTGTGTTTATTTGAGTCACCACTCCCCCCTTTTTAATAAGTCTGCCTAAAGATTTATTATTTTGTTGAGCTTTTCAAAGAAACATCTGGTTTTGTTCATGTATTCTACCATTATTTTTGTTTTGTTTTGTTTTTATAGTTTCTCTTTCATTTATTTCTGTGCTAATCTTTACTATTTCCCTCCCTCTACTCGGTTTTGGTTTTCTTTGTGTATCTTTTTCCATTTTCTTGATATAGGCCTGTATTATTAAAATCAGAAAAGCTTTTGTCGCATTCCCAAATTTTTGGACTGTTGTGTTTTCATTTTAATTTGTCTCCATGTAATTTTTTTAATATTCTCTTTTATTTCTGGGTTGATCCATCCATTGATTAGTAGCAAGTTACTTAATACTTAACCTCCATGTGTTTGTGGTCATTCCAGTTTCTTACTTGTGGGTTGATTTCTAGTTTAATAGTATTGTAGTTACAAAAGATACATGGTATGACTTGGATCTTTTTGAATTTGTTGAGGCTTGTTTTGTAGCCAAATATGTGATTATTCTGGAGAATGGTCCATGTACACTTGAGAAGAATACATATTCTGTTGTTTTAGGATGGGCTTTTCTGAATATATCTGTTAGATTCATGTGGCCAGTGTGTCATTCAAAGCCACTGTTTCCTTGTTGATTTTGTGTTTTTATGATATGTCCGTTGATGTAAGTGGGATGTTAAAATCCCCTACTAATATTGTATTACTATCGATTATTTCCTTTATGTTTGTTATTAATTACTTTAAGTATTTGGGTGATCCCATGTTGTGTGCATAATTATTTATAATTGTTATATTTTCTCATTGGATTCTCAGCTGAATGATTATAGAGTGTCCTTGTCTCTTACAGTCTTTGTCTTAAATTCTACTTTGTCTGTTACAACTATTGCTACCCCAGCTTTCTTTTCATTTCTATTTGCCTGATAAATGCTTCTGCATCTTTTCACTTCTGATCTGCACATGTCTTTAGGTCTGAAATGTGTCTCTTGTAGGCAGCATACAGATGGGTCTTGTTTTTTTTATCAGTTTTGTCACCCTATGTCTTTTGATTGGAGTATTTAGTCCATTTACATTCAAACTAATTATTGATAGGTATTACTTATTGCCATTTTGTTACTCATTTTATGGTGGTTTTTGTAGTTCTTGTTTCTTTTCATGCTCTATTCTCTCATGGTTTGTTGGCTTTCTTTAGTAATATACTTGGATTCCTTTCTCTTTATTTTTTGCTTACCTATTACTGGTTTTTGATTTGTAGCTACAATTTGGTTTGTATATAACACCTTATCCTTATAGCAGTCTATGTTAAGTTGATAGTTGTTTAAGTTTGAAGTCATTCTTTATTCCTCTCCTCCCCACATTTTAGGTATATTGGGTCATACTTTATATCCTTTTATTTTGTGAATCACTTGACTGATTTTTATAGATATACTTATTTTTACTGTTTTTTGGCCTCCTATTTTTCTTGCTCCCACTTATGGTCCTTTCTTTCTACTCAAACATTCACCTTTAACATTTCGTGTTCCTTTAACTTTTGCTTGTCTGTGAAACTCATCATCTCTCTTTCTATTCTGAATGATACCCTGGCTGGATTACATATTCTTGACAGTAGTTTTTTGTTTTTTGGTTTTTTTTTTCTTCTCCTTTTATCCCTTTTAATATATCATGCCACTCTTTTCTGGCTTCCAAAGTTTTGGCTGAAAAAAATCAGCCAATAGCCTCATGAGGTTTTCCTTGTATATAACTGTTGCAGCTTTTAATATTCTGTCTTTATCACTACCTTCTGCCATTTCAATTACTATGTGTCCTTGTGTGGACTTCCTTGTGTTGATTTTTTTTTTTAATTAGCCTCCATGCCTAGCGTGAAGTCTGACATGGGGCTCAAACTCACGATTCTGAGATCAAGACCTAGCAGAAATCAAGAGTCAGATGCTTAACCAAATGAGCCACGCTGGCACCCCATCCTTGGGTTGGTTTTATTGGGCAGATCTCTGGGTCTCCTGAATATAGATATCTGTTTCTTTCCCTAGATTCAAGAAGTTTTCAGCTATTTTTTTCTTCAAATAATTTTTGTCACCTTTCTTTTTTTTTTTTTTTTAACTTTTTTAGTGTTTATTTTTGAGAGAGCGAGAGCGAGCGAGAGAGAGAAAGAGAGAAAGGGCGGGGCAGAGAGAGAGACACACACAGAATCTGAAGCAGGCTCCAGGCTCTGAGCCGTCAGCACAGAGCCCAAAGTGGGGCTCAAACTCACAAACTGAGATCATGACCTGAGCCGAAGTTGGACGTTCAACTGACTGTGCCACCGAGGCACCCCTATACCCTTTCTTTCTCTCTTCTTCTGGGATCCCTTTATGTGAATATTATTATGCTTGATGGTGTCACTGGGTCCTTAAGTCTATTCTCATTTTGCACCTGCTCAGCCTGATTATTTTTCATTACTCTGTCCTCCAGGTCACTGATTTGTTCTTCTGCTTCATCTAGACTACTATTTATTCCATCTATTGCATATTTAATTTTATTTATTGTGTTCTTCATCTCTGATTATTTCTTTTTTATGTCACTGTTTAGGGTCTCACTGAGGTACTCCACTCTTTCCTTAAGATCAGTTAGTATCTTTATGATCATTATTTTATAGTCTCCATCAAGCATGCTACTTATATCTGTTTCACTTATGTCTTTTGCTATGATGTTGTCCTTTTCTTTCATTTGGGATATATTCCTCTGTCTTCTCATTTTGTCTAACTCTATGTATCTGCTTCTGTGTGGTAGGAAAGAGTTACATCTTCTGCACTTGAAAGTAATGTCCTAATGAAGAAGAGGTCCTGTAGTACCTGCCATGTAGTGTCCCCTGTACACCAGAATCTTGTGCTTCATGGGTGTCTTCTATGTGTGATGAATGTGCCTTGCTGTTGTGGTTGAGCCACTTTTTTTTCCATTCCAGTTATCGGTAGTGACTCTTGATTCTTATGGGCATGTTTTGTCCCTGTGGTGTTAGTGAGCCAGTCTTGGGATGCCTAGGGCTTGAGTTGAGTTAGAGCAAGAATTTACTAGAGATGTAGTAGCACCAAACTTCAGAGTGCTTTCCCTATGTGGTCCCCCGGGAAGCTTCACTGGTGAGCAGTGCCTGCAGTCAGATCAATTGTCTGCCTCCAGTTCCCTGCTAGGTCTCCTTGTGACTGATGTGTGTAGTTATCTTTCCCTCTCTTGGGGTAAGAGTTAGTTTGGAATGGTGCTAGCCACTGTAGGAGTAGCTTGCACACTGACAGGCCTATGGCACCACGCTTTATGGATTCTGGCCAAGGTCAGATTCAAGAGGGCATATCCACCTAAGCAAAGCATGGCAGGAGGGGGTGCAGCGGAGCTGTGGTGTTAGCAAGTTTTGCATACAACCATTCCTCCGTGGGAGGGCCAAAGCTGACTGTCTGGAGTGATGGATTGGCAGAAACACAGAGCTGGGAAGGCAGCAGTGCTAACAAGTTAGGTAGTGAGTTGCACATGTGGCTGTGCGTTTATGCTGGGAGCTGGGGGAAGTAAGTGGTGCCTTCCACCTCCTTTGTTCCTAGAAGTGTTCCCCAGTGATTTCTATCCCTCCAGGACACATTCTGAGAATAGTAAATAACTCCTCCCTACCTGCCCCAGGTGTCTTTCAAACTGCTGCTTCTATGCTATATCTCCCTGAGCTGTTTGTTGTGTTGTTGTGCTATCTCTTTGAATTCAGTTTTCCCTTGCCCACCAGCTCTTCCAGAGCCTAGCCTGCTGTTTTTTTGGTTTTGAAATTCGGCCCTTCTGGTTTTCAAAGCCAAATATTATGGGGATTTGTCTTTTTGTTCAGGCTGCCCAGTGTGAGGGTCTGCTTCTCTCCCTTCTCAGTGCCTGCAGCATCCCTCCCTCCCACAGATAAGTTTTGCAAGTCTGTTTACTTCCCAGGCATGCCTTTGCCCTTCTGACTCTCTTTGATATGGCCTCTTCTCTACATTTAGTTGTGGAGTCTATTCTGCCAGTCTTCAGGTCATTTTCTGGGTTACTTACAATGATGTGAGTGCTATCTAGTTGTATCAGTGGAAGGTGGTGAACCTAGGGTCCTCCTACTCTGCCATCTTCACCAGAAGCTCTATTATGAGGTTTTCTTATAGCTACACACACCACACACATTTCAAATGGTCATTACATTTAAAAGTGAAAATAATGAGCTAAAACCATGAATAAGTTCTGGATGAAACAGTAAAATTTTAAACCAAAAGAAAGTGATAAATTATAATTATTTTCAAAATATACAAGAAATTCAATAAAACCATCAAAATTAGTTTATGAGCCATTGAAGAGTCTGTCAATGAGAAAAGAATACAATAACTTGCTCATACAGCAATTTCAGAAAATATATTGGATAATATTTCAGTGACATAAAAATATGTAGCATAATCCTAAGAAATTATTTGATCTATGTAAGTACAGTAAAAGGTGGGAGAAAAAGTTTTCATATAAAGTAAATGTGCCAAGCACTTCACTGGGAATTTTATCTATAACATACTCAAACTAATCAAATAAAATAGGCACTATTATCTGTCCTTTATAGATGTGGGTGGTAAACCCCTGGGTAACAAATTTGCACAAAATCATAGGATCTGAAAATACTTGAACAAGGATTCAAATCTTAGACTGAAAAATTCCAAGGTACATGTTGTTTTACTCCCATTGTGCTATAAATTTTTCTCATAGTCTTTTTTAATATTTAACTATTAAAGCTATAAAGTATAAACTATAAAACATTTTACTTTTATTATATTGGTAGAAATTTATGATATCAGTGGTTTTGTGAACTCCTTTTTTCCAATTTTTTTGGAAGTATTCTGCAGTTAAAATCCTAAGAGTTTTTAAACCTTTTTTAATATTATGAATGTTTAAGAAAATTATTTTAATAATCAAATGCATATATAATTTTAATCCATTACTTTTTTTTTCCAGGTACCTCTTACCTTTTCCCCTGGCAGGCATTAAAGATTACAAAGATTTTTTTTTTAATCCTACTTATGTGAAAACATCTTTCTGCTGATTTCTTGCATGAACACAAAGTTTAGAAAGTTTAAGTTACGATTTTTTTTTCCCTAAACACTTCTATGTTCCTTTTCTTCCCCCTCTAATATTTAATGTTGTTTTTAGTCAGATTATGATAGTTTTTTCTTCCTTTGTGTTTAAAGTGGACTTATACCTGTGAGATTCATCATGCAGCTTGAATATGTTACCAGATTACACCTGACGGCCATTGATTTTTTATTAGCTTTGCCTTTAGTTATTTATTTATTACTTAAAATTCTTATTTATTTTAGTTTGTTCATTATTTTTATTCTTATTATACTATTTTCCATTGTACTTTTTCATTGTTTTATTTAAGCTCTATTTAGATTTGGAAAGAAATTGTGTTTTCATGCTCATAGCAATACAAGAAAAGTAAAGGTGAAGTGCCAAAGGAGGAAAGTGAGAAAAGTAAAAGACTAAGTAAGGATTTAGAACCAGAATAAGGGGAAGTTTGAGCTCTAGGTCTGCAACATATGAGGAATATAGTTTAGGACAAATATAATTCCAAAATTCACTTTTCATGTCTATAAAATGATTATAATCCCTGATCTATAAATTGTGTGCATTAAACAGGAAGCCAGCTGTGACAGTATCCAGCACATTGCCCCATCCAAATGACCAACCATTAGTGAAAAGGAAGAAGAAAGACATTTTAAGCTTGAGCTATGATAAGTAAAAAAATTGATATTGTGGAATTTAGTACTGTTAGAAGACTGCTGAGAAATCTGTGAGAAAAATTTTATTAACGTATTGTCAAAAAGTTTTCTTCAGCTGTTTAAGAACAGCTCTCTTTGTTCTCTGAGATTTTGTTTGGTTTGTGATCATATTTTACTGTCACACTTTAATTATCATAAAAGCAATTTTTAAATGAATGTCTGCCTCTTTTATCAGGGAATAATAGTAATTTTGATCTCTGTGAAATATGAATTCAAGTGTCCTTCACGCTTCAAACATAATGTACTGATTCAGGCCCCATTGTCATTCTCACCTGTCTATAACTATAGGAAACAAAGCTGTTTTTATTCAAAACAACAGGAGCACAAATATACCAACCCTGATATCTGGTGCTGTCGTTTTACAATGCTGCAGTCTGAATGCATTGTCATTTAATAGCACCAACTAAATTGATAGCTATTTTTTACAATTCAAAAAAAATTATACTAACAGGGTTCGAAGCCATGAAGAATTATGGTTTGTAATGACCAATTTTAACATGTTTTATAATCCATCAAAATGGGAATATTACCTTAGGGTACAATTTATTTTTCCTTATCATAAAATTCTACCATAGTTAGAACAGTCATATAAATAAAAAAATGAGTCCCTTGCAGAGGTAATGAAAGAAAAACTATTCAATCTTCCTTCTGATGTTTCACTCTAGCTTTTTTGACAGCTGAAGACACCAAAGTGCAATCAAATGCCTTTAGCACAGTAATGAAAAATGTAAGCATTAAGCAAATTTGTCCACATGAAATAATTGACAGTCATATAAAGATATTCAATTCAGAGATTTATAAAATATAAGGATCTGATCTAAATTAATTTGAAATTGCAAAGCATGAGAAGCATATGCTATTTGGCAAACTAAGGAAGTAGATTCATGTGTTTTCTATTTGTATTTATACTGTCTACGTTTATTCCTTTTTAAAAGAAATAGAAGTACAACACATGTTATGATTTTTAAAGAATGTTCTTAGCCCTGCTTCTCTGGCATTCTTTTGAGATAATAAGTAAGCCTGTTTTCTGAGCAAAGCTTCATACATGAGAAGTGGAAGCCAAAGAGAAATGAAAAACAAAGACATAGAATATTGATGAACTGAATCAAGTGATTTAGATCCGCTTTTTTTTGGAATGTCCCTTAATGACAATTGAACACAACGGCTTACTTGTGCAAAGGGAAAAGTGATTTAAATTTAAGCATGTTTATGAAAAAAAATTGTTTTCCCCTTTAATAGTGACCTTTTATTCAAAAAAAATTTAGTGATACAACAACTCAGAATGAGGATTTTTTTTCTTTAAAGTTTAATTTTATTTTGTTAGACAGAAAAAGAGAGAGTATGAGCAGGGAAGAGGCGGGGGGTGGGGGGGGGTGGAAAGGATCCCAAGCAGGCTCCAGCACTGTCAGCACAGAGCCCAATATGAGGCTCAGACTCTTGAACCACAAGATCATGACCTGAGCTGAAATCAAGAGTTGAACGCTTAACCAACTGAGCCACCCAGGTGTCTCCAGAATGACGATTTTAAAAAACAATGTAATTTACTCATTAACTAAATCCACGCTAATGAAACTCACTCTTTTAAGCTTAGGATTCTCAATATGATGAAAACAATGTAAGTTTGCACCACAGGATATTAGACCACAATGTATATACAAAGAATTTTTCTACATAGGCAGGGTTACAGTGTTGAGGATCAAGATAACTAATTATTCTCTCTGCCTAAAATTATAGTCCCTCTAAAAGCAAAAGAATTTTCTTGACCAATTGGGGCGCCTGGGTGGCTCAGTAGATTGGGCGTCCGACTTCCACTCAGGTCATGTTCTTGTGGTTCATGGGTTTGAGCCCCGCATTGGGTTCTGTACTGGCAGCTCAGAGCCTGGTGTCTGATTTGCAGATTCTGTCTCCCTCTCTTTCTGCCCCTGCCCAGCTCATACTCCGTCTCTCTCTCTGTCTCAAAAATAAATAAAACATTAAAAAAATTAAAAAAGAATTTTCTTAACCAATTGATAGAACACTATAAATGATTTCTACTCATTTCAACGAAATTTTTAAAAAGACATAAATATTGAATGTGATGTTAGAAAATCTGTCTTCTTTCAACAATATGTAAAAAGCCAAAAATTAAACTTTATTTGCACTAGAAAATAAAACACCTGCTTATTTTCATTCTTCACTGTTGAGAAAATACAAAATGGCTGATGAAAAAGTCCAATGAGCTCTTTTTCTAGGAAACCATTCATCTGGAGTACAGCTTTTGCACAGCTTTTCTTTATTGGCATTTTATGTCAATATCAAATAAGTTTGAGGCGTATTCAAGTTTTCATTATAGCAATGTCTCCAAAGATTTTGTGTATTTGAAATCTTTTGTTTTATCATTTGCATAATTCATTTACATCAGTAGCATCCTGATTAATTTCATTTTATGGCCTAGGGGTATAACAAATGCTCTTTGTTGTTTTTATTTATTTGTTTTCCTTCTAGTTTTTTTGGAATCTTTCTAACAAAGTAGAATATTGTAAATCCTTGATTAGCATTAAGCCCACCAATTTTTTTAAATAGCTTCTCACTCCAGGGGTTTATGAGCCATCAACAAAATGTGAGGAAACATGAACTAATGTTTGTTGAATTAGAAAATTCTGAGATTTTATATGCATTGTAATTTTCATCACAATAGTACAGCAAAGGTTTTATTTTATCCCTAATTTATAGGTGATAAAACAGAGTATCAGAGACATTAAGTAACATGCCTAGGGATGCCTGGTGGCTCAGTCGGTTAGGCGTCCGACTTCCACTTAGGTCATGTTCTCACAGTTCGTGGATTTGAGCCCTGCATCCAGCTCTGTGCTGACAGCTTAAAGCCTGGAGCCTGCTTTGTATTCTGTGTCTCCCTCTCTGTCTGCCCTTTCCCACTCGTACTCTGTCTTTCTCTCTTTCAAAAAAAAAATAAACATTAAAAAATTAAAAAAGAAAGAATGAAACTTGCCTAAAATCACATAAAATTAGAAGTAAGAACCAGGTGATTTAGCCCAGATCTACTTAGCTCTAAAGATTAAACAATGTAAATACCAAATCTAACTAATAAAAGAAAGAAAAACATATGATTTTTCATTTAAAAAGGCACAAAAATATTCAGTAAAAATGACTAGATATTTGGAATAAAAAAATAGGAGGGCTGGAAATACAAGGGAATTTTTATAACATGATAAAGTGTATTTACTGTTAGTCTAGAGCAAACATCATACCAAATGGTGGTTTTACGTAGAAAGTCTCTTTTAAAAATCATGAGCAAGACAAGGACTGATGCTATCACTATTCTATTAAACTTTGCCCATAAGGTAGCTGCCTCGAATTAAGAAAATAAACATATACTTTTTAGATTGACACAATCTCATTTCTTTTTCATTTTGTTACTTGTGCACTAGGGTGTCATAACCAAAAAATTATTGCCAAGACTCATGTCAATGTATTTTGTTTTTCCCTATGTTTTCTTCTGTGATTTTTATCATTTCAGGTCTTACATTTAACCCTTTAATCTATTTCAATGTAACTTTTATGATCATTAAAGACCATAAGGGGTCTAGTTTCATTCTTTTGCATGTAAATATCCAATTTTCCCAGCACAATTTGTTGAAGAGACTGTCTTTTCTGCAGTAAGTATTAGCTCCCTTATCAAATATTAGTTGGCTATACATTTGGGCTTATTTATATACATCTGTTCCACTGGTCTACAGGCTTGTTTTCAAGTCAGTATCATACTATTTTGATTATAGTAGCTTTGCAATATAGTTTGAAATCAGGAAGTGTGATGCTTTTAGCTTTTTTCTTCTTTCTCAGGATTGCTTTAGCTATTGGGGCCTTTTGTGGCTCCATATAAATTTTAAGATTGTTTTTTTCTATTTCTGTGAAAAGTGTTATAGGAATCTTGGTAAAGATTGCATCAAAAGTATAAATGTAACATCTTTGGAGATTATGGACATTATAACATTTTTAATTCTTCCAATTCATGAACATGGGATTTCTTTCCATTTCTTTGTGACCTCTTTCATTTCTTTCATGAATAGCTGATAGTTTTCAATGTAGAGATTTTTTTACCTCCTTAGTTAAATTTATTTGTATTTTACTGTTTTCATGCTATCATAAAAACGGTTGTTTACCTGATTTCTTTTCCAGTTAATTCATTCCTAGTGTATAGAAATACAACTGATTTTGTATCCTACCACTTTTATGAACTCATAGATTAGATCTAACAGTTTTTTGAGAAGAGTTTTTAGAAATTTGTATATATAAAATCATGTCATCTGCAAATAGACAATTTTACTTATTTCTTTCTGATTCTGATGCATTTTATTTCTTTTTATTGCTTCATTGCTCTGGCTCAGATTTCCAGTACTGTGTTGAATAAGAGTGGTGGTAGTGGGCACTCTTGTCTTGTTCCTCATCTTAGAAGAAAAACCTTCAACCTTTTGCTGTTATGATGTTATATTTGAGCTTGTCATATCTGTTTTTTATTATGTGGAATTATCTTCCTTCTGTCTCTAATTTGCTGAGGTTTTATCATGCATGGATATTAACTTTTGTCATATAGATTTTTGATATCTATTTAGATGATCATATGATTTTTATCTTTTATTCTATTAATGTGATGTGTCACATTCATTGATTTGTGTATACACAATATCCTTGTGCATGATGAATCATCCCAGAGATGAATCCCACTTGATAATGGTGTACAATCTTTTAATATGTTGTTGAATACAGTTTCCTAGTTTTTTCTGGAGAATGTTTGCATCTATATTCATTAGGGATATCGGCTGGTAGTTTTCTTTTCTTGTAGTGTCCTTATCTTTCTTTGGTATGAGGGTGATGCTGACTATGGAAGTGTTTCCTGTCCTTCAATTTTTGGAAGAGTTTAAGAAAAATTGATTATGGGGCACCTGGATGGCTCAGTTTGTCAAGCATCTGACTCTTGATTTGGGCTCAGGACATCATCTCAGTGTTCATGGGCTCGAGCCCCACATCAGGCTCTGTACTGACATCATGGAGCTTGGGATTCTGTCTTTCCCTCTCTCTCTGCCCTTCCCTAACTTGTGCACACTCTCTCTCTTTCTCAAAATAAATAAGTAAACTTAAAAAAAAGAAGAATTGGTTAATTGGTTTTTCTTTAAATGTGTAATGAAATTAATCAGTGAAGCCTTCTGATCCTAGGCTTTTCTTTATTAGGAGATGTTTTATTACTGATTCAATCTCCTTACTAGTAATTGGTCTATATTGGAGATTGCTAGAGGTGGGGGTGGAGGGTGGGAAAATTGAGTAAAGGTGATCAAAATGTATAAACTTCAAATTATAAGATGAGTAAGTTCTGAGGATATAACATAGAGTATGATGACTATAACTAACAACACTCTATTGAACATTTGAAAATTACTAAGAGTATATCTTGAAAGTTTTCATCACAAGGGAAAACATAACTAGGTGAGGAAATAGACATTAAATAAATTGATGTTAGTAATCAATTCACTATGTATACATATATGAAATCATTATAGTGTACATTATAAAGTTATGCAATGTTGTATGTCAATTACATCTCAATAAAACAAGAAAAAATTTTAATTAATAGTCCAGCTGAGTAACATAAAATTCTCTGTGAAAACCCTAAGAAGAATTTCTTAAGGTATGACAATTATTTGAAGCTTGTTCATTTTAAGTTTAATTTGTATCCCAAATAATATTAATAGTCAAAAAAGATTCAGAATTGAAAATGTATACCATTTACATAATATAAAAAACAAAACTGGAAATAAGTTCATTTACTAACAAGCAAATTAACACTATTTATTTATTTACTTATTTTTCTAATATGAAGTTTATTGCCAAATTGGTTTCCATACAACACCCAGTGTTCATTTAACAGGTGCCCTCCTCAATTCCCATTATCCACTTTCCCCTTCCTCCCACCCCCCATCAACCCTCAGTATAGTCTCAGTATTTAAGAGTCTCTTATGGTTTGCCTCCCTCCCTCTCTTTTTTTCCTTCCCCTCCCCCATAGTCTTAAGTTTCTCATGATCCACTTAAGAGTGAAAAAATATGGTATCTGTCTTTCTCTGTATGACTTATTCCACTTAGCATAACACTCTCCAGTTCCATCCACATTGCTAAAAAAAGGCCATATTTCATTCTTCTCATTGCCAAGAGTGTTGCTGCTTCCTGGAGTTTCTTTTGAGGAGAATTCTTTTTTTTCATCATGTTCATCATGTTCATCAGTTGATGGACATTTAGGCTCTTTCCATAATTTGGCTATTGTTGAAAGTGCTGCTATAAACATTGGGGTACAAGTGCCCCTATGCATCAGCATTCCTGTATCCCTTGAGTAAATTCCTAGCAGTGCTATTGCTGGGTCATAGGGTAGATCTATTTTTAATTTTTTGAGGAAACTCCACACTGTTTTCCAGAGTGGCTGCACCAGTTTGCATTCCCACCAACAGTGCAAGAGGGTTCCCATTTCTCCACATCCTCACCAGCATCTACAGTCTCCTGATTTGTTCATTTTAGGCACTCTGGCTTGAGGTGATATCTCAGTGTGGTTTTGATTTGTATTTCCCTGATGAGGAGTGAGGTTGAGCATCTTTTCATGTGCCTCTTGACCATCTGGATGTTTTCTTTAGAGAAGTGTCTATTCGTGTCTTCTGCCCATTTCTTCACAGGATTATTTGTTTTTCAGGTGTGGACTTTGGTGAATTCTTTATAGATTTTGGATACTAGCCCTTTGTCCGATATGTCATTTGCAAATATCTTTTCCCATTGTGTTGGTTGCCTTTTAGTTTTGTTGATTGTTTCCTTTGCAGTGCAGAAGCTTTTTATCTTCATGAGGTCCCAATAGTTCATTTTTGCTTTTAATTCCCTTGCCTTTGGAGATGTGTCAAGTAAGCAATTCCTGCAGCTGAGGTCAGAGAGGTCTTTTCCTGCTTTCTCCTCTAGGGTTTTGATGGTTTCCTTTCTCACATTCAGGTCCTTCATCCATTTTGAGTTTATTTTTGTGAATGGTGTAAGAAAGTGGTCTAGTTTCATTCTTCTGCATGTTGCTGTCCAATTTTCCCAGCACCATTTGTTAAAGAGACTGTCTTTTTTCCACTGGATACTGTTTCCTGCTTTATCAAAGATTAGTTGGCCATACTTTTGTGGGTCCAATTCTGGAGTCTCTATTCTATTCCATTGGTTTATGTGTCTGTTTTTGTGCCAATACCATGCTGCCTTGATGATGATAGCTTTGTAGTAAAGGCTAAAGTCTGGAATTTTGATGCCTCCCACTTTTGTCTTCTTCTTCAATATTACTTTTGCTATTAGGTGTCTTTTGTGGTTCCATACAAATTTTAGGATTGCTTGTTCTAGCTTCAAGAAGAATGCTGGTGCAATTTTGATTGGGATTGCACTGAATGTGTAGATTGGGGTAGTATTGACATTTTAACAATATTTATTCTTCCAACCCATGAACATGGAATGTTTTCTTATTTTTTAATGTCTTCTTCAATTTCCTTCATAAGCTTTCTATAGTTTTCAGCATACAGCTCTGTTACATCTTTGGCTAGGTTTATTCCTAGGTATTTTATGCTTCTTGGTGCAATTGTGAATAGAATCAGTTTCTTTATTTCTCTTTCTGTTGCTTCATTATTGGTGTATAAAAATGCAACAGATTTCTGTACATTGATTTTGTATCCTGCGACTTTGCTGAATTCATGTATCAGTTCTAGCAGACTTTTGGTGGAATCTATTGGGTTTTCCATATATAATATCATGTCATCTGCAAAAAGTGAAAGCTTGACTTCATCTCTGCCAATTTTTATGCCTTTGATTTCCTTTTGTTGTCTGATTGCTGATGCTAGAACTTCCAACACTATGTTAAACAACAGCGGTGAGAGTGGGCATCCCTGTCATGTTCCTGATCTCAGGAGGGAAAGCTCTCAGTTTTTCCACATTGAGGATAATGTTAGCTGTGGGGTTTTATAAATGGCTTTTATGATATTTAAGTGTGTTCCTTCTATCCTGACCCTCTCAAGGGTTTTTATTAAGAAAGGATGCTGAATTTTGTCAAATGCTTTTTCTGCAGCGATTGACAGGATCATATGGTTCTTCTCTTTTCCTTTATTAATGTGATGTATCACATTGATTGATTTGTGAATGTTGAACCAGCCCTGCAGCCCAGGAATGAATCTATTCTGAATGACAATCTTGCTGGATAAAGGATTCTTGGCTGCATATTTTTTCTGTTCATCACATTGAAGATTTCCTGCCTTTCCTTTCTGGCCTGCCAAGTTGCAGTAGATAAGTCTGCTACTATTCTTATGTGTCTACCTTTGTAAGTTAGAGCCTGTTTATCCCTAGCTATTTTCAGAATTTTCTCTTTATCTTTGTATTTTTCCAGTTTCACTATGATATGTCATGTAGAAGATCCATTCAAGTTATGTCTGAAAGGAGTTCTCTGTGCGTCTTGGATTTCAAAGCCTTTTTCCTTCCCCAGATCAGGGAAGTTCTCAGCTATGATTTGCTCAAGTACACCTTCAGCCCCTTTCTCTCTCTATTCTTCTGGAATTCCTATGATACAGATATTGTTCCATTTGATTGCATCACTTAGTTCTCTATTTCTCCCCTCATACTCCTGGATTTTTTTATCTCTTTTTCTCAGCTTCCTCTTTTTCCATAATTTTATCTTCTAATTCACCTATTCTCTCCTTTGCATCTTCAATCTGTGTTATGGCCACTTCCATTTTATTTTGCACTTCATTTATAGTATTTTTTAGCTCCTCATGACTATTTCTTAGTCCCTTGGTCTCTGTAGCAATAGATTCTCTGCTCTCCACTCTGCTTTTTTCAAGCCCAGAGATTAATTTTATGACTATTATTCTAAATTCTTGTTCTATTATATTGCTTAAATAGTTTTTGATCAATTTGTTAGCTGTCACTGCTTCCTGGAGTTTCTTTTGAGGAGAATTCTTCTGTTTCATCATTTTGGGTAGTCCCTGTGGTAACTCCAAACTGCAGGGCACTTCCCCTGTGCTGTCCAGAGAAACTTGTGTTGGGGGGGGTCGCAGTTAGACTCGATGTCTACCTCCAGCCCACCGATAGGGCCACAGACTGGTGTGTACCTTATCTTCCCCTCTCCCAGGGCAGAACTCACTGTGGAGTGATGTGGCCCCTGTCTGGGCTGGTTGCACACTGCTAGGCTTGTGGTGCTGCTTGGATGGGTTCTGGCTAAGGGCATATTAGCCGGGGTGGATCCGCAAGGTGCACAAGGGCGGGAGGGGCAGGCTAGCTGGCTTTGATGTAGGTGATCCCCTGCAGGAGGGGCCCTGCAGCACCCAGAGGGAGGCAGGTCCATCGGAGGGATGGATCCACAGAATCACAGTGTTGGGCAGTGCAAACAAGTTCAGTGACAGGAACTCGTTTCCTTTGGAATTTCAGCCGGGCAGGGGGGGGGGGGAGGGAGGTGAGAGAGGAAAATGGTGCTTGCCAGTGCATTTGTTCCCCTGCCGAGCTGAGCTCTTTCTTCCGGGGCTCAACAACTCTCCCTCCCGGCGTTCTCTTGCCCTCCCCGCTCTCTGAGAGCATAGCTGTTGACTTCTAACATTCCAGATGTTAAGTCCCTCTGGCTTTCAGAACTCATGGAGTCTGGCCCCTCATCTTTTACAAGCCATACTTCAGGGGCTCTGCCTGGCCAGGTGGACTGCCCCTCTACCTTCCCCCTCTATCCAACCAGTCTGTGTAGCACGAACCAGGTCTCTGCCCTTCCTACTCTCTTCTGTGGGCCTCTTGTGTAAGCTTGGCTCCAGAGCGTCCATTCTGCTAGTCTTCTAGTGGTTTTCTGGGGTACTTAGGCAGATGTGGGTGGAATCTAAGTGATCAGGAGGACGAGGTGGGCCCACCATTCTCCTACACGGCCATCTTCTCTCCCTCCCTCAACATTATTTGCTTTAAACCAAAAAAAGTAAATAGAAAAATAATGGGTTTTTTTACATACATAAAAAGAAGGAAAATAAGTAATAGATACAAATATGGGACAGAAAGAATCAAAAGAATCATTGGCTATAGATAATATGGCTGTCTACAAAGAATAAAAAGAATCTATATATTGGATCAGGGAAAATGGCAGAGTAGGATGACTCTAAACTACCTAGTCCCATGGATACAACTCAATAACACCCAAATCGAGTAAACAACCCAGAAATTGACCTGAAAACTGGAAAAACAAATTCCCCACAGCTAAATTTAGAAAAGAGGCCACAGTGAGGAAGGTAGGAAGGGTGGAGATACGGTCTTAGCTAAATGGAACAATGGGATGTCTATGGGATGAAGGGACACCACTGGCATGCATAGAAAAAAGAAACAGAGTCTCACAACAGGGAGACCAAATGGGGAAGACAAATCCCCATAACATTTGGCTTTGAAAACCAGAAGGGCCGAATTTTGTGAGTTCTTAAAATCAGCAGGGCTTAAAGCTTAGAACTTCAAATTTCAGCAGGCTGTGGGAGAGCCAGGAAGGCAAGAAGAAATGGAGTCCCCACCCTTAAAGAAACAGCAAAGCAAAAACCCTGCAGAGATGGAGCACAAAAGCAGCAGTTTGAAAAATACCTGGAGTATATAGGAGAGATATTTGTTTATTAATCCCAGAGTCTGTGGTGGAGGGGCAAGGATAACTAGAAGACTTGTTGAGGAGCAAAGGAGTTGGAGGGTGTCATTTCCCTCCCCTGCCACCCATCATAAACACACAGAAAGCTGCAGTAACAGGCTCAGCACCAACATTCACTACCTAACTTGCTAACAGTGCATGCTGCCCATGTGTTCTCCTATGGATATGCCCCCATAGCCAGGATTCTGCTCCAGTTTTCCTCCCACAACAGAACCACATAAACTGCCCGACATGCTTCTACTGATGTACCACCTCCAATCCTGCCTGCCCAGATCCTGGCAATTATAGGTCTCCTTCTGTTAGTGAAGAACTTTCTGGCACCATGTGACCCGCTCTTGCATTTTGCCACAGTTTGGTGCCACTGCATCTCTGGCAAATGCCTGTTATGACTCATCTCAAGGCAAAGGCAGCCCCAGGCTGGCCCACTAACAACAGAGAGACAAAACCTGCCCATAATAGGCAAAGAGAGACACTGAAGATGACTGGACTGAAGGCAAAAGTGGCTCAGCCACAAAGCAGGGCACAAATAACACACATAGGAGACACCCATGAAGCTCCAGATTCTGATAAAAAAGGACATTGCACTACAGGGTACTAAAAGAACTCTTCTTCATAAAACCACTAGTATCAAGAGCAGAAGAGACAGCTAATTTTCCTAACACAGAGAAACAGACATAAAGATTTAGACAACATGAGAAGACAAAGGACTACATCTCAAATGAAAGAATAGGACAAAATCACAGCAAGAGACCTAAGTGAAACAGAGATAATTAATATGCTTGATAGAGAATTTAAAGTATGAAGATATAGGACTTGAGAAAAGAGTGGAGAACCTCAGTGAGATCCTTAACAAAGTGAAAGAAAACACAAAAAGAACAAATCAGAGATGAAGAAATCAACTAAAAATTAAAAGTACATCAGATGGAATAAGTGGTAGACTAGAAGAAGCATAAGAATGAATCAGCAATCTGAAGGACAGAGTAATGGAAAGCAATGAAGCTGAACAGGAGGAAAAAAGATTAAAATAGAGCTAGGGAATTCAGCAGCATCATAAGTAAAATAACATTCACATTATAGAGCTCCCAGAAGAAGAGAGAAAGAAAAGAGGACATAAAATTTATTTGAAAAAATAATAGTGGAAAAATTTTCCAAATCTGGAGAAGGAAGCAGATATCCAGATCCAGGAGGCACATAGGTCCCCCAATAAAATCAACCCAAGGAGATCCACACCAAGTACATAGTAATTGAAATAGCAAAGGTATTGATAAGGAAAGAATTTTTAAAACACCAAGAAAAAAATACAAGTTACACGTAAGGGAAACCCTATAAGTCTATCAGTTGATTTTCAACCAAAATTTTGCACACCAGAGGGAGTGGCATGATAGATTCAAAGAACAGAAAGGAAAAAAAAAAAAAAAAGCTGCCTAGAATACATAACCCAGCCAGGCTATGTCATTGAAATCAAGGGAGAGATAATGAGTTTCACAGACAAGCAAAACATAAAGGAATTCATGACTACTTAACAAGCTCTACAGGAAATTTTCAAAAGGATTCTTTGAGTGGGAAAAAAGATGTTAAGTAGAGGAGTATGAAACTGAAAGTAAAAGCAGCAAAAATATGTATATCTATAAAAATCAGTCAAGTTATTCACAAAATAAAAGGACATAAAGTATGACCTCATATACCTAAACTGTGGGGAGGAGAGGAATAAAGAATAACTTCAAACTTAATCATCAACTTAATATAGACTCCTATCAGCATAAGATGTTATATACAAACCAAATTATAACTACAAATCAAAAGCCAGTAATAGATACACAAAAAATAAAGAGAAAGGAATAAAGAAAGCCAACAAACCATGAGAGAAGAGAGCAAGAAAAGAAAGGAACAGAGAAGAACTACAAAAACAATCACAAAATGAATAACAAAATGGCAATAAGTACATACCTATCAATAATTAGTTTGAATGTAAATGGACTAAATACTCCAATCAAAAGACATAGGGTGAAAGAATTAATAAATGCTGCCTACAAGAGACTCATTTCAGACTAAAGACACATGCTGATTAAAAGTGAGGGGATTGAAAAACATTTATCATGCAAATGCAAGTGAAAAGAGCTGGGGGTGGCAATAGTTGTATCAGACAGAATAGACTTTAAAACAAAGATGGTGACCTTGACAGCCCATGGAGAGGAGGAGCCCACTGAGTTTCCCTTTGAATGAGGAAGTTTACACCAAAGCTTCATTCCTGGAAAAGCAGGACAAGATGGCAGTTGCTGGCAGACATTCACATGGACAAGTCCTATCACCATAATTGACATCAAGGCCCTCTATGGATCTTGGGGAAATGGCAGGGTAGGAAGACCCTGAGCTCACCCTATCCCACTTTTTCAACTGGATATCTTTCACATCCAAGTCAATAAACTGTAAAGGGATCTGAAGACAGACAGAACAAACTCCACAACTAAATATAGAGAGAAAACTGCATCTGAAAGCTTAGGAAGATCAGAAAGACTCAAGAAGGCTGCCCATAGGAAGGAGGGAGCTATGTGTGGTGAGGGCAGAGAAATAGTCCTTCATACCATGGAGCTCACAAGGGGAAGACTAATCCTCATAACATTTGTCTTTAAAAACCAGAGGAGTTGAATTCTGTGAGTTTGTAAAACCAGTAGGGTTTGGAACCTGAAGGTCTGGAGGTCAACTGACTCAGCACTGGGTGAGTCAGAAGGGCTAGTGATAGCTGTTCCCCACTTTTGAAGAAATAGCAGCCTGCTTGAAAAGGCAACATAAAAACAGTAGTTTACACAGCACTGGGGGCAAACAGGAAGCATATCTGTTTATTCCATTTTCTGAATGTGTTGAGGGACTTCTCGGAAAATGAGGGAGCTGGCAGGTGCCAAATTCCTCCCTAACCCCTGAGCACAAGGAGAGACACTTGCAAGAAGCAGGGCTGCCCTGATACATGCTACTTACCCTGCTAGCAGGACACCATGCCCAAGAAATCTCCTGAGAACTCACACACTCCAAGTCTGTTGGCTTTGACCCTGGAGTGAAAGCACATGGGCAAACTGCCCAGCTGGCCTGGTGCACAGTAGCGACAGTGCTCAGTCCACATCATCTGCACCACACCCAGCATATTGCCCCCAGTCCCCCTCACGTGCCTCACCCAGCCTTTCACCCTGCTGTCACACTCTGCCCAGCTGTGTACCCCCAGCCATCTTTGCACCCCAGGGTGCCCTAGCACACAGCCCCTAGCCACTGTAATATGTCAGGGGATCTGGCATAGGACTAGTGTCCCAGTGTAAATTTTGCTAACACCACCACCCTGCTCCCAAGTTCCCCTTCAGACATGCTACCCCACAGCTGGCCTACGTGGGTCCCACTAATACCACAGAAAGCAAGTACAGCCCTCAACAGAGAGTCAATGCTGATGCCTGTACAGAAAGGAAATGCAACTCAGACACAACAACTGGGAATAGGGATATTCTCTTAAAGTTTCAGTTTTGGTAAACTGGGGACACTGCACTACTGGGCACTCTAGGACCTCTTCTTCATAAAGTCAATACTTTCAAGAGAAGAGCTTGAGAGAAGAGTGTCACACAGCTGACACTCTTAACATAGAGAAATAGATACATAAGGACAGACAAAATGAGGAGACAGAGAAATTTGTCCCACATGAAAGAACAGGACAAGGCCACAGCAGAGATCTAAGTGAAACAGATATAAGTAACGTGTGTGATAAAGAATTTAAACCAATGATCATAAGATTACTCACTGGACTTGAGAAAATAATGGAAGACATAGGAACCTTAACACACTAATAAGGAATAACATAGTAAAGATAGAAAAACACAATAAATGAAATGAGAAACACACTTGATGGAATAAACATCAGGTTGGAAGAATCAGAGGGACAAATTAGTGACCTAGAAGACAGAGTAATGGAAAGTAATAAAATTTAGTAAACAGAGAGAAAAGAATTATGTAATGCAAGAATAGACTTAGGGAATTCAGTAATTCCATCCAAATGTGATAGCATTCATATTATAGAATACCCAGAAGAAGAAGAGAGAGAAAGGAGGCAGAAAATTTATTTGAAGAAATAATAGCTGAAAATTTCCCTAATCTTGGGAAAAAAACAGATATCCAGAACCAGAAGGCACAGAGAGCCCCTAACAGAATCAACAAAAGCAGACCTACACCAAGATATTTTTTTAAGGTTTATTTATTTATTTTGAAAGGGGGAGGCAGAGAAAGAGGGAAACACAGAATCTGAGACAGTTTCCAGACTCTGAGCTATCAGCAGAGCAGGATGTGGGTCTCAAAGCAATGAACCGTCACATCATGACTTGAGCTGCAGTCAGGCATTTAACCAACTGAGCCACCCACGCACACCCACACCAAGATATATTGTAATTAAATTTGCAATATATAGTGATAAAGAAAAAAATCTTAAAAGCAGACACAAAGACTACAAGACACAAGTAGTTCCTAACTTACAAGGAAAGACCCATATGGCTAACTGAAGATTTCTCAACAGAAACTTTGCAAGCCAAGAGTGGCATATTCAACATTATGGATGGGAAAAATCTGCAGTCAAGAATACCCTATCCAGTAAAGATGTTATTCACAATAGAAGTAGAGACAGAGTTTCTTAGGCACACAAAAACTAAAGGAGTTCATAACCACTAAATCAGCCCTGCAAGCAATATTAAAAGGGGAGTCTTTGAGTGGAAAGGAAAAACCAAAACTCACAAAGAATGGATAAGAGAAAATCTCTGTAGTAAAACAAGTAACAAAATGGCACTAAATATATATCTATCAATAATCACTATGAATGTAAATGGACTAAACCCTCCAATCAAAAGACATAGGGTGCCAGAATGAATGAAAAAACAAGAACCATGTATATGCTGCCTAGAAGATATTCCTTTTAGGCTTAGAGACACCTTCAGTTTGAAACTGAGGGAATGGGGAAACATTTATCATGCAACTGGGTGTCCAAAGAAAGCCAGAGTAGCAATACTTTTATTAGACAAACTAAACTCTAAAACAAAGAAAATTGTAATAAGAGACACAAAAGGGCACTATTATAATAAAGAGAATAATCCAATAAGAAGATCTAACAATTGTAAATATTTATGCTCCCAACAAGTGGCACCCAAATACATAATACAATAAAAAACATAAAGGAACTAATTGATAATAATACAACAGTAGTAGGGGAATTTAACACCTCACTTACATCAATGAACACATCATCTAAGTAGCATATAAACAAGAAAGCAATGGCTTAGAATGGCACACTAAACCAGATGAACTTAAGATATACTCAGAATATTTTACCCTAAAAACAAAAGAATACACATTCTTTTTGATTGTACACAGGACATTCTCCAAAATAGATCACATATTAGGCCACAAAACAAGCCTCAACAAATTCAAAAAGACTGCAGTCATACTATGCATCTTTTCTGAACACAATGGTATGAAACCGCAAGTCAGCCACAAGAACAAATTTAGAGAGAACACAAATACAAGAAGGATAAAGAACATGCTATTAAACAATGAATGGGTCAGCCAAGAAATTATAGAAGAAATCCAACAAAAATAAAAACACAGCCCAAAATCTTTAAGATGCAGCAAAAGCAGTTCTAAGAGGAAAGTATATACCAGTACAGGCCTACATCACGAAATAAGAAAAATCTGGACAACACAACCTAACATTACACCTAAAGGAGCTATAAAAAGAACAACAAATGAAAACTAAATCCAGAAGAAGTGGGGAAATAGTAAAGACTAGAGCAAAAATAAATGATATAAAAACTCAAAAAACAATTTTTCAAAGAAGCCAAGAGCTTGTTCTTTGAAAAAAATCAATAAAATTGATAAACGTCTAGCCAGATTTATCAGAAAGAAAAGAGAAGGGACCCAAATACATAAAATCATAAATGAGAGAGGAGAAATAACAACCCCCACCATAGAAATACAAATAATTTTAAGAGACTATTATGAAAAACTATGTGCTGACAAATTCAACATAAAATCACAAATGGGAGAGGAGAAATAACAACCCCACCACAGAAATACAAATAATTTTAAGAGACTATTATGAAAAACTATGTGCCAACAAATTTGACAAATGGAAGAAATGCTAAAAAAACATGTAAATTACCAAACCTGAAATAGGAAGAAATAGAAAACTTGAACAGACTGATAACTAGCAAAGAAATTAAATTAGTAATCAAAAAACTCCCAACAAAGTCCAGAGCCATATGACTTCACAGGGATATTCTACCAAAGATTTATTTTTATTTTTTTCTGACAGAGAGAGACAGAGACAGAGCATGAGCAGGAGAGGGGAAGAGAGAGAGAGGGAGACACAGAATCTGAAGCAGGCTCCAGGCTCTGAGCCGTCAGCAGACAGCCCAACGTGGGTCTCAAACTCACAGACCACGAGATCATGACCTGAGTTGAAGTCAGTCGCTCAACCAACTAAGCCACCCAGGCGCCCCGAAATTCTACCAAACATTTAAAGATGTTAATACCTATTCTTCTCAAACCATAGAAGAAAAGGAAGAAAAAAAAATAGAAAAAAATAGAAATGGAAGGTAAACCTCCAAATTCATTCTACGAAGCCAGCATTACCCTGATACCAAAACAAAATAAAGACTCCACTATAAAAGAGAACTGCAGGACAATATCCCTGATGAACATGGATGAAAAAATTCTGAGTAAAATAACTAGCAAACTGATACATTAAAAAATTCATTCGCCATGACCACATGGAATTTATTTCTGCTTTGCAATGGTGATTCAATAGTCACAAATCAATTAACATGATACATCATATTAATAAAGGAAAGGATAAGAGCCATATGATCATGTCAATAGAAGCATAAAAAGCCTTTGAAAAAGTACAACATCCATTAATAGTGAAAACTCTCATCAAAGTGGGCTTAGAGGGAACACATCACAATATGGTAAGGCCATACCTGAAAAACTCACAGTCAAAATCATCCTAAATGGGGGGAAACTGAGAGCTTTTCCTCTATGGTCAGGAAAAAGATGGGGATGTCCACTCTTACCACTGTTGTTTAACATAGTACTGGAAGTCCTAGCCACAGCTATCACACAACAAATAGAAATAAAAGGCATCCAAATCAACAAGGAAGAATAAGACTTCACTATTTGCAGGTGACTTTATACACATATATAGAACCCAGAAGATGCCACCCCAAAACTGCTACAACTGATAAATAAATTCAGTAAAGTCACAGGATACAAAATCAACACACAAAAATCTGTTTCATTTATATAATGAACAATGAAATGACAGAAAGAGAAATTAAGGAATCAATCTCATTTACAGTTGCATCAAAAAGAGTAAGATACCTAGGAATAAACCTAACCAAATAGGTGAAAGTCTTATACTCTGAAACTATAAAACACTGCTGAAAGAAATTGAAGATGACACAAAGCAATAGAAAAATATTCCATGTTCATGGACTGGAAGAACCAATGTTGTTAAAATGTCCATACTACCCAAAGCAATCTACAGATTGATTGCAATCCCTATCAAAATATCAGTAGCATTTCTCACAGAACTAGAACAAACAATCCTAAAATTTGTATGGAACCATAAAAGATCCTGACTAGAGAAAGCAACCTTAAAAAGGAAAACAAAGCTAGAGTATCATAATCCAGACATCAAGTCATATTACAAAGCTGTGGTGATCAAAACAGTATGGTACTGGCACAAAGATAGACAGAGATCAATGGAACAGAGCAGAAAACCCAGAAATGAACCCACACTATGTGGTCAATTAATCTTTGACAGTGCAGGAAAGAATATCCAACAGGAAAAACACAGTCTGTTCAACAAATGGTGTTGGGAAAACTGGACAGGATCATGCAAAAGAATGAAACTAGACCACTTTCTTACACCATACACAAAAACCAATTCAAAATGGAATAAAGAACTAAATGTGAAACCTGAAAACTATAAAAATCCTAGAGAAGAGCACAGGCAGTAAACTCTTTGACATAGACCATTGCAACTTCTTTCTAGATATGTCTCTAGACGCAAGGGAAACAAAGGCAAAAATAAAGTATTGTGAAACATTAAAATAAAAAGCTTCTGCACAGTGAAGGTAGCAATCAACAAAACTAAAAGGTAGCCTGTGGAATGGGAAAAGATAGTTGCAAATGATGTATATGATAAAAGTTTAGTATCCAATATATGTAAAGAAGCTATATAACTCAACACACAAAAAAAGAATAATTCAATTAAAAAGTGAGCAGAAGACTTGAACAGACATTGTTTTCCAAAGAAGACATACAGATGGCCAAGAGACACATGGGAAGATACTGGAAGATCACTCATCATCAGGGAAATGCAAATCAACTCCAATGAGATATCATCTCACACTTGTCAGAAGGGCTAAAATTAGCAACACAAGAAACAACAGGTGTTGGTGAAGATGTTGAGAAAGAGGAGCCCTCTTGTACTATTGTTGGAAATGCAAACTGGTGTCTTCACTCTGGAAAACAATCTGGAGTTTCCTCATAAAGTTAAAAATAGAACTACCCTATGATCCAGTAATTGCACTACATGGCATTTGCCCCAAAGTTATCAAAATACTAATTCAAAGGGATACATGGACCCTGATGTTTATAGCAGCATTGTTGACAACAGCCAAGCTATGGAAACAGCCCAAGCGTCCATGGACTGAGAATGAATGTATAAAGATGTGAAAATTACTCAGCCATAAAAAAGAATGAAATCTTGCCATTTGCATTGATGTGGATGATGTTAGAAAGTATTATGCAAAACAAAATAAGTCAGTCATAGAAAAACAATCCCCATATAATTTCACTCATATGTGAAATTTAAGAAACAAGCAAAGGAGAAGAAAAATAGAGGCAAACCAAGAAACAGAGTCTTGAACTATCACATGATTTCACTCATATGTGGGATTTGAGAAACTCAACAGATGAACATAGGGAAAGGGAAGGAAAAATAAAATTAACACAGAGAGGAAGGCAAGCCATAAGAGACTCTTAAGTACCAAGAACAAACCAAAGGTTGCTGGAGGGGAGGTGGACAGGGGGATGAGTTAAATGGGTGATGGGCACTAAGGAGAGCACTTTTCGGTATGAGCGCTGGGTGTCATATGTAAGAGATAAATCACTGGGTTCGACTCCTGAAGCCAAGGGTACACTGTATGTTAGCTAACTTGAATTTAAATTAAAAAAAGAAAAAAAGAAAAGAAGCTATTTGTGGGAGAAAAAAGGAAAATAAAGTGATGGTTACCAGAGAGGAGGGGAGTGGGGTGACGAATGAAATAGGTGATGAGGATTAAGGAGTGCATTCATTGTGATGAGCACCAGGTGTTATATGGAAATGTTCAATCAATATATCACACACCTGAAATTAATATCACACTGTATGTTAACTAACTGGAATTTAAATAAAAATTTTAGGGGCTCTGGGGTGGCTCAGTTGGTTGAGCATCTGACTTCAGCTCAGGTCATGATCTCACAGTCCGTGAATTCGAGGCCCCGCGTCGGGCTCTGTGCTGACAGCTCAGAGCCTGGAGCCTGCTTTGGGTTCTGTGTCTCCCTCTCTCTGACCCTCCCCCATGCATGCTCTGTCTCTCTCTGTCTCAAAAATAAATAAGCAAGCATTAAAAAAAATTAAAAAAAAATAAACTTTAAAAAAATAAAACAAGAGACAAAGCAGGACATAAAGGTAATGATCCAACAAGAAGAAATAAAAATTGTAAATTTTTAGGCACCAACATTGGAGCAATCAAATATATAAAACAATAACAAACAGAAAGGAAGTAATTGAAAGTGATATAATAATAATAGGTGACTTTAACACCCTACTTACATCAATGTAGAACATCCAAGCAGAAATTAGGAAACCATGGCTTTGAATGACAGAGTGATCAGATGTATTTAACAGATATATTTAGAATTGAATCTCTTTTCCTTCCTTTTTGATAAAAATATCCATTCAATAGGGGGCCTAAGTGGCTCAGACCATTAAGTGTCCGACTCAATTTTGGATCTCACAGTTTGTGATCAAGATCTCAAGGTTTGTGGGTTCAAGCCCCTCATTGGTGTCTGCACTGACAGCATCGAGCCTGCTTGGGATTCTCTCTCCATCTCTCTCTCTGCCCTCCGACTCATGCTCTCTCCCCCTCTCCAAGTAAATAAATTAAAAATAATAATAAAAATAAAAAAATAAAGATTAAAATAAAAAAAATTGATATACAAATTACAAGAATTAGTAAGAGAATATGTAATTTATTAGATATACAATCAAGAATCAGAAAGCACTGGCATTGTAAACACTGACAAAAAATAAAATATAATGTTTAAATATATCATTTATAGATGTGGAGAAACAGAAACCCTCTTGCACTTTTGGTGGGAATGCAAACTGGTGCAGCTGCTCTGGAAAACAGTGTGGAGGTTCCTCAAAAAATTAAAACTAGATCTACGCTATGACCCAGCAATAGCACTGCTAGGAATTTACCCAAGGGATACAGGAGTGCTGATGCATAGGGGCACTTGTACCCCAATGTTTATAGCAGTGCTTTCAACAATAGCCAAAATATGGAAAGAACCTAAATGTCCATCAACTGACGAATGCATAAAGAAAGTGTGGTTTATATACACAATGGAATACTACATGGCAATGAGAAAGAATGAAATATGGCCTTTTGTAGCAACACGGATGGAACTGGAGAGTGTGATGTTAAGTGAAATAAGTCATACAGAGAAAGACAGATACCATATGTTTTCGCTCTTATGTGGATCCTGAGAAACTTAACAGAAGACTATGGGGGAGGGGAAGGGGAAAAAAAGAGAGGTTAGAGAGGTAGGGAGCCAAAGCATAAGAGATTTAAAAACTGAGAACAAACTGAAGGTTGATGGGGGGTGGGAGGGAGGGGAGGGTGGGTGATGGGTATTGAGGAGGGCACCTGCTGGGATGAGCACTGGGTATTGTATGGAAACCAATTTGACAATAAATTTCATATTTAAAAAATATAAATATGATTTACCATGGCAATATATATGTAGATACATCTAAAATGATAGCATTTTACTGTAGTACACCAAAAGACTAAATGAGTGGAAAATATATCATAATTATAAATAAGTTGATTCATAACAATTCAAGTTCTCTCCATAGTGATTAATGCCATTGCAACCTTGTAGATTCTCGTAAAACTGTTAAGTTCATTTTAAAATATACATAGAAATGCAATGACAAGAATAATAAGATATTTTGGAGAAAAAGAAAGGTGAGCAAAGGACGGGCTTGGCCTAGAAGCTGTAAAACATTATTTAAAAACTATAATTCAAGCACTTTGGCATTGATGCATAGACAGCTACATTGGTCAAAATAGAGGAGGGGTTGACAAACTCCAGCCCGTGTGCAAATTCTGGTCTGTTGTCAGTTTATGTAAGTAAATAATTTTTTTAACACAGCCATACTCATTCATTTACCTATTGTCTATGGCTGCTTTAATGCTAAATGGCAGATTTGAATAGCTGCAAGAGGGATTATAGGGTTTCAAAAGCCTATAATGTCTGCTATCTACCCCTTTAACAGAAAAATTCTGCCTACTCCTAGGGAATCTAGAAACAGACCTATTTACATATATGAAAACATGATGTATGATAAGGGAGATAGATGGTGCTGCAGGTAGGTGGGGGAAAATAGACTTTTCAATGAATAATTCTCAGGCCTTTCATTTTATAGGCCATAGGTCATTCCAGTACCATCATCACTAGCTTCTTAACCTGCTTCATATCACACTCTATTTATTGTCTGCCCCACCCCCCACTGGAATACTAGTTTTATAAAGACAGAGATGTTGTTTCACAAACTGCTATATCTACAGCTCCTAGAATAATTTTGACACATAGTAGGTATCCGGTTAATATTTGTAAATGAATAAAGGCAGAAATGAGATACCACGTAGTAAACATAAGAAGGGCAAAAAGTAAGATCTAAGAATATCAAGCATTGCAAAGATATTATATAAAGGAAGTTCTTATATAATGATGGTGGAAGTATAAATTGGTGTGAGAATTTTAATATGGGTCATCTACAACACATTAAACCAAATTCCAAGTGGTTAAAGACCTAAATTAAAGATCTACAATTTTTAATAAAAGAATATCTTCTTTATTCACACCCTGGGGAGCCTGGGTGGCTCAGTCAGTGACTCATGATTTCAGCTCAGTCATGATCCCAGGATTGTGGGGTAGAGTCCCAAATCGGGCTCCACACTGAGCATGGAGCCTGCTTAAGATTTTTTTTCTCTCTCCCTCTTCCCCTTTCCCTTACTGTCTCTCTCTCTCTCTCTCTCTTTCTGTCTCTCAAAAATTAAAAAAAAGAAAAATATCTTCGTGAAGCCAGAATAAGAAAGAATTCCAACAATGCTTAAAATTCATAAAGCTTTATAAAGGGAAAGATTTTGTTGAAAATTTTTATTATATTCAAATTACTAATCAGGAAAATGACAGTGAGTCTGCACATGCTATGCTTGCAACATAAAATTATCTTCTCTCAGATTATCTGGATGGCTAAATCCTATACCATATCAAGTTGCCTCTGAAGCAAACACTGAGACATAAATTTCACAGCAAGCAGTTTATTTGGGAAGTGGCATAAGAACAGGTAGATTAATTTTTTGAACAAGAAAGTGAGCAGATTGTTGGTATTGGCAACTGGGACTCAAGCCCTCCAGGGTCCTCTGAGAGGCTATGTGGGGCAAAGAAGCTGGCACATTGGACCCTACTCTCATCCATCATTACCTTAAGGTTACTCCTCAGATTATTATCTACCTAACACTTCTGGTATGACCCGCATGCAGACCAAGCACAGGCCTGCAGCCACGGAACACCCCCAGGCAGAGCCCCATCTGTTGCAGGATCAAGCCATCAACTGCACAGAAGTGGCAAGTGCTTGAGGGAACATGGAGACCTGGACTTCTGTACAAATATTAGCTCATCAGAGTGACTTTGTCTGATCACCCGCATGAAATATTATCCCAGTTCCATAGTCACTGTTTTCTTAACTTGCTTCATATTACACATCTCTTTATTTATTTGTTCCTCACCTGTCTTTCCTCCTTACTAGAATGCGAGTTTCATAAAGACAGAAATGTCGTTTAATAGGCTTCTCTATCTCCACCACCTAGAATGATTTTGGTGTTCACATAGTAGGTATTCAGTTAATTTCTGTAAAATAAATAAATGCACAAATGCAATGCCACTTCATAAACATTAAGGATAACAAAAAGTACAATCTGACAATATCAAGCGTGGCAAAGAGATTATATGAAGGAAATTCTTATATGATATTAGTGGAAGTATGAATTGGTGTAAGGATTTTGAAGACCAGTTTGGTATCAACAAGTACAAAGGGAAATACACTTACTCTAAGACCCGGCAACACAATGATATAGCAAAAATCTCACTCCTGGTTTATAGCTTCTGCCAATGTGTAGGAGACATATACAAGAATGTTTATAAGAGAAACATCATGAGCATATTATTTGTTGGAAGTCCTTTTATAAGTACCAAGCATTCTTGATAGTGCCTCAAATTTATAAATTTTTCTTTCTCCTTCTACCTAATGGATATAAATATTATGAAAATTGCAACTTAGATTTGTAAATCACTTTAGAATTTACAAGGCATTATTTCACTTCATGTCCATGACAATCCAGTGGCATCAATGGTGCTAAGGAAAGACTAGTAGAAAAGACATAATTCATATTATCAAGGAGACTTACTCTACATAGGTGAATAATCTATAGACAATATTAGGATTTCATTTTATAGATAAGAAAATGCAATCGCAGTAGGATTAGTTGCATTCTCCAATGATAGGAAAGTAGTTGGTATAGTCAGATTTTAAATATATTTTCACACTAAATCCATGCTTTCTCATTGTGGTAAACTAGCTATATTTTTAGTAACAACAAAATAAATATCTCAGAGAAATTAAAAATTAAATGTAATGAATTTTCAAAATGCTGGTGGTTTCTTCTATAAAACTAAAGCCAAATCAGAAAAAAAAAAGAAACTCTATCCTTATGAAAAGTCTTAGAGATGTTCATGTAAGATACAGAATTAGAAATCTGAGTTTTCCACTTATGAAACTGCAAAGACATATAAGCATATTCCACACTCCAACATATATTTTGTTTTCACTGGCAATATTTACACAATGTAACATTGTTTTTCCTTTTAAGTGGTTATGTTTGAAATTACCGATTTTTTTTAAAGCTTAAAGTTAAAAAATACACTATTAAAGAAAACAGTGAAATCATTGCTATTTTTGCTTGTTTTTAATCCCTTTGTTTAATTCTAAATGTGAAAGTGTTATTTTGTTGTAAAGGCTATTAAAGGATTAGAGAATGGAGTTGAAATCCAAAGATGTTGTGCAGGCCAGACTCTAAAATTTCAATTATGTCTTTCTGAAAGTGCTGGATAAGGACTCTGCTACAATAGTTAGTCCAAGATATTACAGCTGGAAAAATTGTCTTGCATTTAATGCCACATAATGGAGTTGCTTTATTAGGACTCTTCAAGAAGGATCACTTGGTATTTCTAGAAGGTTTTGAGCCCTGTGGTCCTCTAAATGTGAAACTCATTGTGGTGGAGAAGCAAGAGTAGAAAGAAAGTAGAGGACGTAAAAAATCGGAAAAAAAAAAGAAAAAGAAACCTTTCTTTGGCCATTAAAAACAACAACAACAACAATAACAACAACAACAACTCTGATTCAGTTCCAAAATTTTCCATAACTAGTTATGTGGTTGTGGACAAGTTTTCTAAAATGGGCCGAATTCTGTTTTCTCATTTGTAAATCAAAATTCCTACCTTATCTATGAAAAAGTTTTACTATTAGGATTGGAAGAGCTAATATATATGACTGAGTTTTTAATTTATACAAAGTTTTCATTGAAAATACTATTATAATAATATGAAAAAGGCTTACCTCACATAACTTCTTGTAAGTTTTAAATAAGTTAATGTGTGTGAAAATTCTGTCATTCATCCTTGAACAAATATTCATTCTACCTATAAGTACAACTGAGTGCATGTAGTCCTGCAGGTCTCATGTTAGATTCTGAAAATATATTAAACAGGAAATTACAGTTTCTTTAACTCAAAATTCTAGCATGTGAGAGACAAACAAGCAAATTATAATAAAAACATTCTGCTAAATGCAGTGGTGGCTTTAGAAGCACTTACAACTGGAAGACCTTACATATGAGGTAATATTTGAGGGGTGCCTGGGTGGCTCAGTCGGTTAAGCGTCTGATTTCAGCTCAGGTCATGATCTCACAGTTTGTGAGTTCAAGCCCCGCATCAGGCTCTGTGCTGACAGCTCAGAGCCTGGAGCCAGCTTCAGATTCTGTGTCTCCTTCTTGCTCTTCCCCTCCCCTGCTCGTGCTCTGCCTTTCTCTCTCAAAAATAAATAAACATTAATTTTTTTTTAAAAAAAGAGGTTATATTTGAACTGGATCTCAAAGGAGGAGGAAGTTTACACAGGCATAAATACAGAAAGTCCAATTCCGTTTCAGAAAACAATATATGCAGAAAAGCATGTGGCAAGAGAAATGTGCTATCTTCTAAAGAAACCACATGAAGTTTAGTGGAGCAAAAGAAAAATAAGCAGAAACTAGTTTGTGAATCACCTTGCATGTCAGAGAAATAATTTAGAACTTTATCTTGAAATGATGGGTGGTTAATGAACAATTCTAAGGAATGAAATGAAAATTAGGTTTGTATTTTTGGTAATGGCACTCTATATACACCATAGAAAGAATCCGCTATGTAGGAAAACACCTGGAGTTTAAAAACCAGTTAAAAGACTATTGCAATAAACAAAGTAAAACATAATGAAGATCTCAACCAAAATATTAGCATTGAGAGTAAAAAGAAGGGGTAAGAATATAGAAAAATCTGGAAGGAGTATCAATAGGGACTAATTGGAGAAAAGGAAAGAGCCAAGGGTGGTGTAAAACCAACAATAAAGGGGCACCTGAGTGACTCAATCTTTTGAGCATCCAACTTTGGCTCAGGTCATGATAGCACAGTTTGTGGGTTTGAGCCCCATGTTGGGCTTAGTGCTGACAGCTCAAAGCCTGGAGCCTGCTTCAGATTCTGTGTCTCCCTCTCTCTGTGCCCTTCCCCTGCTTGCTCTGTCTCTCTCTCTCTCTCACTCTCTCTCAAAAATAAATAAACATTTTAAAAAATTGAAAAAGAAAAACCAACAATAAAAAGGACAAATGGAGGGGCGCCTGGGTGGCTCAGTCTGTTGAGTGTCCGACTTCAGCTCAGGTCACGATCTCACGGTTCGTGAGTTCGAGCCCCGCGTCAGGCTCTGGGCTGATGGCGCAGAGCCTGGAGCCTGCTTCCAATTCTGTGTCTCCCTCTCTCTCTGCCCCTCCCCCATTCATGCTCTGTCTCTCTCTGTCTCAAAAATAAATAAACATTAAAAAAAAAATTAAAAAAAAAAAAAGGACAAATGGGTATGTTTGAGTTTATCTTGAAAGAATGAATCATGTTTAATTTACTGATCACTTTGGGGTGCCTGGGTGGTTCATTCGATTGAGCGTCCAACTTCCACTCAGGTCATGATCTCAAGGTTTGTGATTTCAAGCCCCGCGTCAGGCTTTGTGCTGACACCTCAGAGCCTGGAGCCTGTTTTGGATTCTGTGTCTCCCCCTCTCTCTGCCCCTCCCATGCTCATGCTCTGTCTGTCTCTGTCTCTCAATAATATATAAATGTTAAAAAAAAATTTTAATGTTTAATTTACTGATCTAAAACCTAGATACCTCTCTCTATATATATGTATATATGTATATGAAAATATAATTTTTCATATATATGAATATTACTATATATATTACTATGTGTTTTACTATATATATATATATATATATATTACTATGCATTTTGGTCCAATGATAACTTCTACTTCCTTTTCATTGTAGATTATTTTATTCAGATTTATGAAAATTTTTCTATCCTGATTCTGTTAGATCTGATGTTGCACTAAAAACTAGCTGTTGCTTCTATTGTTCTATTCTACTTACTTCTTGACCTTTTTATCCTGTCCTATGACCTGTAAAGATTTACTTACTAGAAATTTTTAAATATTATTACATATACCTAAATAAAGTTTAAAATAAAGATGTTCTTCCTGCAAAGAAATATTTCTGAAAAATATTAATTCTGCCACACTATTCCAAAAATGGCTTCTTTGCTACCATATAATCAGATTTGTTCTGTACCTCTGACATATAGCGTTTGGAAGGGTGTTTATTCTGCACCATGAGTCTTGGCAGAAAAAGAAGAATTTGTAGTTTTAGTATGACCTTTAAAAATCTCTGCCACATCACAAACATCTTAAGCTTCATGATTTAGCCCACAATGTGATTTCAAATGCTGTCTCTAGATACAGCCTTTTGGGCTTTTGAAAGTTAACAGGTTCACACTGCAAGTCAAGGTGACAGTATTATTAATATTATGTTATTATGATTAGTTTCTGACACAGAAGGACTTTACATAAACAACATTATTTAACATCATATTTTGTTAACTTTTTCAATACAGTTTAATAGCTTGATACAACGATAAAATGGCATCAGTGTCTGATAAATACGCATTGGATACATTAATGAATCAATTCATATCAATATTGTGAGACAATTGGTTGTTTTTATTCAGGCAATTTAACATGTGTCCACATGATACCATATAGATATTTTTTAAATCTCAGGGGCACTTATCAGTCATAGTTCTTGCTGACAATTAATAGATACCTACTCTAGTTGTCTCAAGCAGCGTTCACAGAATCAAGGGCGGGCTTGACAAAAAAGAAGCAACTATAACAGGTCTGGGGTGAGCCAGTGGGAAAAATATTGCATCACTCTCTGTAACTCCTGTGCTGTGTACCATTGTCATTGCTTCACACAACAACTGCCACTGGGCACCACTGAAGTACCCCAAGCTGCTATTGCTGGCTACCACAGTATTTTATTAATTTTTTCCTCTTTGTATCACTCACTCAAGTGACAAGGGGAGAGATGTGAGAGATATTTCTGCCGGAAGAATTTGTTCGATTGACCACAGGTCACATGCCCAAACCTTGGCTTCCAGGACTTTTGCTCTCAGGTTCTCTGGTGGGAGATGGGCATTGCATCCCACCAGTATTACACACAGTAGAGATTACTCCATAAATGGGAAGGAGAGAGTATGTTACGATGTAAGAACACAGTATGTTAGGGAGACCGTAGTTATAGTGTTCCCTCTGTGTGTGTGGTGTCTATGTGTGTGTGCAGAGCACAGGGAGAGTTGTAGGACATTAACAAGGCTGCACAATACCATTAAAGCTATTACTTTTACAACATCACTTATCACTGTGAGTCACAGTGTCTGTTTCCTCAAAGGAGTTCCTTCAGGTCAAGGAAGATAAATGGACTCTTTAAAGAGTGATATTAATTATATTAACAATAAAACAAGTTGTTTCTCCTGTACTTACTTGGTGCCTAATATATATATATATTTTATATAAGAATTTTATGTAAGAATTCACATATGCATGATTTTAAGATGTTCTTTTGGCATTTCCCATCTAATTATTTTTTAAGATCATATCATGGTGGCCCCTAGTCAAAGGGGGCTTATGAAAATAAAACAATAATTGTTTTTTTGTTGATTCCAAATAATCCCTATCCCAAAATGTGTTTGGGTCATAAACTTCCAACAGTCCCAAATGCCCACTCCATGCTGGAATTTTACCTAACAATCATGTGTGCCTTAACGTCTGAAACTGACAGTTTAGTCCCCTGAGTGTAATAATGGTCGGGAGACAGCGTTTAGTAGTCTTTTGTGTTGTTTTTAATAGAAATGCATTATCTTTACCTGTCTAGCAAACTTCTTTATAAATTGTGTTTTTGTATTTGTGGTCTTTATAAAAATGAACAGTAGGACTCAAATCATATTTGAGAGCTCAAAGTTCAGCCAAAAATTCAATTATGTAAATTGGAAAACTAATGCCAGCAAAATGAAAGCTAACCACTCAATGTTCCTTAACTCAGGTCGGGGGTAGAGGGTGCAGGGCTGTAAATAGGGAAAGGAAAAAGCTTTGCTGTAGCACTGAGAGGAGGATAAACATTTGTTATATTCAGTCTTGCAGTAATAAGGATCATCATCTGCAGCCCCTTCCATCCTAAATATATCTGCAGCCATCATTTGAGCCATTGATCTGCAAGTGTGCTTTGTACTCTCAAGGTGGCTATGCCTCACAAAGGGCCCTGTTCTCTCATTTGTGTGAATATAGATTTGTACTGCTGAACAAACAAAACAAGGCAGAAAACAAGCAATCAATGAACCCTGGGGGTAGGGTTTAAAAGACAGACAACTGGATGATGGCTGGGCATTGGCACATAGGCTAAAGGGTTTATTTCTATGAATGCACACTTCAGTTTGAAACAGATCTTTGGAAAACTGGTTTTAGATGGAAGTTAAGAGATAGCTATATTTTTTGTATTTTGTTCTGCTTTAATACTGGCTTTGGATTCTATGAGACTCAAGAGAGGCATCTCAGAAGCTGCTTTGGGGAGGGGAACATAGGAGGTTAGACTCAGAGGTCCTCATCACCTTACCTTACTTACCATCACAGCATTTCTTTTATCTGTTGAACATGTTATCTCTCCACTTAATTGAGGGATAGTTTCCTGTGCTAAGAAACTTTTTTAGATCACTGGTCTAGTTCAAGTAAATATTTCATTTTATAGTTGGCGAGGTCAAAGAGTTTAAGGTAGTAGACCAAGGACCACAGCTGGTATTAACAGAGCTGGAACTAAAATCCTATTCCCCTTTCCCAGCCTATGTGTTTACCAGGTCAAGTTACCTTTTATTCAGTTCACTAAGTGGTAGTCACTCCATCCTTGATAGTCAATCAAAGCACTCTAAGCAGACAAATTTGAGAAAGGGATTTTGAACTCTGTTATTGTTAAAGAAATAACAAGGATATTTGATATAAGACATATTTGATATTTGATATATTTGAATAATAAGGATAAAGATAACTAGAATTATTAATCTGCAAAAGACATGAAGATATGTATGAAAGCCTTCTGTTAAAATCAGTGGTCAATGACTCTCAAATTTGTCTCAGTTACACTTTATGGAAATATCTAGAAAGAAAAGAATATTTCTATGTATAAAGAATAATGGCTGGGACGCCTGGCTGGCTTAGTTGGTTAAGTGTCCAACTTCGGCTCAGACCATGGTCTCACAGTTTGTGAGTTCGAGCCTCGCGTCAGGCTCTGTGTTGACAGCTGAGAGCTTGGAGCCTGCTTCAGACTCTGTGTCTCCCTCTCTCTCTGCCCGTCTCCCGCTTGAGTTCTCGATCTCTCTCTCTCTCTCTCTCTCAAAAATAAATAAATGCTAAAAATTTTTTTAAAGAATAATGGTTAAAAAGAGGAAAAGTATTATAAACAGAGGAAAGAACATATAAAGGTAGGAAAGCATGCTAACTGCATTGATATATTTACCAATGAGGGAATAAATTAAAGTCAGTGCATTATTAAAGTAAATGTGCTCAGGTGATATTGACAGACACTTTTGAATACAAGACGTGATTCACATAAGGTACTATCTTATCATTGTAAGAATGCTGACATATGAGGAAATGATAAACACCCAGAATGCTTTTCTGTCTACAGGTTAATACCTGAGGTCTTCCTGTATAAGGAAAAGTTTAAGTGATCTTTTGTAGACAGTTATTTCCTTACTATAACCGTAAGGACCATAAGCCATTTGCCAGCTGAGAAGACAGTTTATGCCACTGTCTTCACTAAATGGCATGCATATTTTACAAGCTCTTGCCTGTCTGGTTTGTCTGAATAACTGATTCACCTTTGAGCCCAGGCAACCACGCCGCTCAATTTTAGTCAATCAGGGTCCATTTTTCATCCTGTTTTCAGGTTTCAGGTTTTAAGGTAGCTGTGTTGGATCAGCTAAAACGCAAAGCATTCGATGAAAGCTTTAAGCATGTGACCACAACTTCAAATAAATATGTCCGACTCAAAGCGTTAAGATAAAGTGCCACACATTCACACACATTCAATCAGACTATAGTTCAGAAGCACCGCTTAAGGAGATAACAGTTGTCCATGGTGTCAATTAACATTTCAGGTCATTTGAATAAGGTCAGGCATAAAGAGGCTGTAGCATTTTATCACAGATCTTCCATTTTACCACAGATCTTTCTATTTATTATAAGCTAAACATAGTTCAGGTTAATATTTTTAAAAAGAGGAACCTAACTTGGGACCCTTCCATTTTTCTTTCACAGTAACTATGTCAAATCTAATAACTAATAACCTGAAATGTAATTAGGGGAATGAATGGCCAAAACCACTGGCCTATGAGAATATTCTATTAATTGACTATATTGCAATTGCTTAAATTATTCCCATCTCCTTGTCCCAAGGACATATAATTGAATTGAAAACCATTGTTGTGAAATGAAAAGTTGGAAAAACAGCATAACATGGAAAACCCACATGATGCTTTTTTTTGAAAAGGCAGTTAGGATCACCAGGCCTCTGACACAACACACGGCATCAGCGTTAGCAACAGGACTGTGGCACAGCCCAAAAGCAAGAACTAACAGAGTGGAAGGCAGACCCAGAGCACAGTACTAGCAGGGAAATAATTTAAGTAGAAGCTAAGAAGAAGAACAGCATCTAGGGACAGTGATAAATTTGATATATGTCTAAAAGACAGAGATAAGAGGGGACTTTGTGGTCTTTGCACTTTGTTATTGATCTGCTTGCTGGGCTATTTAATGTGTCTGGTAATAATACATTATTTCCCCAGCTTCAGACTTAAAATGTGCTAGTAAAAATTAATAGAGTAAAGACTATTTTTCTCCTTTCTTGTGCATTTTTACTAGACTGCATTTGTCATGGGAATAGTAAGAAGTTACACACATTAAATAGCCCTCTTATGAGCTGTGATGATTAGTAGTTTGAGCATCAGCAAAAGGGTGTGGATAATCCTGACAAGTTAACAAAGAGCCTTCATCCTACTCTCTTGAATTCTAAGCATCCTTTACTGCATGAATTTGTGGAGTGAACATAAGCTTTGAGTCAGGCAGACCAAGCTTAAGCAAGTTATTTAACCTCATTCAGCTCATCATAAAATGGGAATAATAAGATGTAACTCATAGAGTCATTGGGAGGATTATAATGATAGAATGCTGCAGAGAAACTGCTTAACAAGTACCCGCCGCTCACAAAATGGTAGCCATTGTTATTGCCTAAAGAAGCAGACCATAAAGAATAAATATTTATAAATCAGTGTTCTAAATCCTGGTTGTGCATCAGAATCACCTGTGGAAATATTTTAAGCTGGAGACGTCATCCAATAAATATTTATTCAATAGGCACAGCACAGTCATCTCTATTTTTCAAAGAACTCCATAGGTGATCCCTATGATCAGCCAGGAGTGATAGCCACTCTTTTAAAAGTATTGTCCATAGTCAAAGAAGAACTCAAAACTTTAAAAGTGGAGAAGACTTTAACAGTCAAACACCCTTCTGCTTTTCTATTGCCATCATATTGTATACATCACATAGGAAAAGGTATGTATATACATATAAATGCTAGCAGTTGCATCTCACAAAGGAGATGTTCCTAAGTGAAACATAAATATTTGAATCAACTACCAGACACCTAAACAACTTCATCTTGGTATGACTCTGAGCATTGCTAACTCTGTTAGGACCGTGATCAAAAACACAAAAAAACAGGAGTCTGAACTCTGGCTTGTGCTTGAACTCCGGCTTGTGCTGAACATCTGGCTTGTGCTTCTGCCTTGGATTCAAGAGTTGTAAATATAACAGGTGCAAATTCTCATGCACTCCATACACAGCACTGCTTCTCTCCAGCAGCTCTACCCTCCCTTTATGTTTCAGAGCGGCATCTGGTACCTGACAAACTTCATAACCACAACCATAGTAAAGAGAAGCCAGAATTGAAAGAAATCCAATATTAAGCTAAATGCCATCATGTCTCTCAGACTATAATGATGGAATACATCAGGAGTGAGGGAGAGTGGTAGATCAGGTGTAGGAGGGCTCAGAGCAGCTGATATCAACCGTATTATTTAAACCTGAATCAATGAAAACAGTTTAGGGTAACATTTAGGTTTTTATTCTACATATTCTTTTTCCACATGAAATGAAGGAAACATATTACTTCATTAAATATTACTCTCTTTGGATACTGTTAGGAATGTTTGGTTAAACCACTACCATAAACATGTCAAAACAAACCTGTTGGAGACTTATGAATGTTCTCCATTCAGTCATTACTAATAAGAAAAATGGCAGCAATCACTTATATAATGCTTAATATTTGCCAGACATTGTTCCAAGTGTTACTCATATATTAACTCATTTAATCTTGACAACTACCATATGAAGTAGGCCATGTTTTTATACCCCTATGTGGTGTGCCACCCAGATCTCCTTTAGGAAGGAAGGACATATTTCCCCCAACTGCTAGAAGATGGCCCTCAGCAATCAGCTGTCTTTGGAGATTGCCTTCACCGAGAAATACTGTTTCACCCAAGATCATACCTCCTTCCAGAGTCAGCTCTGATCCAGTGATTAATTATGGGTATAAAGTCCTGATCCTCTTGCTGGAAGCTGGGGAAAATGCAAGGCTATCCCAGTTCCATATCTCTCCATAGATTGCCTGAAAACTTCCTTGGAAATGCATCAGAGCTTAACTTCTCTCTCTGTCCAATCTTGCTTCCAATCTTTTCTATCCATGTTCCCAAGAACACTTCCTAATAAATTTCCTGAACACAAATCTCTGCTCGGTGTTAGCTTCCCATGGGATATAATCTGCAACAAGCCACTTAGGTAATTTGGTCATCTTGATAACCCCTCAGAAATAGATGTATACCTGACATATGCTACTGATGCTGCTGAACTTGTCACTCAGCATTTCTCATTGTCTCCTTCCCTCTCCACTTCTCACTTGACTCTAAACAGAATGTTAAGATCGGGCTGGTTGCTTAGTGACCATCTAATTGGGCTTTTCTCTGTAAGAGAGACTGCATCTTAGAAAGCCTGGTATTCCTATGTCTAGCCTATAAATATTGCTAATGCTTAGAGTTCAAATTTCTGAGTCCAATAAATCACAGCTAGGTTAGCAGGAATACCAACAAGACTGGAAATTTATGACTAAGAAACTGTCTCTCGCTTATTAGGACAAAGAACTGGAATTTAGATTTTTGTTGTTTCACTATTTTGCTAATTTTGAGATTATAATAAGTCATTTTCATTGTTTTCCACCAATCTTCCCAATTCCATAGAGTTGTACAAATGTAATTCTGCATAATCTCTTCCATTGCCTCCCATTATTTTCTCCGCTCAGTATATTGCTTTCTGCTGAATCTTTTTTGATACATTGCTTCTTACTCATACACCAATCATATAGTACTGGTTGGGTCATCATGTTATTATATTACTCCCTCTCACTGGCTGTAGATGATGACTCCAGAGTGAGAATTTGATCTATAGCAGGCCAATAAGTTTTCCCCCAGCATTTTCCTGGTTGGAACTGAGTAAGAACATTACCCCAGATCTAAGATATAGCCATCATGCACCAAATCCTTCAACTCATGGAGCATGCTGGTCTGTAATGTGACAGAATAAAGACTATGAAAATGAAAGAAAGTACCAAGGATGATAAGTACCTAATTCTAGTAGTTTCTAAGGTTCAACTATGGCTCTCTTTCCCAAAATGAGTTTATTTACTCTTCAATTCATTAACCCTCCCTATTATTTAATTAAATATTTATAATTATATTTGTATTTATAATTATATTTAATGGTGACTAATATAAAATTAAGCTATATATATATATATATATGTATGTGTGTGTATACATATATATTTATATAAGGGAAGTTTGGTTTTCACATTTTTTAGAAACCTTAGAAGACATCTTATTTATAATAAAACATTACCATCTGGTGGTATTAATTTCAAACTGCAGGCAAAAGGTCCTATAGGGTCTTATATCTAACAACCATTTCCTCTATAACTTTTTCATTCTCTCCTACAGACACTGTGCAAAGAACTATTGCTGCAAAAATCTTTTATGCTGAGCCATTTATATTCTAAAAATAAAATATATAAAACTATTACATTATGACAAATGCTATAATAAAATTTGTAATATAACCTATTCATTAATTAGTTCAATTGTTATTTATTAACACCTACTATGTATCAGATACTGTTCTAGACACTGGGAATACATCATTAAGAAAGACTAGCAAAAGCCCTGCCAACATGATGTTTATGTTCTAGTGTAAAAGAAGGTAGAAAACGAACAACAAAAAATGGTAGTATATTGTGTCATAACATAATGAGTGATTTACATAAAATTGAAGGGTATAGAGAATGTTAGAAATAAAAACATAAAAATTAAATAGAATAATCAGAGAAGGATATGCTGATATCTTTGCTGATATCTAAACAAAGACCAGAAGGACATGAGAAAGTAAACTCTACAGCTGTTTGGAAAAAGGCATAGAGAAGAAAAAGTGCAGAGGCCCTAGTGAAGGAGCTTCCCTGGCATGTTTCAGGAACATTATAGAGGCCCTTTTAGCTGGGATAGAGTCAGAAAGAGAGAAAGAAAAAGAAAGTAATTCATAGAGGAAACAGGGGAGACAGAATGTATAAAGCCATTAAGGCTCCTTCAGGACTAGACTTTAAGTGATGTGTAAGCCATTGAGAGGTTTTGATATGATCCGTCTTATGTTTTTAAAATGACAGTTTAGGCTACTGTGATTAAGAATAAAATATAAGATGTAAAAGCCCATAATCAGAAAGACCTTTAGGATAGTGATACTCAAATTGTGAGTTAACAACTAGATGAGAAATCTGTGCCAAAATATAAATGAATATACTGCTTCCTGAATTGAGAAGATCTTGCCAAGGGAAAAGGTTGACTGAATTACATTGTATCCATAAGGATACTGTTCATTTATATTATGGCATAAGCTCCTCATCTCCTCATGGACCAACAGGCTATTCAATGGCTCATACTTTGAGAAACACTGCTTTACGATATTATTGCAATAACCTAAGTAAGAGATGATGGTGTCTTAGACCATGGTAGTGGTATGGATGAAGAGAAATTACCCATTTACATATAAATACAAGTAGATAGATAGATAGATGTCCACATTCTCACATGATTTGCTAATGAATTAATTACAGGGTATAAAACAAAGAAAAAAGTCAAAGAGAACATCAGTTTCCGACTCTGAGAAACTGGAGCTGCATTTACTGAGATGGGAAATACAGGAGATGGGAAAAGTTTGGGGAAGAAATCAGGATTTCAGTTTGGGGCACATTAAGTGTAAATGTCCAAAGAGAGATAACAGGTAGGCAGTTAGATATAAGATGCCAGAATTGCCCTGAGGGCAAGGTCAGGATAAGTATATACCTGCTTACATGCCATCATCATATATATGGTATTTAAAGCCTAAAACTTAGATGATATGTCCAAGTGAATGAGTGAGTGATATCTATTCTATATGTATAGACTAGAGCAGTGATACAAGAACTAAACTCTGGGACACTTTGAAATTGAAAGGTCTAAAACAAGGGCTGTCAAACTATGGCCACTGAGTCAAATCTAGACTATTTTTGGACAGACCACAAGCTATGAATAGTTTTTACATATTTTAAGGGTTAAAAAAAAGAAGGGATGAATATGCAACAGAGACCACACCTAACTCACAAAATCTAATCTGTTTACTATGTGACCATTAAAGAAGTAAAGTTGGCTGACCACCAGTCTAGAAGATATAAGAAAATGTGATCTGTAACATAGAAAGAAAACCAGTGTGGAAATCAAGTGAAGATAGAGTTATATGGAAAAGGGAATAATACTTATTTCAAATGCTGATTATAGGTCAAAAAAATGGAAACTTAAACTTGATTATTGATTGAGCAATATGGAAAGCACTGGAGACCTTGACAACATAGTGTCCAAGGAGTCATGTGAATCAAATCCTGACTGGGAAAAAAGGGGTTACAAAAAAAAAAAAAATAAATAAGGATCATTTTCCAAAGAATTTTCTATAAATAAGATCTGAGAAATGAAGCAGTCACTGGAAGGGTAAGTGGGCTTAAGATTATATAGATAGATTAGATATAGATATATATAGATATAGATATATTAGATATATAGATATAGATGACATTTTAAGAAAGAGCAGATTAAAATACTTGTTCCTAAGATTGAAAGATTAAATGACTAGGAATTATAATATCTTTGCCATCCAACACTAAGGGACAATTTAAAATAACCAGTCATGAATTGAAAGTAGAACAATAATCATGGTCTACTGCACAGAAAGAGGAATTGAGTAAGAGGGGAGCTTGATTTAACCAGCCTTGAAGTTTTGTCAACTGCATACAACAAATCAAAAGGGGGCAATTAGTTGGATGTGATAAAAGAGAGTGATCATGAAATCTAAGCTGAGTAAGAAAGAAACATTAACATGAAACATATAAACATTTACTGAGTTTTACACTTATGATTTATGCATTTTCTCTATGTACACTATACCTCACTACACATGCTTACCTAAATCTAAAAGAAGAAAGAAAGAGAAAGAAAGAAAGAAAGAAAGAGAGAAAGAAGAAAAAAAAAGGAAGGAGAGAAGATAGGAAAGAAGGAGAGAAGGAAGAAAAGACAAAATAAAGAGGACTCCAGCAGGATTAAATATAACTAAAAAGAGAAAACATTAACTGTAGGCATTCTCTTCAGGAGGTTATTAAAAAAAAAAAGAGTGAGCCATATAGGGGCAATAAGAAGAAGGGATAGGTTCCAATGGAGAATATGAAAAGACTTAGAAAGAGGGGTACCTCGGTGGCTCAGCCGGTTGGGCGTCCGACTTCGGCTCAGGTCATGATCTCATGGCCCGTGAGTTTGAGCACCGTGTCGGGCTCTGTGCTGACAGCTCAGAGCCTGGAGCCTGCTTCAGATTCTGTGTCTCCCTCTCTCTCTGACCCTCCCCCATTCATGCTCTGTCTCTCTGTGTCTCAAAAAAAATAATAAATGTTAAAGAAAAAATTTAAAAAGATTTGAAAGAATAGTTTCAGAGCGATTGAACAAAGAATGTATTAGCTCATTTTAGGAATTGTATATATGTTATAGTCAGCAAAGCTGCTCATATTAGCATTCACATCAGTCACTTTGAACTAATGGAATGGAATCCAATCATATTTCTAATATTTTCAGAAAATAACACAAAGAATCAGAATTCAAAATAACCATAGAAAAAGAGACAGATTGTAAAACAAAACAAATTCAATTAAACTAGATAGCCTTGGGAACAAAATCCAAGTGTACAAATTAAAAGGAAGGAATGGTTCTTAGGCCCAAAGTAAATGAAATTTGAGTCTTACCTCATACGTAATATGTCCATGGACCAAATAATTTATAAATCTAAGAACCATAAAATCCAAAGAAAATCTGCATCTTCTGATTCAGTATGGTCTGGTGACCAATATGTGGCAGTAAAATGGGAAGGAATGGGTAGGTTGTATCTGCCGTGCATACAACAATGCACAGACAATGGTAAGGATATAGGCTTTCTTCTTGGTATCACACCAAACAATACAGTTCAAAGTTGGCTGCATAACTATAAGATAGAGGTCATGAGCAAAAGCTAAAGAAGTTCATTTATTCTTCCAGGAATTTTTTTAGAGTGTTACTGAATATTGATTAAATACAGAACAGGCTTTTCCCAACCTGCTTATTTTAAATTCTTTTTGCCCCTTCTGAACATAGGCAAAGAAGTAAATTTGATCTTCAGTTTGTAGAATTAATTATAAATGTCAGGATATGGAGAGAAGATAGAGAGTAGAATGTCCTGATGGAACAAGGGCTGCCCCTCTCCTTGCTTCTCTCTACTTCAGCTTTTAATAGGTATAGTTTTCTCTGCCTATAAATTAAAGTGGAGGCATATTGTGTCACCAGCAGGCCAGAAGGCAGTTCCTCCTGTGCTAGTCAGGTTCATAGTCTATTCCAGCAACAATGGCTTCAGCTGCTACCCACAGGGAATTTTATTATATGGAGCCTCATTTCCTTGCCTGCAAGGCAGTGCTGAGCTTCCTCTGCCAAGATAGTCTTCTTCCTGCTGTTGTTTCTCAGCTTTGAACATCATTACATTGCTTTATACTGTTTCCACATGAATTTGGAGCTTTTCTTCTTCCTGTTTCCTGTGTCTTGCTGAGTCTTCACACATACCCTTGGACACTTAGGACATCAACAGCACCACAGAGAGGGATGCGATGAAGTCACCTAGGAAGAGCTATATCTAGCACTTGCTATGTGTAAAACTTTATCTTGCCCGGAATATGAATAATATCATGCATTCATAAATCTTTTCTAGGATTAATCAAACAAAACTTGAAGAATACACAAAAACTCATCTTAAAAATTAGAAAAATTTCAGTCCAAATTTCATGATGTCAAAGATATCTCCTGGATTCTGTGAGACTGAAGTTAGAAATCATATAAGGAGACAATTGACTCGCTTCAGCTTGTTTCTTGTATGTCCTAGCTTTAGTCATTTTGCACAATAGGTTTATTGAATTGTTCACTTCAGATCCACTTCCTTTATCTGAGGATCTCTGGGATAGAGAATCCATGGGACATGATGATCTTTGTAATTCTTGATATTATTCTCAAAGGTTAGGATGCTCCTTTGCAATACACCCATGATTTAAGGCTAACCCACATAAAATCTAACTCCCAAATGCTTCTAGGAGGAATTCTGTTCTAACTCACAGTGAGTTTTCTAAATTTTCATCTTTCTCTATCCCTGCAACCATCCCCCAGTCTATTCTAGCTTTTTATTTCCCACGTAACTAAAAAGATGGAGCAATGCTTTAGACATTTATTGAAATGTGCATGTAAATAGCTAAGTGAATTTATAGATTACATTTTCTGGTTTAAACTAAATCTTATTAAAAAGACAATTGAATTAAAAGTAGTTCATGCAAATCTTGTAAGTATCTATCCTCCCCTCCTTCCCAACACATTTTGGAGAAAAAGTCTTCCCTAAAATTAATCACAGAGATTTCACACCAATGAAGGAGCAAATGTGACCTTCTACAAAGTACTCATTCCCTACATTTTATCTTTCCTATTCACTGCTGAAGAGGCAAAATCTCTACCATGAGAAACTGCTTCTAGAAATCATGGCTTGAAATTTTGGATGTTCATTGCAGGCATTTTTATGCTTTCAGTAAGTTGCACCCCATATGGCATAGCATTAAAAATTCATCAGTAATGGGAGGAGTTAAGATAATTGAGGAGTAGGGAGACCCTAAGCTTACCTCATTCCTTGAACACAGCTAAAAAAATATCAAGATCATTTTGAACACCCAAGAAACTGATCTGAAGACTGACAGAACAAAACTGCATAACCAAAAGTAGAAAAAAATGGCCACGTTGTGGAAGGTAAGGGCTGCAGAGAGTTGAATTGGGAGAGAAAAGAAGTGCAGGTGCTGTGAATGGAAGGAAGTCCTGAAAACAAAGAGAGAGGGTCAAGAGAGAAAGGGAGAGAGAAAGGGAGAGAGAGAGAAAGAAAAAAAAGCCCATGCAGGCAATTGCACAAGAAAAACTCTTCCTGAAAACCATAGACTGGGAAAAGGAGAGGGGCCAATTACTATAAGTTTTTATAAACACAGTACAAAGTCTGAAGCTTTGGAAGTCCGTGACATTGCCAGGGTCATGCCAGTGGCCTTGGCAGTACTCCAGTGGGGAAAGAGGGCAAAGACCAAGGAGTGGGCAGTGTGGTCTAAGGATCCCCTGGGTAGCACGGGAGAAACAGTTCCCCTAATTGGAGTGCATTTGGAAGTGGAAGCACAGGGGCAAAAAGAACCAGAAGCACCAACATGCCACCCTGTTTCTTAGAATAGGAACAAAAGACACTGGGTGAGGGCAGCAAACGTTGGTGCCAGCTTTGTGCTGCACTTTACCATAAACTCCAAACCACTGTGAAGTCATGTGACCACTTTTCTGGGAAAAACAGGAAATGGCAAAGCACTGGTGAGACCCTCCCCTGGAACATTAGCATGGGTCTCCACCCAGTGGGTCCCTAAAATTTGGAGTTTGGACTTTTGAAATCCAGCCACACACCTGAGATAAAACACATGAATACTATGCTGCCTGGCAAGCAGACAGCTCTGACACAGGCAGGGTGAAGGCAAGGATCTGATGGAAGCCAGAGACAAAAGAGAGATGATTGTTTTCTCTTCTGTGAAAGCTTCCTGAGGAGAGGCCAGTGAGAACTTCCCACTCCAGGGATGAGAAAGTGTGCAATGCCATTTTTGCCCCAGCCCTTCAGCACTGACTGACTTTAGTGAGGGAAACAGGGTCACCCACTGGAAGCTGGAGCTGCGTACACTAAACCCTGCACCCCTTGTTCCCTGCAGGTGCATCTCCACTAGGGCAAGTCCACCTGAGAATCAGCGCAGCAGGCCGCATCCTCAGAAGACCAGTATAGGCCCCTCACATGCACCAAATTTACCGATCATAGAGTATTTCAGAGTGTCAGCTCTAAGGGAAATAAGATCTAGCTTCCTTTGTTTTATTTTGTTTTGTTCTGTTTTTGGGTTTTTTTTTTTGTTTTTTTTTTTTTTGATCTAGCTTCTTTTAACAAGCAGATCAAAACACACCTAGGATCTAGATTCTTATTTTATTTTATTTTATTTTATTTTATTTTATTTTATTTTTTGTTTGTTTGTTTTTGGTATCTCCTTAATATAGCCATTCCTTTAAGGAGCAGGAATACAACAGGATTTCCTAACAATCACACACAGAAGAAAACCAGTAATTTAGACAAAATGCAAGAGGGAGGAATTCACCCCAAAAGAAAGAACAGGAGGAAGTCATAGCCAGGGATTTAATCAATACAGATACAAGTAGGATGCCTAATCATAAGAACACTAGTTAGGCTTGAGAAAAAGCATAGAAGACACTAGAGAATCCGTTACTGCAGAGAGAAAAGAACTAAAACCTAGTCAGGCCAAAATTAAAAATGCTATACAATGAGATGCAAGGATGGATGAAGCAGAGCAGCGAATCAGTGACATAGAAGATAAAATTATGGGAAATAATGGAGATAAAAAAAAAGGGTAAGTAAAGGCAAAACCAGGGCAGCAGACTTAGGGAACTCAGTAACTCTTTAAAGTGTGTAATATTCATATTATAGGAGTCCCAGAAGAAGAAGAGAAAGAAAAAGGAGCAGATTTACTTGAGCAAATTGTAGCTTAAAACTATCTTAATCTGGGGAAGAAAACAGACATCCAAATCCAAGAAGTACTGAGAATTACCATTAAATTCAACAAAAGCCAGCCATCATCAAGACATGTCATTGTCAAATTCACAAAATACATAGATAAGAAAAGAATCCTGAAAGTAACAAAGAAAAAAAGTCCTTAACCTACAAAGGAAGAAAGATCCAGTTTTCAGCAGATCTGTCCACAGGAACTTGGTAGGCCAGAAGAGAATGGCAGGATATATTCAACACGCTGAATGGGAAAAATATGCAGCCAAGAATAGTATCCAGAATGGCTGTCATTCAAAATAAAAGGAGAAATAAAGAGTTTCCCAAACAAAAACTAAAGGGGTTTGTGACCACTAAATCATCCCTGAAAGAAATATTAAAAGTGGACTCTAAGTGAGGAAACAAAAAGACCAAAAGCAACAAAAAATAGAAAGGAACAGACAACATCAGCATAAACACTAACTTTACAGGTAACACAATGGCACTAAAGTCATATCTTTCAATAATCACCTTGAATGCAAATGGACTAAAGTCTCCATCAAAAGTGAGGTGATCGAGAACCATCTATCATGCCAATAGCTGCCAAAAGAAAGCTGGAGTAGCCACACTTATTACATAAAAAACAGATTTTAAAACAAAGACTGTAACAAGAGATGAAAAAGGGTATTATATCATAATGAAGGGGTCTATCCATCAAGAAGATCTAACAATTGTAAATATTTATGCTCTCAACATGATAGCACCCAAATATATAAATCATTTAATAACAAACATAAAGAAACTCATTGATAATACTACAATAACTGTAGGGGACTTTAACACCACACTTACAGCAATAGATCATATAAGTAGAAGATCAATAAGGAAGTATTACTATTCTTGATAAAAACCCTCAACAAAGTAGATATAGATAGAGCATAGCTCAGTATCATAAATGCCATAGGACAAAGACCCACAGCTAATATCATCCTCAATGGAGAAAAACTAAGAGCTTTTCCTCTATGGTCAGGAACAAGACAAGGATGTCTACTCTCACCACCCTTGTTCAACACAGCAATAAGACAACAAAAAGGAATAAAAGACATACAAATTAGCAAGGACGAAGTCAAACTTCCACTATTTGCTGATATCATGATATTCTATGTAGAAAACCCAAAGACTCCACCAAAGAATTTCTAGAACTTGTACATAAATTTAGAAAAGTTGCAGATATAAAATCAAAATAAAGAAATATGTTGAATTTCTATACAATAATGAAGCAGCAGTAAAAAGAAACTAAGAAATTAATCCCATTTATAATTGCACCCAAAACAGTAAGATACCTCGGAATAAACTTAACCAAATAGGTAAAAGATCTGTACTCTGAAACCTATAGAGCACTTATGAAAGAGATTGAAGAGGACACAAAGAAATGGAAGGAAATTCCATGTTCATGGATTGGAAGAACAAACATTGTTAAAATCTATATACTACCCAAAGCAATCTACACATTTAATGCAATCCTTATCAAAATACCAACAGTATTTATTACAGAGATAGAACAAACAGTCCTAAAATTTGTATGGAACCACAAAAGACCCCAAATAGCCAAAGCAATCCTGAAAAAGAAAAGCAAACCTTGAGGCATCACTATTCTGGACTTCAAGCTACATTACAAAGCTGTAATCATCAAGACAGTATGGTACTGGCATGAATACAGACATATATATCAATGCAACAGAATAGAAAACGCAGAAATGGACCCAGTCAATGTATACAGTCAACTAATCTTTGACAAATCAGGAAAGAATATCCAATGGGAGAAAAAGACAGTCTCTTTAATAAATGATGTTGGGAAAACTGGACAGCAACACAGAGAATGAAACTGGACCACTTTCTTACACTATACACAAAAATAAATTCGAAATGGATGAAAAACCTAAATGTGAGACAGGAAACCATCAAAATCTTAGAGGAGAAAACAGGCAGCAACTTCTTTGACCTCGGCCATAGCAACTTCTTGCTACAACGTTGCTGAAGGCAAGGGAGGAAACAAAAGCAAAAATGGGAAATTTGGGCTTCATCAAGATAAAAAGTTTCTGCACAGTGAAGAAAACAATCAACAGAATAAAAAGTCTGCCTACGGAATGTGAGAAGACTTACAAATGATATATCTGATAAAGGGTCAGTATCCGGGAGTGCTTGGGTGGCTCAGTCAGTCAAGTGTCTGACTTAGGCTCAAATCATGATCACACAGTTTGTAGATTCAACCCCATGTTGGACTCAGCACTGACACTGCAAAGCCTGCTTGGGATTCTCTCTCTCCCTCTCTCTATGCCACTCCCTGACTCATTGTTTTCTCTCTCCCTCAAAATAAATGAATATTTTTTGTTAAAGAAAACAAGGTTAGTATGCAAAATCAGTAAAGAACTTATCCAACTCAATACCCCAAAAACAAATAACCAAGTTAAGAAATGAGCAGAAGACACGAACAGACATTTTTCCAAAGAAGACATCCATATGGCTAACAGACACATGAAAAGATGCTCAACATCACTCACCATCAGGGAAATGCAAATCAAAACCACAATGAGGTACCACCACACACTTGTCAGAATGGCTAAAATTAACAATACAGGAAACAGTTGTTGGTAAAGATGCAGAGAAAGAAGAACACTCTTACACTGTTGGTGGGAATTGAAACTGGTACAGCCTGTATGGAAAACAGTTAAAATGTTAAAATATTAAAAATAAAAATACCCTATGAACTAGCAATAACACTACTACATATTTACCAAAAGAATACAAAAATGCAGGTTTGAAGTGATACATGCACCTTGATGTTTATAGCAGCATTATCAACAATATCCAAACTATGGAAAGAGCCCAAGTGTCCACTGAATGAGGAATGGATAAAGAAGATGTGGTATATATAATGGAATATTATTCAGCCATAAAAAAGAATGAAATCTTGCCATTTGCAACAATGTGAATAGAGTGTATTAGACTAAGCAAATGAATTCAGAGAAAGACAAATACCATATGATTTCACTCATGTTTGGTATTTAGGAAACAAAAGAGATGAAAAAGAAAACAGAGAGGGAAACAAATCTCAAGAGACTTTTAAGGATAGAGAATGAACTGAGGGTTGATGGAGGGAGGTGGTTGGGTTATAAGCTACGTGGGTAATAGGCATTAAGGAGAGCACTTGTTATGATGAGCAATGGGTGTTATATTAAGTAATGAATCACTAAATCATCCTACTGAAACCAATGTTATATTATATGTTAACTAACTAGAATTAATTAATTAATTTTTAAGTATTTATTTATTTATTTATTTATTTATTTTTTGAGATAGAGACAGAGAGTGCAGGAGGCTCAGAGAGAAGGGGAAAGAAAGAAAATCTCAAGCAGGCTCCATGCTGTCAGCGCTGAGCCTGATGCGGGGCTCAAACTCACAAACCATGAGATCATGACATGAACTGAAGTCCAGAGTCAGATGCTTAACTGATTGAGCCAACCCCCTAACTAACTAGAATTTAAATAAACATTTGGGGAAAAATAATCCATCAGTAATTGGTAAAAGCCATCATCACTGTGTCTGTCATCTTGAGAAATGACTCAGATTGTTCAGCTGTTGTCTTATGTTGAAGCAGACACTAAATAAAATGAAGACTAAAAGAGAAAAAATAAAAATAAATAAAAATGAATAAAAGTAGTTCAATTGAAAATAATATTCGTAAAACATCACGGCAAACTAAGAGAAGGACAAAAACAAATACAAGCTTTTTATCAGCAACACTTCAAAGGATAACAATGATGATTTCATTATATCTGAAAGAAGTTAGCAAAAACAATCAAATCATCAAGAAGACTACTTGAAATGTTGATTTTCTCTGTTTTTAGTGAACTTGAGTGTATAGTGTACCATTAGATATTGACTAATTCTTGTAAATTATATGTGTTACATAAATAAATATATGCATACGGAATATAGGTACTTGTTTTTGTCTCTATTGTTACAGGTATCATGCAAAAATGTTCAGAGATCTTTGTAGTATGGGTTTGTTAGATACCATAGGGTAGAGATCGAGTTATCTCTGCTATCAAACTTATTTGATGTTGATCAGAATGCTTTCTGGTTCCACCTCTGAATATTTCTTGCTTTCAGACCCCCTGGTATGATGTTCATTCCTTGATAACTGTACCATTTCTATTAGATAACCCTACCACCAACCCTCTGCCAAGGTTAATAACCACCTCTGTCAGTCCACTTTTCAGGTATCTCACTCCACCGGTATGATTGGAAGTCATCCCCAAACCTGCCAATTAGTTTTCCTCCAACATCTACATTTCTCAAATGGACATAGCTAATTTCCCAGTTTGTTATTGTCTGGTTCTCTAGCCTATCTAACTAAATGCCTCAAGCCTCTGTTCCAACATCCTATAATTTAGCAGACATCTACAAGATATAGTGACTGGAAGATGATAAAGAGCATATCCATTATAGATATTTGACTCCACAAAAGGAAAGCTAAAATGGGGGACTGATTGAGCTTTTTATCAATTCTTCTTTTCAGTTGATTGATTACATTTTTACCTCATTAAATGCTGTAACTCAAAACATTAACTTTTAAATGGGTCAAACTAAAATGCATATTTTAAAATTCAAAATATATCTGTCAACTTTCTGTGTGCTTGCAAAATAAACATTCCCCTTTATTGTCATTGTTATTGTTTACTTTTAAATACCATGCAGGGTGAAGCTTTTATAGTAATGAAAATATTTTTTTTCTTATTTTATAAAACCCTAATATATTTTTACAATTTATCTATCCTTCCTTTCTTTATTGGCAATGTTTGAGTCCATCTAACATTCCCTGAAATAATTCCTACTGTTCTAGCTTTTGAATTTAACTTCAATTGAAATACTTACAAGACACACTTCAGAACTAATTTTTATTTTTCATAAGCAAATGAATGTGAAATTAGCATTGGGTCAGCAGTGAAGACATCCTCTGCATTTGCACTGAAAAGCACAGTAATAAAATATAGTCTAAATGCACTAATTGACATTAGTGAATAATACAGTCAATTCCCAGTTTACCGGGATCCTTCATGTAGGTACATTTTGTTTGTGACTTTGATCCATAATCATGGCAAAATCAGACTTTCCTCTAAAACAATTCTTTCCCTAAAGTAGTTCTAGCTGTGTTAGACATGGACAGTGATGAACTCTAAATGACTCACTCCTGAACATTTGGGGAAAATACACTCAGATCTTCCTCAAAGGAGTCTTTAAAATTTTTTGCTAAATTTTCTTTGTAAATAAGAGGTGAATAAGAGGTATTTTCATTTCTAAATATCAGAAATAGATAATTTAGTAAATACATTTATAATATTCTTTATCGCACAACGAAAGGCTAATATGTGCAGTCTGACTCCCATCCCAGTCTGTTTCCCACAAAAGACAAGATTGTTGAATTATGCTCCTTTTTTAAGCCATGAACTCTTGGATTTCAATTTGGACACAATAAGGAAGGTTATAAAAGATTTTTATGATCTTTTTCCTCCAGTCTCAGAGCCAGTTATTGTGTTCTTTGTATATGAAGCAAATTATTCAAGTATTAGTCATTTCCCTTGTTATTAGCTTCTTGCTCAAACTGTGTTAAAATAAATTGTGGCCACATTTGCAGTTAATGTATTTAGATTCATTTTCTGTAATGTAGCTACAAGTAGTCAAACTACAGTGCTTAATTGGGTGGCAGTATGGCAGATTATTTCTGACAGAGGATGGGTTCTAGGTCTGATGTCAAAAGTGGTCGTGGTCAAGATGAATAGGGCAAAAAGTTCCTTTGGGGCAATAATTGGAGATGCAAAAGAGAATGTTGCTAACTCAGATTTTAAATTTCCATAAATGCCGAAGGCATATATACCCAAAGACGTGGGCTTCCTGAAGTTGTTCCTAGTTGCAACCTGGGTGAGCTTCTGTCATGTTGGGAGGCAGAAATTTCAATTATCTAGGCTTGAAATGTAAATACTTAGACTTGGGTATCAGCACTTGGAATAAAAAAGAAGGAAGAGATGTGAGAAGTATGTTAAAGAATTTGGCAAATTGATTTTTGTAGGAACAATAGTCAAATTTGACTGGCAGTTTGGGAGATGTATGACGTTAATCAATTAAAAGGGAAGTCAGAAAGGACAGAGATTTAGTGAAGGAGATGATAAATTTGTTTTAAATGTGTACTGACAGTGGCAATAAGACATACATATAGGGATATCAAACAGGCACTTGTGGGAGTTCAAGAGGACAAAAAAGGTAGTGATAGCCTTTTGTGTCTTGATCTTTAGTATGCAAAAAACAAAGCAGTAAAGTAGGAAAATGTGTGCACAATTTCAAGTCTTTTTCAAGACGTTCAGTGAATGCCTGAATTAGGTCTATGACACTCTCTAATCCATTCACTCCTTGATTCAAAAAGCATTTATTGATCACATGTTTTATATCAGGGATGAGAATGGTAGAGAAGCAACATATTTAAGCTCTTTCAGAGGTAAAACCAACAGAATTTTGTTAGAGTAGACTGTAGGAAAGACTTTCCAAAAACGTCCAGGCTTCTTAACACAGCTTCTAAGCTGACTGGAAAAAAGCATAGAGAAATTAGCATTTGAGTCCTCGGGGACAAACAATTCAGAGCTATTCCTCCAGTACTGTGATACCCTGAGTGGACTGATATGCCTAAAGTCTTTTGCTTGTCTTTGAGACTAAAGAGTTTTATCAAATCAAAAGAAAATTACTCCACTCCAGGTCATTCATTCATTCATTCATCCATTCAACATATGTTTACCTCATATCCATTTGTGCCAGGCACTGTGCAAGATGTGCTCTCTCCTCAGTGGTGTTTACAGTGTCGTATTTTCACCTGTGACAGATCAAACCATCTCTTAAGAGCATGTCCAGATCCAGGACGCTCTCCTGATTACCTGTTTTCATCCCCATTACCCTAACCATTATTTAGATATATTAACATCCTTTTAGTGAAGAATTAAGACCTTCTGAGACTAGGAATTCAAAATGCCCACTTAAAACACTTGAGATGGACGAGTATACTCTATCTAGTGTGTTTCCTTGAAATAGAAAAACACTATAAGTTGTATACCATTAATTTTTTATTAAGATTATTTTTTCTTGGAAACACCTCATACACAGGTAATATAACCTGAAAATATTCTGATTAAGAAAGAGGTAGTCTCTAATCTTTCAAAGTACCTCAAAAACATGAAATTTTACCGTGGGAGTTTTGTTTTCTACTAAAATTTCTAAGAATGTATATTCAGGCTTTAAAATGAAAGCATCTTTCTTATAAGAGAGCTTTTTTCCTTGCTGAAAACTCAGTTATGCATCAGTATTAATTGAAGGCAAATGTTCACTGACATTTTGGACAATGGCTTCTCTATTTGTTTTTAGATTTGACCTAAAAATAACCAAAGAAATGCAGGAAAATAACTTTTGCATGCCTGTAGGCAAAAGATCATCCTGTTCAGGGAAAAAGGCTACTGAGTAAATGGCTTTATCTTTTAATTGGTTAAATTCCCACCCGTTTTGTTGTGGTGTACCCTTTATAAAGGTTAGAACTTCCATCTGCCTACCCTTCCATCGGAGACTCAGGAAAGTCTCAGCTGCAGATGTGGTAGTCCCAGGGCAAAATGAGGGGAGGCTGAAGCTGCTTCCCTTCCAGTCAGAGAAGAAGACAGCATTTTCTTTTAAAAAGGCTTTTTTTCCAATCAGTTTTTTACTAGCAGCTCACTGGTTCCATAAATAAAAAGCAGCATCCTCTATAGAGTGGGCTTTCCCGTAGGTGACCTTGTGAGAACATTTCACAACAGCCCATTCCCTGAATTATGTATCTCTGGAGACCAATCAAGATCCCTTCCTTCTTCCTTCCATTTAAGTTTTAACAAAATTTCAAGATGAGAATATAATGCTTACATGACATCTGGATCATATCACCGAAATATTTTTTTTTACGTTCTCACACTTTAGAAATCGATTAAGTTGGTCCCCAACTCTATAATTAGAGAAAGTATATCTTTAAATTCTAACAGGAGGCAAGTGCAGTTTGGTCTAGAATTGTGGAATGACTAAGCCAGGCCATGCAGCTTGCAGATCTAGCTTAGACTGCCTTTTTACTAAAGAGAAGGATGAGATGAGGTTGATGTTAAGAAGAACTAATCACTTTTTCAAATACAGGAAGGAAACACATGAATGATTTATGTCAAAAAATTATATAAATGGTGTAAATCGGTCATAAGCTATATGAAATTAGAGATGGTGCATATTTATGCCTGCAGTGGCCAACACAATAATAGAGGTGACAGTAGTGGTGGCATAATAACTGTTAATGAAAAAGAAGAAAGAAAGAGAGAGAGAAAAAGATTATAGATTCCCTTGTAGTCTGGTGGAAATTAAAGATACTACTAGATAAAGGACCATAGATAACTATGCAATAATGACTATAAATTAGAGCAGCTATCCTTGGCTAACTCATATTCACCAGAAGCTAGTATTCTGATAGATACACAAGATATTCCTGTGGTGACCAGTGCACTTTCAGTACAAAAAAGAGAGAAATTTCCTATTGTTTAGATCAGCAGTTACAATTATTTCCTTTGTTTTCAGAAATGTCTAATAGGAAAAATGATCCCATAATCTGGGAGGACCAGACTTAATATCTTAGTAACCAGGGAGAGGTTAGAATAGGTGGGATGTGCTTTTGAAAAAGAGCCACAAAGAGGTAAATGGTGTCTATATCCAGCAGTCTTGATATTCTTACTAAAGTGACATTGGCAACTTGAGAAAAACAGAAGATTTAAATAAAATATGTCCAAATAAATTTCTTTAGAAACAATTAAATGAATAAAATATTTCTAGTTATCAATGAACCAGACGAAATTCAATAGCATGAATATGTAGAGATTCATTAAGAAAAATATGGCTTTTCCAAAGATATATAAACTAAGAAATACAGGCTAAAAGAAAGATGACCATAGGGACCGAGGAAACTCTAGGCATAGAGGAGTACAAGGGATTTAATGGTACTTGTTAGCCAGCACATTATGAAGATGGCTTACGGTGGAGAGAGAGGCAGTTGAAATCCAGAAGGAGTAATAAATTGAAACAATAACAAAAAAAGTGTTGTGAATGTAAAATATAGCTATTCATTTACAGTGAGTAAGTAGGAGAAGTGAGAGGCATAGAAGTGGTCATAAAAAGGATGATCATAGATCTTAAAGGTTGAGTGACTCTAAGGACAGAAGAATGCATGCACACACATTGTTAATGCCAGCATTTACTAAGGATTTACACAACATGCCAAGCTTTGGGCGATACTTTTAGCAGATAATTTCTCACTTAGTTCTAGTAACGACTGCATTATAAAGATACCGTAAGTAAATCTTACATATGAATAAACTAAGGTTTACGGAGGACAACTCTCTCAAGGCCATATGGCTAGTAAACCACATTTTCTAATTTAGGTCTGTCTAACTTTAGAGTTGATATTCTTTATCACTCAGCTTTGTTCCACCCTCTATGGTAACAACAATGAGTTGCCAAATATGAAATAGTGGTGAACATCACCCTGACAATTTTGTGTAATTGTGAGATTAAAAGGGTTTAAGGATTATCAACACATGTTAAAGGTTAATGGCAGAGGAAGAATAAGCACAAAATTATAAAAAGGGGAAAAGGGAAGAGACAAGGATAATCCTCCCCCAAAATAGACACCATAGGCAAAGGAATGACATTCAAAAGATAGCCAGTGTGGCAAAAGAGTGACCCAGAAGGACACAAAAAGCAAAGATTAATATATGGGTTCTAGAAAGTAGGGAACAAGGGATTTTCGTTGGGGAAGTAAATATGATGAGAGGGAAGTAAACATATATGAGAGGGAAGGAGAGAACTTGGGGGTTTCAAACAGTGTGTTTCTCATAAAAGAGAGATCCACAGATCCAAATAAGAAGCAGTGGGATGGAAGCAGATGAGCCGAGGAGTGGAGTTGAGGCTGAGTGGAGTGAGGGTGGAATTCTGCCCTCAGGACTCAGAGAGACCTGTGGAGTCCCCTTCATCCACTTCCCAGTTCTGTGACCTTGTGTCAGTTACTCTAGCTCTCTTGTTTCTGTCCCCTCATAGACAAAATAATAAGAAGAAATAGTAAAATCCCACAGAGTTGTTTAAATTTCTGTGATAGACCACCACATTCTAAGAAAGGTGGAACAATAAGATCAGAAGCTATGCCTTCTGATTGCCTGTGTCCCATCACTCAAACTTTAATCCACTTGTATCCAGTTTCAGCAGGATTAAGGTATGTAAAGTTTATTGTCTCTGCTTTACTAAATATATGAAATTTCCTAAAATAAAAAGGCTAGAAATATGTAATTTTTCTAGAATCCCATAAATCAGCAACATTCTCTGGAAAAAGCTACCTGGCACCGATTTCTTCCCTCTAAGAGAAATAAAATCTATTTTTTTACCTTACAGTTTTCTAAGAAGTGTGGTTTTATAAATGCCCTTGTTAATGTGTTTGCTCTCAGTAGATTCCACGGTATGAATCATATGAAAGAAAAATGCTGGGGGTGCCAAAAACTTGAAACCAACTGTCCACTGCTGAGATGCTAAGTAGGCAGGATTGCTAATTCATTATGCTGCCTTTGTCTTTATAGAGGTCACCATTACAGGACAATCCGGAAAGAGGTGATACCTACCAGTGAGTAGTGATTATTCAGTGTCATGGTGTGAAAGATCACACCATGTGAACTTGAGCCAAAGGTGCTGATTATAGAGTGGTGTAAAAATAAAATGGGTCAGAGCCAAAAATATTGCAGCTACCTAAAGAATGAGACTATGCTTCACTTTGATGGTTTGCTTAGTTCTTTCAAAAGGAAAAGTCTTTTATTTATTCCTTCACTGAGTCAGTCCAATAATCACTTATGGAGTGTCCTGACACTGTTCTGAGTGCTGGAAATACTATGCTGAATTATGCTGACGTGATGACTGATATTGAAGGGAAAAAAAGTTTATTTTTTAGACATAAAGATAATGTACTGCTATGATTTGAAGGAGCCAAATTAATAATAATGCTTTCCCTAGCCCTCATTCTAATATAGTAGAGAAATAGATAAGCAGTGAGGCAGATGGAGGTCAAAATGTCAGCTCTACTCCTGGCATCCCTGATAAATGGGAAGACTGCACCCCAGAATCAGGTATGTACGGATCCAGGCAGGTATGTACCTTCCCTGGCTGTCCCCCCTAAACGACCTGTTCCAGAAAGACCTGTAGGCATGGAGGAACAGAACAGAATCCTGGAATTTACTATCTAATGCAAAATTGATTGCCAAAGCAATTGTATCAATTACATTAGTGCCAGCAGGGTCAGAGAAGCTGCCACTACAATTCATCCTCCCAAACACTCAGGATGATATATTGATTACGATGCGGCTCAATTGAGCACCCTTCCCTGGTACTCTTGCTTTTTTCCAATGTGTCTTTGCAACTCTACTTATCAAGAGTCTGTGTCTCTAGTCCTAAAATCTGGGTTGGACTTGAGATTTACTTTAGCCAAAGGAATATGGCAAAAGAGATGGTGTGCCTTTTCCAAGGCTAGACTTAAAAAGGCCTTGCATGTTTCTCCTTTTTCTTTTAGGAACCCCAACTCTGGATAAGAGCAAGAGTGAGAACAATCCGAAGTTAGCCTGCTCAGGATGAGGTATGATGCCGAGCAGAGCTGAATTTGCCCTAATAACATCATCCTGGCCCATCCAGTCCCAGCCCACTCAGCAACTGATGGTTAACACGTGACAAACCCAGGAGAGATCAGCTTAGCTTGGGGCATATAAGCAGAATAAATAAGCTGTTCTCCAAAGACCAGCATTAAGGCACTAATATTTTAAGATGTTTTGTTATACGGTTCATTAATAGCTTGCTATTGTCATACTTATTTTCTTTAATTAATTATAATGTGATAGTTCTCAAATGGAACACATGTACATGTTCAACAGAAGATATAAACAGGTACGTACTGTGCCATGACTCTTTTGTAACAGCGAAACAAAAACAAAAGCAGAACCAAAAGAACACAAACTAAATGTCAAAAAAGGGATTTAAAAAACTGTAGTATATTGACACAACTGGAATATTACTCATCATTACAAATGAATAACAACAGATACAAGCATCATCATGAATAAATTTTAATTTTTATTAAGAGCAAATCGCAACAGTTAAAAAGACTCATTTGATATAAGAATAAAACTTAAAAGATATTATTTAGAGATACACACAGGTGGGGTAAAACTATTTTTAAAAAAGCAAGGGGATGATTAACACAAAATTCAGGATATTAGTTATTTCCGGTGGGGTAGGAAGGAGAGAAGATTGGGCTGGAGCACATGAAGGTCTTCAAAGGTCCTGCAAATGAGGTTTATTTTATGGCTTTCATTAATTCTATATCGAGGAGTTAGATTCTTTGTATGTACATTTTATAATAAATAGTGTTTTAAATAAGGTGCATTAAAGGGGAACAAACATGGAAATGAGGGAACTAGTTAGGAGGTTACTTTAACAGTCCACATGAGATATGGTAGTTTGGCATTGCCTATTAATTGTAGGAATGAATAAATGTAGATAACTTAGAGATCTGCAGCTCTACCAGTTGCTAGCTGTGTGACTTTGGACAAGCTACCTAACCTCTCTACTCCTTATTTTGTCTGTTAAACACAGAGAATTTTAGTAATGAGTCATAGATACAGAACTCTTAAAAAACTCTGGAACTAGTACACTCCAGGCATTCAGTAAATAATGAATTGTTTGGCATAGGTTCAATCACCATTTTAAGAACATTGAGATGCTGAAGCATAGAGAAATAATATTTAATAGTGTCTCTAAAGACCATGTCATCAGCCAGATGGAGGAATTAGACTTATTTATTCTAAATCTATGCAAGTTCAGAAATAAATGACAATTTTTGTGTGATCCTAAGGGGTAAAACTGTGAGCCAGAATCCGATTCCAAATGAAGAACTTTCAAACAAGAAGAGTTACAGATAGTAAACAGTGAAGTGATCTGCTTTATAAACTAACGAGTTTCTTGCTAAAGGAAGGATTCGAGATGAAAATAAATAAACATTCAGTAGTGTTGCTAATGGAGGAAGGAAGGATATCTGCCCATACTCAGTGGGATCCAATGCAGTATTCTAGAGATACAAGATGGGACTCAGTCTCAGATAGACAAAGTAATAAAATTTGGGCAGGGGCCAGTGCCTCTGTCAGTAGCCTAGAATATAGATAGGACTTATCAGTTAGGATCTGGAATAATGGGAAGTACAATGGGTCAAAACTAAAAACGAAATCAACCAAATAATTGGAATAACATTTAGAAAAGAGACAGAAGATACCAAGAATTGTGTTTCTAAGGGCCATAGTGGTGCTTATAACTCTGAAGACACAAGGGTTTAACCAGTTTTTTTTTTAATTTTTTTAATGTTTATTTATTTTTGAGAGAGAAAGAAACAGAGCATGAACAGGGGATGGACAGAGAGAGAAAGACAGACAGACGGACAGACAGACAGACAGAATCTGACACAGGCTTCAGGCTCTGAACTGTCAGCACAGAGCCCCACACGGGGCCCGAACGCATGAACTGTGAGATCACGACCTGAGCCAAAGTTGTAGGCTTAACCGACTGAGCCACCCAGGTGCCCCAGGTCTGACCTGGTTTTTGGTGAAGAAAATCTCCGTAGTCACTGTAGGGTCCAGGAGATCTATATAATACCAAACTTCATACCTGAGATAAAACAAACTGAGAGGCAAATAACACGGATACCAGTCTTTAAGTATGGTACTATATCTACTGCTAGATTTACAATTATTAAGGAATTCAGATGACAGAGCAAGGGGGAAGTGCCGTATTCCATGGCAAAAAAATACATGCTCCAATTATCAGTAGTATCTGACTGGTAATCTATTTTTGGCTTAAGCCTTTCTGTAACCAATTACATAATTTTATGATACGCTGATTTTGTGTTGTCAAAGTTCAAATGATCCAAGTAAAATTATTACTAAGCAACTTATTATTTCACTTAATAAGACAAAAGCATCCTCAGGGATAGATTTCCCATCATAAAATTTGTATTTCAATTTCTTTGCTTGTGAAACTTTTTAAAAATAAAGAATTTTGGTATAATTTTACAAACTAATAAATCCTTAAAATCTTTACATAACTAGTTTGCTTTATCCCTGAATGACAAGAAACTTCTCTGAATAATTTACACAGAACCCCAAATTTGAGTTCATCCTATGAGTTAAAACAATATTCCTCTAAGATTGTATATGTATGATTTCTAATATTTTCAAATTGTGTTTGCAAATCTATTGTTTGTATTAGTTGTAAATTATTTTTCTGAGACATAAAAATAATAGATATTTTCAAACATCTTAGTTGTGTTTATCCAATTATATTAAATAAATACTTGTTGATTAAAACTTTATGTCAAATACTGTATTGGACAATAAAGATTGAGCAATAAACAAGACAGACACAATCCCCGCCAACTGAAAGCCTCAAACCAAATGGGTAATACGGATGAGGCCAACAACCTAAAAGTTCGATGAGTGTAATGAAACCATGCTTTTGAAATATATAACACAAGGTGTTCATTGGGGCTTAGCGAAGTTACACAACTTCCCGTAACTAAGTGGTGAAGCAGGCATTGTGAATCTAGTTCCATATTATAAAACACAAGACTAAGCTATTTAACTAATATTTATGTTCATTACATAGAATTTGGAAAATGCAGAGAGGTATTAAATTTTCTATTAGTGTTTTGATTGGGGGGGTTAATTTATTTATTTTTTAAAAAATTAGACAATACAGGTTCCTGATACAACAATTCTCTTTTATTGTTTGAAATGGTATACAACAAAATGTCCTCCTTTGTCTTCCAGTCACCCTGTTCCCTGCCCCAAAGACACAGGCTGTACTCAGCTACTTATATATACTTCCAGAATGTCCCATGCATTCTAAAATATCACTTCCATATAAAGAAATAGAAAGTACTCTACCAATAGTCCACACCATGCTTTTTCATGACATTAATATGTAACCGAACATATCAGTAGGAAGGTAGATGATAGATTGATAGATGATAGACAAAGATAGAGATATAATTGCTATAAACTGAATGTTACTCCCCCCCACCACCAAGACTCGTATGTTGAAATCCTAATACCCAACTGTGATGAGATTAAGAGTGGCGCCTTTGGGAGGTGATTAGGTCATGAGAGTGGAGCCCTCATTATTAGGTTAAGTATCTTTATAAAAGAAGCCCTAGAGAGTTCCATCACCCCTTTCTGCCACATTAAGTTACTATATGAGCCACCCGTCTACAATATCTTGTTATAGCAGCCCAAATGGACTAAGACAATAATTCTTTTTGATAGCCTAACATGAAACTCCTCAACAAGCTCCCCATGAATGGATACACAGATTGTTTATTGTCTTTTGGTCTTATAAAAAAAAACCCTGCAATTAAAATCCTGAACATGCGTGTAAGTCTGAAGATTGCATACCTAAAAGTGGAATTGTTGGTGCAAAGGGTTGATGCATCTCTATTCTGAAATAAATAGCTAAATTTCCCTCCATTTGTTTGCATCAGTTAATACTCCCACCAGCAATGCTTGAGATTCCCTAACTCGCCATACCCTTACTGAGTGCATTTTCAGAATTTATACTATTTGGCCAAATAGATGAAAAATGTTACCTTGTATTTGTAACATTACAGATGAGATTGAACAACTTTCTTTTGTTTAAAATGAAATTTATTTATATTGACTGTTAAAACCCATGTCATCTGAATATTATGCTGAAGTTCTCATTCCTCTTGATTTGAATGCACTTGAAATATATTAAATAAATTAGGTTTTTGTATATGATATTAAGTGAAGCACACTTTTACAGACTTTCTTTTATCTTTGACAGAGGTGTTTTATATAATGAGGATACTCTTTGAAATTTTTAAATACTCACATTTATCAATCCTATCCTTTCTGGACTAATTTTATCTTACTTAAATAAACCTATCCAACTATAAGGTTAGTCACAATAAGTCTCCCATGTTTTCCTATAATACTTTTGTGATTGTTTTTTATATTTAAGTTTTTGATTCATATGAGAGTTTATATACATGGACTGTGAGAAGTAGGAATCTAATTATATGTTGTTCAAGATGATAATTATCAAACTATTTTTGCACTTTTGTAAAATGTACTAAGTGTCCATATGAATTTTGGTGTATTTACAGATTTTAAAATTTTATTCCACTGATAAATTTGTATATTGCTATATTGGTACCACTCTGAAAAATTGTATTTTTATTATATGATTTAATATGCTAAATGCCCATTTTATTTAGTTATTTTTATTTTCTTAAAGTTCCTTTGTATCTTCTTCCACATGAGCTTTAGAATTCTTGTACTTAGTTCAAGAAAAGAAATACCTTCTACTTGGCAATCAGGTTAAAATTTATATTGTAAATTAAGTTTTTTGGTTTGTTTTTGTTTTAAAGAGAGATGAAAAAATCTTGTTGGTATTTAATTATAATTATATTAAATGTATGAATTTATAATGTTTTTTTCTTATGAATTCAATTAAGCATCTAAGTTATTTTGGGAGAATAGACATTACAATATTGAGTGTTTCATCCAAAATATATCTCTCCACTAAATCATGTATGTTCTTATGTCTTTCAATATTTTTTTGACCTACACAGAGCTTCAAAGACATTTTCTAGGTATTTTATATTTCTTATTACTTACTGATGAGAATTTTTCTATTCTAAAATAATCACTGCTAAATTTCTTTTTATACATTTATTTGATACCTAACTTGTTTAAGAAACTCTTATTATTTCTATTTTTTAAGTTTATTCACTTTGAGAGAGAGGGACAAAGTGTGGGGGAGGGGCAGAGAGAGAGAGAAAGAATCCCAAGCAGGCTACACATCGTCAGCCTGGAGCTTGATGCAGGGATCAACCATGAGATCATGACCTGAGCCAAAGTTGATGCTTAACCGACTGAGCCACCCACATGGCCAAAACTCTTAATATTGCTAATAGTTTTCCAGTTACCCTCTTTTGTTAAGGTTTTTATACTATACATATGGTTTCATATGTATTTTTCTTTTCAATAATTATAATTTTTAATTACTGTTTCATGACCCAGAACATTGGCTGTGAGTTATTGAGCAATAGTAAAATAATAGTAGTGAAAGAGAAGTTTTTGTCCATTTTAAGTTTCAAGGGAAATGTCTCTAGTGTCAATATAAAGTGAAGAATACATAAACATAAGAAAGATTATGTTGTAAAATATCCTTCTATCACTAGTATGCTAATTTTAATTCAGAAAAGGACATTCAAGGTTTCTGTTTTGTTTTGTTTTATTTTGCTTTTAGACATCCAGTAAGAAGAGTTGTTTTTTTTTCTTTTTACATATTGACATTATAAAATAAAAAAACAACTGTGAAAAGAAAGAGAATATAAAAATATTTATGTTCATTTAGTTTGACACAATTAACTAATCATTCTCTCTACAAATATTAAACGTATGCATATTAGGTATGTCTGTGTTCAGCAGACATTCAGTAGCATTTGTCAAGAAGACAGTTAGAATTTACTCCCATTCTTTCACTTTTTTAATGCTCCCAAATACCTAGGTGAAAACTGTCAAAAACTGTGTACTGATAGGCATATTTGTTGGCTTTGTATATTTTTGTAAGGAATAAATTTGTATCTGTTGAACCCTTACTCTACGCATGAAAGTACAGTGATGGGAATAAGCAGGAAGGCTCTGGAAAAAAGATTGCCTGGATTCTAAAGCCAAGTTCTCCCACTTGCTAGGTGTCATATTATTTCATCAATTAAAGGATGCACATTTTTTAATATTTTGACATCTCTGAAATTGGTTTGCTTCTTGAAATCAATGACACAAGTCATAATTATAAACTAGAGTTTTGAAAATGAAATTATACACCTTTCAAGGACTCGTGCAATGGAGTCAATAAATTAAAATATGTTGACTTTGGATATAAGTGCCATCACCTATAAAATGTAATTAATATAACATTAATGTTAACATTAAAGGTTAATGGTAAAATATTAGATATGTTATTGCATAAGGCATTTAGTAAGTTCTCAATAAATTGATATATATTTGCTTGTGCTTAAAGATTAAAGATTCCATGCACAAAGTGCTTGATACCATATTAAGTATACTCTATTAAGTGCTAAGCAAGAACAAACTAGATACTTTTTAATGTTTCTTTTTTTTAAGTTTGTATTTATTTATTTTGAGAGAGAGGGCCTGCATGAGTGGGGGAGGGGCAGAGAGGGAGAGAGAGAATCTGAAGCAGGTTCTGCACTCGCAGTGCAGAACCCGAGGAAGGGTTTGATCTCATGGATTGATCTCATGGACGGTGAGATCATGACCTGAGCCTAGATCAAGAGTTGGTCGCTTAGGTGACTGATACTTTTTAATGTTCTCTTAAATGTAATCCACATAACAACATCATAAAGCATATTACTATCCCCATATAATAGGTAATAAAAGGTAAAATACACAGTTACTTCCTGAAAATCGAATAATGAATGCAACAAAATGATGATTCAATTGTAGATCTTTTTCTGAGTTCGGTAGTTATCCCTTTCACATTAAAAACAAAACTGCTTACAATATATAGTGATAATAACTAAAGAGATACAATTCCTTAATGTCTTATATGGCATTCAAGCTATTTATAACAGGAAAATGTAAATCTTTAGAAGTTGTAAACACCATTAATACTTTCATTGGATATTTTCTCTGATATTATATTCATGGCTGAAAGATTAATCCATTTGAGAAAATCTATGACAAATTTCTAATTAAATCCAAATAATTTCATTTTCTAAAATTTTACAACTTCAAAAGGTTCTAAATCTTAAGAGTATTTAGATATATTTATGTGTGAGGGTGAGGTGTGTATTTATCATATTCTAGTTAATAACTGAGTAACAAACAGAAAGCAACACAAATGTAAATGTTAGGGGCAATTTCTTTTGATGTTGACATAATCATTTTGGTCAATCACAATGTCCACGGATTGCCTTTAATATATAAATCTTGACTAAAAAAATGGTATCCTATTTAATATATCAGGCTTACTAAAATGTGTTTGTCTGCTGACACATTGTGATATAAATTGGTAGGATAGATTATAAGAAATGCTGAGAGGCTGAGTTCCTGAAATCTCTGAAATATTCATCATCAATTTTTTAATCTGCTATTTAGTAACTAAGCTTTCATATCATGATGGCCAAACTGAATATGTAATTCATGGAATAATGAAATGTCAAGGAAAAGGCAGCCAATGACTTGCTTATTTAAAATATTGTTTCATTAAAAAGTGGCACTTTAATGTTTGTTTATAAAATTCTAATAGTGACTGTCCTAATCTTCTATCAATATCTTAATAGCCTTATATTTGTTCCCCCAAATTTACCTTCTTCTAATAAATTACTCTTCAAGAGCTTCGCATCTAATTACATATTTGAACTTATTTGTAATATCAACTTATAATGAAGATGAAACCTTATCAGAGCAAGCAGTTCACTGCAAGTTCAAACACTGAGTGGCCATAACTCAGTAATTCAGCAAGCTGATCTGATGCTCAAAAAGTGATGATACGCAGTACCAGTTCATGCGATTACGTGGCATCCTAATGACGGCTTTGAACTTTCCCATTTAAGACTCAAATCCTGAGCCAGAATTTCAGATCTTTTAAAATTTCTGCTCTTATCCTCCTTCTGCCAACAGGAATTCATTATCTATCCACTAACAGCAAATAATTGCACAAAATAAACAGGGAGTTAATTAATTGGTATAATAAACACTAAGTGATTCATCTTAACACACTAAAATAGTAATGGGAGCCATTCTGCCCTCTTATTTATCATTGAAAATTTCTTCCTAAAGACATGAGAGGAATGTGCTTTCAGTAACATGAGCACAGATGGGCATGTCTTTATGATGAAATTGGACCCTACTACTAGGATTGATGACTCACACTACTGCATTTTCCCTCACTGAGAAGGAACTCAGTGATATTTTGCTTCTGTTATTAGTTTTCATTCCTAAATAACTGCATGGAAAGACTCCTCACCTAAGATGAAGAAAGATCCCATGTATTAAGATGAACTTTGGAAAGCTGAATTTAAATGATACAACCTTTGCCAGCTACCCTAGTCATGCCTCTAACCCAAGTTTTCACTGTTTTCTCTGCAAACCAAATGATTGGAAATTAAAATTGTCAAGGCCCTTTCAATGCTTTAAAAAGAGAGTTTAAAATTCTAGTCTAGTTGGAGTGCCTGGGGGACTCAGACAGTTAAGCATCCAACTTCAGCTCAGGTCATGATCTCATGGTTTGAAAGTTCGAGCCCTACATGGGGCTTTCTGCTGTCAGCACAGAGCTTGCTTTGGATCCTCTGTCCCACTCTTTCTTTGCCCCTCCCCCGCTTGCACTTTCTGTGTCTCTTTTAAAACAAATAAGTAAACTAACTAACTAAATAAATAATAAAATTCTAGTCTAGTGTTTGAAGAAATAAGTAATTGAAATAAAAAGAAGATCAAGAGGGAGAGGGCAGAGAGATTAAATTTGGATAAGTACAGGCCACAAGAAGGGAAGGGGCTCCAATTTGAGTTTGTGACATTTTCCGAAGGACTAAAGGGTAAAATAAATCTTAGAGGACTCAAGAAGAAGTATTGCCTTCAAAACCAAAGGATGCTGAGTCTACTGGGGAAAAAGAAAAGTCATTAACACTGAGCTATTGCTAACTTTGTATTCTGGACAAACAGCAACATATCTCATAGCTACGTTATCAAAATTATGTCTCGCCCTCAGGAGTGGATTATCCTCTTACTCCTTATGAGTTCTAAGATAACACTGCAGAACAAGAAGAAAATCCTAATTTTTCTTTTCCTCCAAATATCCTTAATGTTTACAGCATTTTACACATACTTTTACAATCATGCTAACTCAAAGAGACATACTTTATCCACAAGAGACTACAGATAAAAAAGAATTCTGCTACTGTGAGTGTTCAGAGTATGAAGTTCTGGCTTCCCGTTCAAGAGAGCCCCCATATTCAAACAAGAATATGGAAAAATCATTTAGCTATCCATTTACCATGATATGAGAACAACTCAAGAAAAGAGCATGATGAAATTGTCAGCTTTAATCAACAATCTGGGAAATCTGGGAGACTGAGGAACTTATTTCCCTGTTTTATAGAACTGTCTGCAGAACATTTTAGGAATAACAAAAATAACTTCTGCTTTACTGTTCTTTGAGACTGTCTGAAGTCTCTAAAAGTATTTGATAAAAGGTTATCTTGTATCTGTGGCAGTAATAGGACAAATACTGAACACATCAAAATTGTGAATGTGACAAATATTATGACACAATTGTACAATCACAGTGACATATACAATAAAGTATTCGAAATAAAGAAAAACACTCTGACAAGACTGTCAAGTGAAGACACTTTCATATCAAAAGAGACAACAAAATACGATCACAGTACAGGAAGAAAATTTTAAAAAGGAGAGGAGAGCACAAAAAGGCCTTGGAATCAAATGCCAAGATTTCAAAGTGAATTTAACAGAAAGCAAGACTGATGTGACTTTGGCTACAAGAGTGACAATGACATAATCAACACACCCTTGGGGGGAAAGAAAACAATAATTGGTTTTATCAGGCAGAGGAGAAAAATAACATCCAGAAAGCAGTGACAGAGGTTATGGTTAGAGGCTCAGCCACCAAAGAAAAGCAAGGGTCTGCCCTATCTGTGAGAGGGCAAGCAATGTGATCATGGGCTCCTTGGAGCACAGGATGTACAACAAACCCAAAGAATACCATGACATGTTTCTCATATTTTTTCAGTTGGGAAACTGGGTTTGTATATATCACTTTATTTATGTTTGATGTATATTGCTGGAAATTAAATATCACAGTAGTTCTCAATGGAAGTCTGTCTCTAGTCAGCAATAGTAATGTGTGTATTTTGGCTAAGAAGCTTTGTGTGACCAATCCATAGAGCAGTAACAAAATTATTTGTAGGAAAAAAAGGCAGTTCTTAGCAGTTGACATGTTGGAGACAATAAAACTTGGGCACTGAGTTAGGTTATGGCCAAACAGGTTTGAGCTGAAGAGTTCTAAGGTGAAGAAAATAGAAATACAATGATCTAGCAAAGTGTTAATGGGATATTAAAGGGATAAAAGTAAAAATATTTAAAATCACTGGAAAGCCATGAACAAAATACTTTCATTTACAAGATAATCATGACCATTATCAAAAAAAAGCAGAGAAAATCAATGGAATCTGAGTTTCTCTTCACTTCTGTTCTATTTAGATTCAAATTAAAACACACTGGCTCCCTCTCTACACTATATGTATCACTCCTTTTACTCCTAAGTAATTGGAAAACCTCATCCCAGCCTCAGAAAGAATCCCACCTTTGTTGAGCTAAACAAAAAATCTGAAGTTGAAAGAAAGGTGAAAAGGTTTTTTTTTTATTCTACACCTTACGTCACCTCAGTTTTCTGCTTCTCTGCCCCACAAGACATCAACTGCCTCTTGCAATTGCCCCTTATATTTCATCTGGCAGACCTGCTTGAACCCTCACATTCCTTAAAGCGGATTATCTACATGGCAAAGGATTTCCTCTTGTTATTATTAATCAACTAACATAAAATTCCTTTGATATCTCACTATGATGTAAACCACCAGGGTTAAGATTCAGAAGAGACAGAGGTGTGAAAGAGACAGCTTCTCATTTACTCTACCTAATCCTCATTGGGCAGGATGGTATTGTGATTAATACTATAGTCTCTGAAGTAGACTTCCTGGGTTCAAATCTAGACTGGCTTAACATTATTTGTGTGATAGTTATTTGTCTAGTTTTCATTATTTAATATATCTTGGCCTCAGTTTCTCCATCTGTAAAATGGAGATGGCTCCTACTTCAATGGAACTATCGTGCGAGCTAAATGAGAAATTACACACAAAATGCCCAGTACATAAAAAGTCTTTAATTAAAATTAGCATAACGGTATTACACGTGACTTTTTCTCACTGTCTTGGAGTTTAAATTGAGGGTCAAAAGGCTAGGAACATTATCAAAGGTATTTGGTATTTCACACCCTAAAATAAGGCACTAGACCTTCCTAGAGTCAGTTTGTGGAACAGATTCTGCCAGTATTAATAGCCCATTGCCAGCCCCAAGCTAAATAAGGGAAGATAAGGGAGACTTCAGGAAGTTAAAGTGAACTATAGCACAGACTTCTTTACAAAGAGTTTGTGGAGGTCTGTGGCAGGGAGAGGGTTGCTTGTCTACAGCAAACCTCAAGAGAGACCCTCAGAGAAATATTTATAGAGTTGGACACATGTTTCTGAGGGTTATGGAGACATCTGTGGGTACACAGGTTGTACCTGACTTATGACAAGAAGCCTAAAAGATAATAAGAGATTGGCTAGAGTGGGCAGAAAAAGGAGAGAGGGCTATAAAAGAACAAGGTGCCCATTAACTGATGGCAGAGCCCAGGGTACCAGATGTGGACTGTGTAGAGTTGGAGAGGACAGTGATCAATCTTGCACAGCACACCTACCCGGAAGAGCTTTCTGCATGGAATGGAGTGAGCTCTGCAGAAGGAGGCTAGAGGTGAAGCTAAGAATACAAATTCCAAGGCAAAGGCCATGGCTCACAGCCAGAAGAGGCACCACTTGTGCCAGAAACTTCAGAGAGTTTCTTGGGGTCCCAGGGGCAGGGGAGAATGGCATAGAGCTGCTCTGAGAAGTCCTCAAAGATGCTCCGTGCAAGAGAAATCTGGAAGTGTGCATCTACCACACTGAAAACTCTAGTGCCAAGTACTAATTGTACCCCACCAGTTGACATTTTTCTGTCTTTACCCTTCTTTTCCTGGATCCCCACTATTCCTGGGCCTGGAATTAGACAACCAGATTCCCTGTCCTCATGTGCTAGGGCTAGGCCCACTTCATGCTTGTGGTGTAGGCCTCTTTTTCTTTTACTGTTTATTTATTTTTGAAGGAGAAAGAGACAGGGTGAGTGGGGGAAGGGCAGAAAGAAAAGAAGACACAGAATCTGAAGCAGGCTCCAGGCTCTGAGCCATCAGTGCTGAGCTGTCATGACCAGAGCTGAAGTCAGATGCTTAACCAACTGAGCCACCCAGGTGCCTCTGAGTCTCTTTTAATAACATTGCCCCTTGCTCACAAGAGTGTCCCAGTTTAGATAATATGCTAATGCAGTCAACATTCTCTAGAAGAGACAGAAAAATCCTAGTGAGTGAGGAATGAGGAGGAAAGAGCAATGTGGGGAAATTATGAGCAGTCTACCAAGTCTTTCTCCCTTGCCTTTTCCTACTACAGAATTCTAAGAATGAAACAAACCCTAGGGCAGAAGAGAGCTTTCCATTAGATGACAGTCTAGAGTTTTGGGTTTTTGTTTTTAAGTAAGCTCAATGCCCAATGTGGGACTTGAACTCACAACCTTGAGATGAGGAGTCGCATGCTCTACCGACTGAGCCAGCCAGGCATATCTAGAGTTTTTATATATAAAATAAGCCTAAGGTTTTACTTCATGAAAGCAAAGGGAAAAGCTATTCAACTTGATGGAACTTTTATCAATAAGGGAAAAAGAAGTTTATTGAATAGGTTTGCAAAGTACTGGAGGAAAGTAAAACAGCTTTCTCACTCAGTCCACTGTAACCAGGGCCTTCAATACACAATTTTGCATCACATATTATTTTGTATTTGACAAATATTAACCACTGTGTGCCACTAGGAATATAGTTGTGCACAGACAAGGTGCCTGCACTCATGAAGCTTACGTTAATTGATAAGAGATAATAAACAAAAATAAACATAGAAACAAATGATGTAAACATAAAAAATACCAGATAGTGATACTTTACACACAATTAATATAAATGGATATGATAGAGAATCAGTGCGTTGTTAATTTACTTGCAACGCCAAGGAAGGCTTCTCTGAAGATACTGTAATTAGCTGAGGACTAAATATAAAAGGGACTGAGTTATCCTGAAATCCAGAAGACCATTCCAGCAAAAGGAATTCTTAAGGGAAACAAGCTTGAAAATTTTAAGGATCTAATAGACGTCTACTGTGGTTTGAGCATGCTGGAGAAGAGAAGAGGGATAGTATATGTTTTTGTAAGCTCATTACTTTATATGTCCATGGTAATAGAAGAAACCCAGGATAATTTCTAAAGTTTCAGCTTGAGCAGCTGGGTGGGTAATGGTGTCATTTACATAAACTCAGAAGATTGAAGGAGAAGCAGGTTTGGAAAGAGGGGGCTATTGTTAAGGTGCCCATGAGAAAGTCGAAGGTTTGTATCCAATAATTGGAGGACACGGGCCTTTAATTAAAAGTAGACAACTAACATTCAATGGGTACCTGGGAAAATCTCTAACTTAGAGAATCCAGAACAAACAAAGATAAGTTTAAATTTGGAAGAAAAGTAGAACGTTCATAAGAAACAAAACATTCAATATAAAATCACAATTAAGATCCCCAGAAAATGAAGATATGGTACTAAAAATGAAAAATTCAAAAGATGATTTGAAAAACAAAGGGAAATGGTAAGAAAATACCCTAGAAATTTCAATCAACAGACAAAGGCAAAAAACAGTAGAGAAAATCAAGAAATTAGAGGTCCTGTTCAGGTATAATATGAGTTCCAGACAGAGAATAAAGAAAAGGAAGAGAAGAAAACTGTCCCCATGCATCATTCAAGAGAATTTCACCAAAGTGAATTTAAAAGGCTAGGACTTATTAACAACTTAATATATGCCAGGTACTAAGTGCTCAACTCTGAGTAGTTCATTAAATGGTCACAACATCCTGTGTGATGGGTTATTATTATCACTTCTATGCAAAAGATCAGATATCCAAATGCAATATTTATGGAGAATAAATGAAGACAATGAAGTCTACAAAAGACAAAAAGGAAAATTATGTCTAATATTGAATTTTATATAACTGAGAATGAAATAAATATTTCCAACAGACAAGCTCTTGAAAAAGTTAACTCCCATCACCCCCTTTCTTCACAGCTAATAGAGGTTGTGCTCCAACAAAGTGAAGGAACACATGGAATGCAAAAAAATAGGGCTTTTAGCAGAATAAAGGAGAAAAGAAGCCCTGGGATGCTGATAAGGGAGTTCTCAGAAGACCCCTCCACACGCCCAGTGTCAGATTAGAAACCAGATTAGAAAGCTCAGAAAGAGAGCTTCAAAAACTTGAAACTGCCAAATTTTTATATCATCTAAATATATTGAGATTTAGACAACTGACAGGATTTGGGGTAGAATTAATGATAACTAAATAGAAATCATTTTACGTGAAAATGAGACAACTATTAATTTATAAGGAAAAAAAGTTTGCACCTTAAAGAGTATGTGTTATAACTTTGATAAAAACAGAGACCAGCAAGTACAGGAAGAAGGGAGAAATGGAAGAGAGGGAGGGAGGGAGAGAGGGAGGTTCAAGAAGTTGGCTATTTGAGGCACTTGGAAGGCTCAGTGGGTTCAGCATCCAACTTCAGCTCAGGTCATGATCTCACAGTTCGTGAACTCAAGTCCCACATCTGGCTCTCTGCTGTCAGCACAGAGCCCACTTTGGATCCTCTGTCCCCCTTTCTCTCTCTGTGCCTCCCCTGCTGGTTATCTCTCTGTTTCAAAATAAACAAATGAACTTAAAAAAAATATGGCAATTTATGCTGTTAATTATTTCAGCACATAATTTATTTTTTTAAGAATTTTTTAATGTTTATTTTTGAGAGAGAGAGAGAGACAGAGAACGAGTGGGGGAGGGGCAGAGAGAGAGGGAGACAGAAAATCTGAGACAGGCTCCAGGCTCAACTGTCAGCACAGAGCCTGACGCAGGGATTGAACCACGAACCCACTGTGAGATCATGAGCTGAGCCGAAGTCAGATGCTTAACCAACTGAACCACCCAGTGCATAATTTAATACATTATCAAATAATTACTTTAATAAATGGCTTACATTTTAAAATGATAAAAAATACCCTGAATTACCCTCAAAACCCGAAATCCATTATTTAATTATTTTTTTCTATTTCCCTGATGCTATTAAACATTACTCATCCCCAAGTAAAAACCTGTGATCAGCAGACGCCATCCTTGAAAGTTACTTTTCGTTGTTCATTGTTTCTCTACCCATCTGCTCCATGTCAGTTCAGGTTAGGAGGACTTGTGCAACTGAAATCTCCCTCAGAAAACAATTCCCCCAGCAGGTGTTACCTGTGAAGAGTGTGACTTCCCTTCTGATATCATAGAATCTGCCTCTCCCTCACACTGTGTACCTTGTGAGAGATTCCTTCTCCCACATGCTCCAATCCCAGAGGCCACTGAACTGAATAGCAAATGGGCATGAACTAATGAAGACAAAGCACTTATATCCCAAGCTGAAGGCAAACACTAGCAAAAGTGAAAAATAAAATTGTTTAGGAGCAGCAAAACGTCCAAATGGATATTTTTAAATCTGGTGGATTAATGTCTACTCCAAATGCATAGCTACATTCCTTGCAAGACCAAAGAGCATGAAGAACAACAGTATTAATGAATGTTCTTCTCAAAGCAAGCAGTGCAGGTCTCAAATATCTCTCTCAAAACTTCGATTTTGCAAGTTCCTCATCATGCGAGCTGTACAGAAATGAGCTACAATCCTCAGGATCACCTTTCGATGGGCTCAAATCCCAAATGTGCTTGTATAAAAATTAAGAAGGCAGCAGAGACTAGATTGGAAACACAGATAGATTTTCAGAATTGTGCCTTGTCTTTAGGGTATTTGTATCAAAGAGGAGAAATCCACAGACTGTAACACCATTTGTTTGCAGCATAAATACCGTCAGTGTGGTTCAGTCACATCTACAACACTCCATCTGCCAGCTGTGAGAAAGAAAAGGAAAGCAATTAGGCATATTATTAATCAAGGCTTGAAGTGGCAGGTTCAAGCACCACATGATTCATGATATGTGAAGAAAGATCTAGATAATGTGTTTTCTTTAACTGAAACACCATAGAAAAAATTCAGGATTAGTTTTTAAGTTTTTGACTTATTTATGGGATAGAATGACTGACCACCCAGTTACAGAAATACATAGCAAATTTATTGGAACAGAATCAGTTTTTTCCTTAACACACATGCACACGTACGCACACCATTAGTAATTCTTTGTCTCCTTTACGTGCCACCCCCGCATCCTTCTCGCCCCCCAGGATTTTCACCCTCACAATGATGAGAAACAGATGAAACACCAAAAGGACTAGGACTGTGGAGACAGAATTCTCTTCTTCTTCTAATGACCAAGCTTAGACTGGCAGGTAGGTGGCTGCCTACTAGTATGATGTCAGTCTGACCACCTCCAAAATAACTGCTCTACTGCTCACGTATCTAAATGGTCAATGAGTAAAAGACAGTGATTATACCTTCATTTGTTAGGCTGGGAAAAAAGATGGGTTCTGCTTCTTATTGTAATATGAAGGCCCATGGGTGGTATTACACACTAAGCCCCCTCGGTCACTACTGAAAAGTTTGTCATTTCACAAGAGCTGGTAGAGAGAGGAGAGAGGGAGGACATAGAAAGCACCAGGGGCTGAGAGAGCTAGCCTGTGGAGGACAGACAAGGACACAGAAAAAGGATTGTAAGGTGCAAAACACAGATGTCACCACGGTCCACAAAACACTGTCTTCTGGCCCCTTCCTACCTCTCCCGTTCTGTATTTCTGTCACTCACAGCAATATAGCCATTCTGGCTTCCATTTTCAGATTTTCAGTTTCCAGTTTCTAATCTTCTTAGGACCCATCCATATGCTGTTCTTTTGTCCATAATACTACTCCACACGCACCTGGCCAACTTCCAATGATCCTCAGAGCCTTAAATGTGGCCTTCTCAAGTAATGCTTTTCTGAGTCCCCCAGACTAAGCCAAATAATTTTATCATGCAGTCTCATGATAAAACGAACCCTCCTGAAATATTAGCTAGTGGGTTAGGCAGCAATGTTTTGAGATTCCACTCTGTGGAAAGCATATTTCTAGATATGTGACTTATCTGTAAAGTTTCTGACCTCTGGGTTCTGCCAATCAAATATGGGAGTCAAATGAACAAATATAACTAAGACGTTAAATCTCCAACAGAGAAAACCCATACATGAATGTAAGCTAATGCAGCTTAGAGTTTGGTGATGAACAGTACATAACTGAAGCCAGATGGCCTACTTCAGAATCCACTCAGTCTCAATCTTTATCAGCCATTACTTCAGGCATGTTATTTTACCTCTCCATGATTCATTTTTATTATCAGTAGAATGACTGTAAGAAAAGATCCTGCTTTTTAGAATTGTGTTCACTTTGTAAATATGTGTCCAAAGTGCTTAAAGACAGAAAGCCTGGGATAGATGTATATACTTATATAAATATTATATATTTATCATATTATAATATTTAATATAAAATACTTTATTATATTACACTTTATACTACATGTTATTATATATAATTAATATAATTATACATGAATATATATTTATATATTATAGCTAAAATTTAGTGAATGCTTAATGTTTTAAGCTAAATCCTCAGCCCTAAAAAACTCAATTCCAAAAAGCTGAGGAAATGCCAAGGTGAAGGGACCTACCAGAATCTAGCTAATCAGAGAAGTTAAAGTTCAGCAGAGAAGAGAATTTGAAGGAAAAATCCTGAAGGACGAGGGCCACACAGTTTAGTGTAATGCAAAAGAGTACATTTTCAAAAGGGACAAAAAGAAGCCTGTAAACTCAGAGACAGAAGTGACTAGGTGTGTTTAGATGAAAAGATGGTTTATTCTATCTGAATATGTGCACCATGGAATAACACCAGTAAAATGAGCAACAGGAGTTGAAGGCCTTGGGGCAGATGCTGGAGAATTTGATTCAAGAGCTAATTAAGAGCTACAATGGTTTCCTGTGCAGGGAGTAATCTGATTAAGATAATTTAGGGAAATGATAATTGTTGCTTTAATTAGAATGGATTAGAAAGGCTGAGAAATTGTCCAGCTATGATTTGATCAGCAGCAGGACTCAAAAAGAAAACTATGAAAACTGAGAAGGTATGTTTCTGGGAAGAGATGCAACAGAATTGTATTGCAGAAGCCTAATGTAGACTAACAGAAAGGATATAACCTAACAAGGATCAGGATATACTGTTATACTTGTTTGTAATAGAACTGTGTACTTTATTAATATTTAATGCAGTTTATAATTCAATGCTCTGATCTTTTTGTCGAGAGAAGAAAAATCTTCTCAGACCAGTGTTACTCGGTAATAGAATCTCCCGTATCCTTTTTTAGCCAAATTGCTAGAACAGCCTGCAATGACTGGTGACAAATCAGACCTATCAGACATATCCGCTACTTTGAAGACATTAGCCGTTAGGAGCTCAGCTGACTCACCAAATTCATTTTACATAGCTTACCAAACAGCTGTCAGACTTCAATTGATTTTGTGTCACTTGAAATCCAAGAACTTAGAAGTTAAAAGAACCATATCACAAGGTTGACACCTTAATCTTACTCACCTCTGATTCTGTGACTGACATTATTAAGAGATTAATGAGCACTTGTTCAGTGCTATTTTTATGCCTATGAACACTGTGTTCACTATCAATTCTAGTTTATCATCTGTACATTTGGTCCTTTTCAATTATCAAGTGACCCATATTCTTAAAAACGCTCCATGTTTTGAATATCTTATCTATAAGATGGATAAGAAACTATTCTTTTGGTGATAAATGACATCCTGACACCTCTCAGGAGGAAAGAGGGGAAAAGTACTTTGCATTGAATACAATGTGTTGAGTGACAAGATTTGCAGAAATTGCTTCACATTTTATGTCATTTAATCTTTTACTGAATTCTATGATGTAAAAATAACCATTGCTTTTTCCCAGGTGGAGGTGCAGAGGCTCCGGAAGGCTGAGGACCACACTCAGTGTCACGTGGCTAATAAACGTCCGGGTTAAAACATGAAGTCTGTTTTGTAAGCCTTGAATGCTTTCATATGATGCTGCCTCTCTCCTCCCCTTCTCAAGGACAAACATTCCTTGTCCTCAGAGCATGGTCATAAATCACACAGTACCACATCCCCTGCCAAACTACAATCAGGTGGGAGAGATAACCAGCCACACTGTCAACTAAGAAAACAATCAAAGGGGCAGCCAACAGCCAGTGAGGCAGAGGTGGACTGTCCTCTTGATCCAGAGAGAAAATCCACTTGCTCTGTTCACAGATTCTAAGTGTCACCCTAATGCTTGTGTGCTGTGCAGATGAAGATGGCACAGGCCATGGTCCTGAAGGCTTGAAATTTAATGGATAAAGCGAACCTCCAAACAGTGGACCCATGTAAGAATGAAGGAGAAAGCTGCTGTTTCGGAGACTAGAAATGCTTTCTATAAAAGGCGCTTTGATGGGAAGCTAGGGTTTTATTTAAATAACAACAGAGATAGGGCTTTCTTAGTAAGTGGAAAAAATAGCAGAAACAACTACCACAGCGGTACAAAATGACTTGGCTTGCTTGGAAGGATGAGCAAGCCAATGTAGACGTAGTATAAAGTGTGTTTGTGTGTGCGTGTCTCTGTATGTATATGTTGTGCTCTGCCTGTGGCTAATTCCATGACCCCGAATACACACTATTAAATTTTAAGTTTCTTTCATGAGCAGAATGAAGTCACTGAAGGGTTTTATACAGAATAGTGACATAGTAAGGACTACATTATTATTTTCACTATTACTAGCATTATTATTACTCACAGTAATAACAGTAGTCAATAATAACCAACTTTTGTTAAATGCTTATGAAGTACCAGGCACTTCGCTAAGCACCTAATAGGAATTTTTCATTGATTTCTTACACTGGTCTCATAAATTAGGAATAATTTTATTTCTGTTTGATAATGATGGAAACCAAGCCTTAGGGAAATTATCACTCTCTCAAGTTTTCACTGATAGCAAGAGCAAAATGTATTTTACCTCCTGCTATTACACTCGAATTTGTCTTTCTACAAAAATCTATTCTTAACTACCATGCTCTACTGTCCCTGCATTACATATAAAAAATGAGGTATGTAAAGGGGCAAGCTGGATCTCAGTGAGACTTGGCAGAAAGAGCAGTCATTCACCATTGGTAACAGGTATTTTCACTTCCTTCCTGTCTTCGTGAAAATTATTACAAAAGCAACTTAAGCCTTCTCCACAGTTTTCTGTAGTTGCTATTCATTTCCTTGGTTTTCTACATACTGAAACACTGAAAAAAATATGCACTCCCTGGAGATGGAAGAGGAAAATTGAGATTTCTGATATTTTGCTTTCTACTAGCATTTAAAGATCTCAATGCAATGTGCCAACATTTTCTCATTCATTCTTATCTCAGTGAAAGAGGAAGGGCAATTTCACTGATTAAAGGATGCTGTTTCTTCTAACTGCATGATTTCAGTGGCTCAAAGAAGACATGTGCCAAGAAATTTTCTAAGGTATGGTGGAAATCATACCTTAGATTTCCAAAGCAATACCATTGACTTTAAAACCCAGGGCTAGCAAACTCCAAGTTGGAGCTTTAACTTGTTAGGTAAAACATACGAAAAATCTCTTGGTTGAAAAGGAAAACAGTGAAATTACATTCTAGCCAATTCCTGAAGGCAGAGCTTTATTTTTTATAAGCTATCTCTTTGGCCTACTGTTTTGTTTTGTGTTTTTGTTTTTGTTTTTGTTTTTGTTTTGAAACCAGATACTAAGGACAGTGTCAGGATGGGAATGGAAGTGGCCATGTAGACTATGGCGGTATTCCTGAGTGTAGTGGATAAAAGCCCCAGCTTTAACCATATATCTGCCATTTATTGGCCAAATGATCTTGAAAAAGTCATTTATCTTTGCTGTTCTTTTTAAAAATTTTTTTTAACGTTTATTTATTTTTGAGACAGAGAGAGACAGAGCATGAATGGGGGAGGGTCAGAGAGAGGGAGACACAAAATCTGAAACAGGCTTCAGGCTCTGAGCTGTCAGCACAGAGCCTGACGCGGGGCTCGAACTCATGGACCACGAGATCATGACCTGAGCCAAAGTCGGCTGCTTAACCCACTGAGCCACCCAGGCGCCCCTATCTTTCTTGTTCTTAGAACAACACTGGTTTTAAGACACAACTATTAAATGAAGGCATGGAAGTCAACTGTTTCAAAGTTCCTTTTTAGTTCTCATGTTTATCATATCCATTATACCATAAATTGCTTTTCTAGAAGTATAACTAACAATCTCCATTAATTCAAATTGAAGAAACATGCATTACAAATGTCAGTATTCTAAAATGCCTGCAGGAGAAAGGCAGGTAATGTAAATAAATGTTACAAGATGGATAAAAGATAATAGGGAATTTATGTCCTCCCTTCATTCAAATCACATTTTCAAAGTCACATTTTTTTAAGAACATAACGTTAGCCAAGCAAAGGACATCTGCAGGCTAAAAAATGTTCAGGCTCTTCTTATGCAAAAGTTAGATTATATCATTTGATAATTCAGTTGTCCCCAGCTTGCTGCTTCATGTGCGTTTTTTCTTTTCAAACTTCTCAAAATAATCATCTATCTCTCCAAATAAAAAAAAAAACTTGGATTCATCTTATTTCAGTCTGCTTTAAATCAGGAATATATATTGCCTTTATTCATGTCTTTTCTTGCTAGTTGATTTGACTCTGGTGATCTATCTATCCTTTACCAATATTTACTTTTTTTGAGAGAGAGAGAGAGAGAGAGAGAGTGAGGGAAAGGGTAGAGGGAAAGAGAGAGAGAGGGAGACAAAAAGACAGTTTCAAGCAGACTCCACACTCAGCATGGAGTCCTACATCGGGTTCTATCCCACAACCCTGGGATCATGACCTGAGCCAAAGTCAAGAGTGGGATGCTCAGCTGAGTGAGCTGAGACGCCCTGTATGAACATTTACTTTTTAGGCTCCTGTGAACCTATCACCCTTGATTGTCTTAATCTGACTTCTTCTAGATCTCATGTGTGGGCTTCTCATCTTCTCTGATCAACTCTCAAATAACTGTGTTTCCTCTGGCTCTTGTTTTAGCCCACTAGCCTTCACTCTACGTGCTCTCCTCAAAGACCTCACTCATGTGGATAACATTTATGCCTATGTTAAAACACCAAAATATTTCTGAAACACCATATCTAAACACTATCTAAAACACCATAACTAGTTGTGTACCTCAGTGTTTTACAGGCACCTTAATCTCAATGCCCAAAACTGCACTTGTCATCTTCTCTGCACTAGTTACAATTCAGTCAACTCAGCTCCAAATCAATTCTTTTCCTTGCTTTATGATACTGGATCTGGATTCTGTAAACATCTCTCCTTGGTCAGCCAGCTTATTGTTAGGTTTTGTTAATAGAGGGTAATGGAGGGACATTGCAAAGCTGTAGTAGAAGCAAGGATTTCACTTCTAGATTCTAGTGTGCAGTTTTTGTTTTGTCACCAGCAGATTGGTGTGTGTGTGTGTGTGTGTGTGTCCCCAGTATTGCTTATAATATCCTTCACGGAACTATGGTCTACACTCTCCAACCACCCACCTGGCTATTCCTATGTACCAGCTTGTTGGTTCATAAACTGGTCCCCGTACATGGAGGGCATGGAGAGATGGAAGAAAAAGGAACCCACTCGAGACTGGTAGGCAGTAGGTTTATAACATAAGGGAACCTACATAGGAGTCTTATGTTGAGCAACTGCAAGACGAATAGATCTTTGCACCTATCTACCAGAATCTTAAAAGTTTATATAAAGGCTTTAATTGGGCTTAGTCATGTATACCTTCCAGATGGTCTCAACAACACCTTAATCTCTCAAGGCTATGACCTCAGAACAGCTCCCACTGTGGGAATGGTGGGCAGGACATAAATTCCAAAGACAAAAGATAGAGTGAGGAGTCTTCAATTGCCTGGTTCCAGCTTTCATGTCAACCAGCTATCACATCCTCTTGATGACCTCCTCCAGTACAGCTTAAGCCAGTGACCTCTGGCAAGTCTTTCCAGCCACTTGGCAGACCACTCTTATAGACCACTTCTGACTTTCAACCTTTGGCAAATTTCTTACAACCAGTAAGCTACATATTCCTGTTGCAACCACCTCAGTCCAGAAAGATTTGACTCTCAGTCTTGGAGTGAGAGAAATGTGCTAAGTTCTTAGTTCTTTCTTGTTTGTTGTCCCTAAACCCCAGAGGAAGTGACAATGTTTTGTTTTTGCTACTAGTAACTATACTAAACTATACTATACTACACTATACTATACTATACTATACTATACTATACTATACTATTACTGGTGTCATTTGTCCCGACTGAACCCTTACTGGTGCAAAATTAATACCAGAAGTAGTCCCAGGAGACAGACACTCAAAGATGAGATTTGGGGACATGTTTGGTCCTTCCCTTAGATTTGAATATGGTGCTGAACTACTTCCTAATGCAAAAATATATGTTGATAATGCATGGCATGCAGTGGCATCACATTTAGTCATAGTATCACTGTACTTGCTTATGATGAAGTTCTAATTTCAGTTGGACTAGATGTCTTGGATGGTCATGTGGCTGCTGCACTTAGCTGCAATAATGATAACTACAAAGACTGTAGTATGGATCAGAATCTCCTGAGTCCCAAGTATACTTGAACGCTTACAAGGAAACAACAACAACAATAACAAAAGAGATCTCTTATGGATTGATATTATTGAAAAATTAAAATCTAAATTCGGTTGTGCAGGTTGAAGGATTAAAGCATCATTAAATTCACATTATTTCCAAATTGTACATTTTAATATTAGAACATTGATTAGGAAACAATAGGCCCTTAAAACTCTGAATGAAGATGTCAGGATGGATCAAATAAAACTGAACATCTTGAACCACCGAGACACATTGAAACTCCCTTGTTAGCAGAAATAGCTTAGATTCCTGTGTCTGAAGAGACTACTCTTCCTTTGCATGAAAACTGGTAACTTCACCTGGGGCAGATGCCTTGTAAGGTTATGCTCTAGGTATCAGCTACATGGTATGACCCAAGAAGAAATAGCTTATACTCCAAATAATTCAAGAATGTGTTAATAGTTTTCAGCAAAACCCTGGGGAATATATGTGGGAGGATGGACTATAACACAAAACCAAGCAAAAGACATTCATATGTTTGCATTTGCATTGTTAAATAATCTGAATTTAATAAATGATATTCATGCACCTAGAAGTAATATCTTACTTGGTTGGTTGACTGAAACTAGGATTTAATGGCTATGTTTAATGAGAATGAGATGTTGGTACTTCCCTTGAATGATGAGTACAAATTCAAAGCTTATAGAGATGGGAATTTTGGAATGGATTAATGTGTGATCTATACAGCCACCCACAAAGGCAACCCAGAAGATGCTCCCTTCACTATGAATTGCCAATTACATTACTAAGTATAGCATATTTATCCTTTTAAATCTCTGTGGTTCCTCTTCTTAGCCAGATATGACAATGCAATTGAGATGGGCTCCTGATTTCAGTGAAGATGATAAGATTCCCAGAGTGGCAGGGACCAAGTGGCAAGACTTAACTGCCAAGGACAAGCTGAACATGTTTGCCATCAACATCAGCAGAGCTATTCCAGTAATCAAAATATTTTGGCATTCAGGGATCTCTGACAGTGACATAGCTTTCCTAGGAATGAAACAGATGGGAGGCCTACAGGGACACAATTGGAACCTATGTAACTGAAAAAAACTTTAGGGGTATATGGGAAAAGTAAACATCTAGACTTTCTGGGGATAATTAAGCATGCTGAATTGTCAGTAATTTCTTAGGGGCTCAAAATGAGACTGTACCCCATGAGTCAAAGTGGGGATTTATAGTGGTAAGGTAATAAAAGGAGTCTTAGCCAACATCTGAATGATAATGGGCTCAATAATTACACAGATTCACCCTGTTTTTTTATTTTCAACAGTCCCTGATTGTGTAATTAAAATAGACATACTTGGAAATTTGTAGAATACCTAAACTGACTCTTGGACACATAAGGTAAGGTCCATAGTAGAAAGGGCCAAACTGAAAGCCCCTGGAATTTGCATACCTACCAAAGTATTAACTCAGAAGCAATGTTATATCCCCAAAGGAATTCAAAGATTACTGCCAACACTGAAGACTTGTTAAGATGCAGGGATGGGTAATACCTATCATATGTTCACCTAAATCATAACATTGGTTGGTGAAGAAACTTGTTGCATAGATATTGGAGGATGACTGGAATATCACGAGCTTACTCAAATAATGAACATAATTGCAGCTGTTTTCTCAGGTGAAATAACTTTACTTGAGTAAATCTACACAGCCTCTGACAGTTAATATTCAGCTATTGATATGGCTAGCATATCTTCCCATAGCGGTGTATAAGGACAAATAAAAGCAGTTTTATTTTACCTGAGAAGGGCAAGAATACACCTTCACATTCTCACCTAAAGGCTTGCAGGAGACACCTCTTAGAGATGCTGACCATGTCAACATTCTGCAAAATATCCCATTCTTCCACTATGGATGATTGAAACTGATAAACAGGGAGTAGCAAATACCTTAGATTCCTTAGTAAAACATTCAGTCCAGAGAATAATCCCACAAAAATTCAGGGATCTATGACTTCATTGCAATTTCTAGGGGTACAAGCATGTGGATGGAATCCTTGCTAAGGTGAGTTGCTGCATCTCTCACCATCTATCATGAAAAAATAGGTACAACACAAAGTCAGTCTTTATGGATTTGGGAGGTAACAGATACCATAGATAAGTGTGTTACTTTGATTAATCTACTGAATCACCAGGAAATTTGACAAATTTGAGGAAAAGAAGATGCTGCAACAAGTCCAGACTACAGTGAAAACTACTTTTCCACTGTGGCTTTTTGAATGGGTAGATCTAATTACACTTAAAGCATTTTTGGCAAATAAGGATGTTATAGGGAGCCTTCTGTAAGTACAAATAGGAGAATCTCAAAAACCGTAAGTTTGGAGCAACTCTATGTTTCTTCTGCAGATTATTGCCTTTCTTAAAAAAAACTGCTTAACATCAGTTGGCTATGCAATCTGAGCTTCCTATCAAAAACAAGTGTTGGGGATGTTTGACAATAGTTTATCATCAAAGAGAAAGAGTTTAAAAGAGACTGAGTTCACACATGTATAGAAAATATAAGTTGATGGGGCACCTTGATGGCTTAGTCGGTTGAGCATCCAACTTTGGCTCAGGTCATGATCCTATGTGTCTTGAGTTCAAGCCCCACATTGGGCTCTGTACTGACAGCTCAGAACCTGTGGTCTGCTAAGGTTTCTGTGTCTCCCTCTCCCTCGGCACCTCCCCTGTTCACACTCTGCTGTCTCTCTCTCACACACAAAAATAAATAAACATTTTTAAAAAATTAAAGAAAGAAGATATAAGTTGTATGAGCAATTAGCTCAGACTTCTTATAACAATAATTCATGCTGCATTTCTTCTCCTCACTTAATTTATACCTATAGCCTCATAGAGAGTTCCATAAACAGGAAGAAATAAAGTGGATGGATGCAGTAGCAGAGACAGACTCAAGGATGACAGAAAACAACAGCAGTAAAGGAAAGTATTCCCCGTGGGCAGAGTTCAAATAGTGAATTTAGTTTTCCTCTTTGTCGGGACTAGAAGATGGCTGACTCATAAGCAGTTTTTTGATGGTTTAGTTGGGATGAAAATAGACTTGGAGGGAACAGGGATGGAAGAGAGTGACAATGTCTGGAAAGACATATATGGATGAGCCTTGAAGAATGGGAAAATACTATAAAAATATTGTTGTCCCATGTGAATGTTTGCCAAAGGAGACTTTCAATAGTATAGTGGACAAAATTATACAAATATCAGTCATTCCTTACCCCCAGCCACTTCATTACAAGGTAAATGAGCCCATGTAGAAAGTGTTCTCAATCTTAGGGATGGAGGCAATGCTTGGGTTCAAAACTTGGAATTTCTCTAACCAAATCTGACCTAGATGCTACTAATGCTAAGTATCTATTCTGCCAACAGAAAAGATCAACCCTAAACTCTTGCTAATACCACTTCCCAGTATGGGGGAAAATCAGTCAGTGAATTGGTGGCAGTTGATTATATTGGATCTTTTCCATTATGAGGAAGCAGAGATTCATCCTCGCTGAAAAAGACCCATATACTTTGAATGTGGATTAACTTTCCCTGTACATAATGCTTTTGCAAGCACCACCATTCACAGACCTATGATATTTTGCAGAATGTTGGTCCTGATTACTCACTGTGATAGTATTCCAGAGTTGCTTCTGATCAAGTAAACCTTTCAAAACAAAGGAGTGTATAAATGGGCTCATGCCAATGGAATCACTGGTCTTTTCTCTTTGCTTGTCGTTCATCTATATTTATTTATACATTGACTTTATTATTCTTCTTTCCCTTACTATTTTTATATACAAGTTGTTGGAGATCAACTTTAAAATATAATCTTTAGCACTGACCAAGAGGCACTAAATGTCCCCTCAGCTTGACTAGGTTTTAGACAGCTTTCTTTCTGACTGTAACCCATTCTACCTCCAACTTTCCATTTCTTTTTTTTTTAATTTTTAATGTTTCATTTATTTTTGAGAGAGACAGAGAGGCAAGTACGAGTGGGGGAGGGGCAGAGATAGAGGGAGACACAGAATCCAAAGCAGGCTCCAGGCTCTGAGCTGTCAGCACAGAACCTGATGCGGGGCTTGAACCCACGAATCGTGATATCATGACCTGAGCTCAAATCGGATGTTTATCCGACTGAGCCACCCAGGTGCCCTGGCAAATTTCCATTCCTTAAAGCACTTAGTTTAGAAAAGGTATTATTCTTTCTCTGACCCTTTCACATGATATCTTTTTTAAAACTTGCCAATTTTGCAACCCAGGAATTTCTTTTTCAAGGATCTAGGAGCCATCCTTTTAAAATATAATCATCAAGGCAGATAGCACTTTCATCTCCCAGTTTCTATAGGAGAGTAGAAGCCTAAGTTCTTTAACCTTCATTTGAGCTGTTACAGTAGTCACCTAATGGTTTCCACTCTTCTCCTTCAAATTCATCCTCATCTCTTGCCTCTGAATATTCTATTTAAAGAAGAAATATGGGTGTGTTACTACTTTTCTACCATCTTTAAATTGGACTCATAACCTAAAGTGATACTTACTTCTCAAACCCAGGCATGCCTATTACCACACATACAGAGATGTACCAAGAGGAATTCAAAGTATTAACATGGCACATCTTTCTGGAACCAATTTTATTCAGATATTTTTGGAAGTAATGTAACAAGCAAGTAATTTTTAAAGTGTTACTATATTAATAAGTAGGTATGTAATGAAATAGAATCCAAAATTCACATGAAATTTTAGACCAACTGATAACTAACTGATTGATTGCTATCAGTGCAGTATTATTGCAGTCTCTGTTGTTAGGTGCACTTCAGTGTGGAAGATGAAGAAGCACCAACGGACAGAGTAAAATCCAATCTCTATAATATTACATAGATTGCTGTCAGTGAGTTGTCTTCCACCTATAGTCCAATCTCATTTGCCAGAACACTGTCTCTTTACCTTTTTTTTAAATGTTTATTTATTTATTTATTTATTTATTTTGAGAGAGAGAGAGAGAGAGAGAGAGAGAGAGAGAGAGAACAAGTAAGGGAGGGGCAGACAGAGAGAGAATCCTAAGCAGTCAGCGCAGAGAGAATCCTAAGTTGTCAGAATGGAGCCCAATGTGGGGCTTGAATTCATGAACCATGAGATCATGACCTGAACCAAAACCAAGAATCCCATACTCAACCGAATGAGCCATCCAGGTGTCTCCCAGAACAGTTTCCTTAAGCCTCACCTCTTAGATGTTTAGAATTGCTTTTTCTTCTACAAATGGAACATAATTATATAGCTTCTTGTTGTCATTGCACATTTTGCCCTCACTTAAATTGTATGCTTTGTGCCCCTATACACCAAAAGGCTTCTTCCAAACTCATTCTATATTCATCCTTTAATGTGAAATTTATCTGTCACCTTCATGTTTCCCTAGCCCATGGGAAAACTAAGCTAGGATCCCTCCTCTTTGCCCACAACTACAACTGTACTTGCCATATTGTATTCAAATCACCTTCTTACATATTTATCTACTTATTTAAACAGGCAAGTTTGAGGCATAGGAACTGCGTGTCATCTATGTGTTATTCAACTATATATCCCTGGCGTATACTATCATATCTGTCAGATGGTTAATATTCCAAAAAATATTGCTTGAACTAGTAATGAACCCCATAACCAAGCGTGTATTAGGTGCTTTCACAGATATAACCTGAGTTTGATGATAATAAAATTTTTAAAATTAAGAATCTAAGGCTTTCAGGATCAATGACTTCATCTTAAACTATGCATTCTCACTGGGGGTAATAATGTCACTAAGGGGATGAAAATTAGTTTTGGGGAGGAGGAATATATTTTAGTGATTACAATGGCTCTCCACCTGAAAAAATATTATTCTGTCATTCAGTTGTCTTGGAGATCACTCAATTACCAATGATATTAAGTTCATGAAACATGCATAAAATGTATTTAAGATCAAAATATGCACAAAATGTACCTAGATCAAAAATAGATGGCTGTGATTGGAAGGCTATTTCCAGATTGATTTACTTAACCATAAATCATATCATGAGGAGCTGTACATGTCTATTGTCTGCCATTGGCTGCCTTATGAATGTTATTTATTCCTCAGAGCTTTGGTGTGTGCCATGGACTTTGAAAATAAATAACTGTATATATTTTATTATTTAATTTTATAAATGTTATTCAACCAAACAATATTTTCCCCAGTAGTCAAAAGAAAAATGTTGATAATATTTGGATGAATATCTAGCAACTAGTTAAAAGTTCTTTCCTTAATCTCAAGTCAAAAGTATGTTCACTAAAAAATAATTTTAGGAGTTTATTTGTTTTACTCTTCCTGGAAAAGTAACTGTTTTGAAGGATTTTTCTAAAATTTGATTACATTGCTATTATTATTATGTATTTATATAAATTGCTAATTTATATATGCAATTTGATACATTATAATTTATATAAGTAAATAAATTACATTAAAAGTTACTCAACAAATATAGTTAAAAGTGATATGCTAACTTCTCAATTTTTAAATTTTCTTATAACTTAAAACTGTTATTTAGTTATTCTTAACTCTTTTTTGAATAGAATAAGTCTTCTGCTTACTCATTTTAAGTATGAAGCACAGATATAAGTATAGTATATAAATAAATATACAGTATTTCTGATATTATTAAAATTTTCTGGAAGAGTAATTAGGAAGACATGTAAAAAAAGGCTCCTTAGTAGGGCAGTAATGAAAAACTAGGCTGAGAAACAGAGTCTTAAATTACACAGTCAAGAAGTGTGGAAGCCAGCATTCAATCCTATTTTTTAGCTGCAAATCCTTTTTTAAATCTCATCCCAGCTGGCTCCTGGCAATCAGAAATCTGATGGAAAAGTCATTCTACCACAAAAGCATGTTGATTTTTCCACCTCTACCTAGGGCCCCTAGTGCTCTCTTAATGGCCTATGATTCCCTGCTCAGTAGAAAAGCATTTTCTCTGCAGTCATCCTGGGAAATGCTCTTCTCAAGACCAAATACATTGCAAATCACAAAAGACCTAGAGCTTGACTTAAAATTCTATAATGTCTCTCTGGCCATCTGTGCCAAATAGGAGCTAATTAAAAAACAGTTTAAATAAAGTAAGTCCATATTAAAAGGGGGGTCACCTACAGGTGGGCCAATTCACTCTTCTAATTAGTGTCTAGGCCTAGCAGGCTGCCCACTGAGCATGCATCACAAGACATTCAACAACCATGTAGGTGAACAAACCTGAATTCTATCTTGCAAAACAAACAGACAAACAATAAGCTTAATTCCTTATATACAAACTAGCAATGTCTTCCTATTCATCTTCCCCACTTCCAAAAAGCTTTAGTGTATTGGAAATCCCTAATAGCTTTTCAAAAAGAAACTAACATGTCTTACACCCCATTTGGTCATTCTACCATGAATTACACAAAACCAGAGAAATGCAACATAGGACAAGTTACCCCTTTGTAAATTGAAGCTAAAATTACTAAATAATGAAATGCTATCCAGTTAATACAATGTGAAAGATACACAACATAAAGTAGCAAATTGTAGTCTGCGGACATTTTGGAAAGCTGAAACTAGTGACTCCAAGCCAAAGGCTGTTTTGAGGATTTGGCCAATCCGGTCAAATCTTATAAAGTTACCAACATGTTTTGTTTGCAATTATCCTGTGAGGTAAAGATTTAGAATGGGTCCTATGAAACAGAGCCCCCAGGAAACTACATGGTGAAGACACATTGTTTTAAACTAGACATGTCTGTATTTCCTGGAAGAAGTAAGGAAATAGACTTTGAAGAAGATAATTAAGAGCTGGTTATATACAACCTCCGCTGCAGTAGGGTTAATTGGAAAAACAATGTGCTACAAAGTGATTTCCACCCAAAGACATTCTTCACAAGAATATAGCAGAAGTAGATATATATGTGTTTCAAGACAGTTCACAACATCTCTCAGTTTGGGGTTGTTTTACTTTGTACAAATTTAATGAACATTTTGGCTTTCAGACCCTTCTAGGCACGGGGCTGTTGCATAGAAGAATAATATCTAGTTTCTCACAACTCACAACTAAATGGGATATAAAGCCATATAAGTCAATAACGGCAGTAAAATTTAATAAATGATACAAAAAGAGGTATATGCAAAGTGTTTTCAGAGTAAAGAGTAGTTAAGAACTAAACATTCAGGAAAGTTGCAGTTTTGCAGAGGAAGTCACGTTTGAAATTCGTCTTTTAAAATGAATGAATAATTTTTTTACATGAAAAAATCAAGGAAATTATTTCTGGTAGGGATTTGCCAATAAAAAAAATAATGAATGTGTGTAAGAAAATTTGAAAATAATTAAGTCTGTCCAGATCAATGGATGTCTCTGTGGGTAGTAAATGAAGCTGGAGAGGGAATTTGAGGTTGACTAGATCACAAAGAACTAAAGTGAACCAAATATAGGTATATAAGACTTCACTTGAAATCTGAATTAATCCATAATGATATAAATAAACAAGTGAGTAAGTAAGAATGAAGAGACAAATATCCTATGCAGAAAAATTCCAAAGATATTATGGAGATAAGTCTATGTAATAAGTTATGTTGATAAATAGGTATCCTTGATATGATGTAATAATGAAAATAGGACTTTATCTCTGTGATCTTTCTCCCAAAATCCCATAATCTCAGTCTAATTAGAAAAACCTGAGACACATATAATTTAATACTTCTCTTTATTGTCAAGATCATAAAGAACAAGTTTGAATTATTTTCTGCATCTATTGAGATAATCACAGGGCCTTTATATCATTTGTTAATGTGATGTATCATGTTGATTGATTTGCAAATATTGAATCAATCTTTCATCCCAGGAATAAATCCCACTTTATCGTGGTGAGTGATTTTTAGTGTATTTTTGAATGAGGTTTGCTAGTATATTCTTGAAGATTTTTGTATCTATGTTCATCAGGGATATTGGCCTATAGTCCTTCTGTCTCTCTCTCTCTCTCTCTCTCTCTCTCTTTCTCTCTCTCTCTCTCCTTCTGTTTTTGTCTGGTTTTGATATCAGAATAATTCTGGCCTTGTAAAATGAATTTGGAACCTTCCTTTTCTCTTCTATTTTTTGAAGTAGTTTAAAAAAAATAAGTATTAACTTTTCTTTAAATGTTTGGTTGATGATTGTTTCCTTTGCAGTGCAGAAGCTTTTTATCTTCATGAGGTCCCAATAGTTCATTTTTGCTTTTAATTCCCTTGCCCTTGGAGATGTGTTAAGTAAGAAATTGCTACGACTGAGGTCAGAGAGGTTTTTTCCTGCTTTCTCCTCTAGGGTTTTGATGGTTTCCTGTCTCACATTCAGGTCCCTCATCCATTTTGAGTTTATTTTTGTGAATGGTGTAAGAAAGTGGTCTAGCTTCATTCTTCTGCATGTTGCTGTCCAGTTCTCCCAGCACTATTTGTTAAAGAGACTGTCTTTCTTCCATTGGATATTCTTTCCTGCTTTGTGAAAGATTAGTTGGCCATATTTTTGTGGGTCCAATTCTGGAGTCTCTATTTTATTCCATTGGTTTATGTGTCTGTTTTTGTGCCAATACCATGCTGTCTTGATGATTACAGCTTTGTAGTAGAGGCTAAAGTCTGGGATTGTGATGCCTTCCGTTTTGGTCTTCTTCTTCAAAATTACTTTGGCTATTCAGGGTCTTTTGTGGTTCCATACAAATTTTAGGATTGCTTGTTCTAGCTTCGAGAAGAGTGCTGGTGCAATTTTTATTGGGATTGCTCTAAATGTGTAGATAGCTTTGGGTAGTATTGACATTTTAACAATATTTATTCTTCCATTCCATGAGCATGGAATGTTTTTCCATTTCTTTATATCTTCTTCAGTTTCCTTCATAAGCTTTCTATAGTTTTCAGCATACAGATCTTTTACATCTTTGGTTAGGTTTATTCCTAGGTATTTTATGATTCTTGGTACAATTGTGAATGGCATCAGTTTCTTTATTTCTCTTTCTGTTGCTTCATTATTAGTGTATAAGAAAACAATTAACAAAACTAAAAGGCAACTGATGGAATGGGAAAAGATATTTGCAAGTGACATATTGGACAAAGGGCTACTATCCAAAATCTGTAAAAAAACTCACCAAACTCCACACCTGAAAAACAAATAATCATGTGAAGAAATGGGCAGAAGACATGAATAGACACTTCTCTAAAGAAAACATCCAGATAGCCAAGAGGCACATGAAAAGATGCTCAACCTCACTCCTCATCAGGGAAATACAAATCAAAACCACACTGAGATATCACCTCAAGCCAGGAAGAGTGCCTAAAATGAACAAATCAGGAGACTATAGATGCTGGTGAAGATGTGGAGAAACGGGAACCCTCTTGCACTGTTGGTGGGAATGCAAACTGGTGCAGCCGCTCTGGAAAACAGTGTGGAGGTTCCTCAAAAAATTACAAATGGATCTACCCTATGATCCAGCAATAGCACTGCTAGGAATTTACCCAAGGGACACAGGAGTGCTGATACATAGGGACACTTGTACCCCAATGTTTATAGCAGCACTTTCAACAATAGCCAAATTATGGAAAGAGCTTAAATGTCCATCAACTGATAAATGGATAAAGAAGTTGTGGTTTATACATACAATGGAATACTACTTGGCAATGAGAAATAATGAAATATGGCCTTTTGTAGCAACGTGGATGGAACTGGAGAGTGTTATGTTAAGTGAAATAAGTCATACAGACAAAGACAAATACCATGTTTTCACTCTTATGTGGATCATGAGAAACTTAACAGAAGACCATGGGGGAGGGGGAGTTAGAGAGGGAGGGAGGCAAACCATAAGAGACTCTTAAAAACTGAGAATAAACTGAGAGTTGATGGGGGGTGGGAGAGAGGAGAAAGTGGGTGATGGGCATTGAGGAGGGCACCTGTTGGGATGAGCACTGGGTTGTATGGAAACCAATTTGACAATAAATTTCATATTTAAAAAAAAAGAAGAAAAAGCCAGCAAATGACATTTTAGTGTCACAACCTTAAAATCTGGAAAAATAAAAACCAGCAGCCAGATCATCTGACAGTGGGCCTATAGATTACCATAGGACAGGTGACTCACAATTGTAGCCATTTCCATACATGATACAGTCATATGAACACATCGTCAATAAGTGAGCAGTTTCTTTCAATTATAGGAGGATTATAGATTCATTTGTCCATTGTACATAGATGACAAACATATATCCTGTGTTTGGGGGGATAGTTTCAAAATCAAATATTTTTTCTATTGATTCCATAAATCATTAAAATATTCCAAAAAAAAGTAATATTTCAGAATCTGTTATATTTCAGTCTGGCATTTTCATGTGAAGTAGCATAACATTCTTTGATAGACCATATCTCTTATTTATAAAATGTAAAGGAAGAGTCACTATACTGAAACTGCACCCTTGAAACTTAAACTTATGGTCTAGTTTCTTTTAAGAAACAAACAAAACAAAACACTTTACAGTGAAATAGTATTCATACAATAAATTAAGTATAAATGTTCACATTAATAAATTATTATAATTACCAACAGGAAACCATTACCAAGGTCAAGAAATTTAGAACATCAACAGTATTGCTGAGGCTCTAAGCATGATCTTCCTGCTCACAAAAGTCTCACTGTCCTCAAAAAATAATTACTATCTTAAACTTATGGTGATCAACTTCTTGCTATTTTTACAGTTATATTACCTATGTGTGTAATTCTAGGGATGCGGATTCGTATTTTCACAGTATGTATTATGCCTGGTTGTTTTTCTTGTAATTCTTCTAAAATAATTTGGCTGTAGGATTCATCTGTATTGTTGAGTGTAGGGGTGCCTGGGTGGCTATGTCAGTTAAGTGTCCAACTTTGGCTCAGTTCATGATCTCGTGGTTTGCGAGTTCGAGCCCGGCAAGGGCTTTGTGCTAATAGCTCAGAGCCTGGATGCCTGCTTTGGATTCTGTGTCTCCCTCTCTCTCTGCCCCTCCCCTGTTCATGCTCTCTCTCTCTCTCTCTCTCTCTGTCTCTCTCTCAAAAATAAATAAAGACTAAAAAATTTTTATATTGTTGAGTGCATCTGCATTTATTACTTTAATTGCCATGTAGTATTACATTATATGAAAATACCACAGCTCATTTAGTAATTCTACCGTTCAAAGATGTATGGGTTATTTGCAACTTAGAGGTAATAATGAATATTTCATCTACTTTTGTGCATATTTTAATGCATATATTTACATATTTCTGTTGACTATATATCTATAAATGGAATTTTTGGGTTATAGATATACTTAAATTCAATTTTAGTAGATAACATAAACTATTTTCTAAAGTAGTTGTACCTATTTACAACACCAGCACTGTTTGTGATAATTCCTGTTGATCTACATCTTTGTCAACCTTTATTATTATCAGTTGTTGTTGTTTTTTTTAATTTTGGCCATTCTGATCACTGTATACTGGTATCATACTCTGATTTTAGTTTGCATTTTCTTAATAATTACTGAAGATGAGCAGTTTTCTTTGCTTAACCGACTGAGCCACCCAGGCACCCAGCAGTTTTCTTTGCTTATTTGGATATCCTCTTTGTGAATTGACTTTGTTTTTCTATACATTTTCTCTATTCATTTATCAGTTTTATCCTCATTAATTTGTAGGGATTCTGAATTAAAAGTTCTTTGATGGTGAGGAGCCTAAGTGACTTGGTTGCCTAAGCATTTGACCCTTGATTTTGGCTCAGTCATGATCTCAGTGTTCATGTAAGCCCACGTTGGGATCCTTTCTCTCCCTCTGTCTCTCTGCTCCTTTCCCACTCACATGTGCTCTCCCTTTCTCTCTCTCTCTCTCTCTCTCAAAAATAAACAAACATTGGGGCGCCTGGGTGGCGCAGTCGGTTGGGCGTCCGACTTCAGCCAGGTCACGATCTCGCAGTCCGTGAGTTCGAGCCCCGCGTCAGGCTCTGGGCTGATGGCTCAGAGCCTGGAGCCTGTTTCCGATTCTGTGTCTCCCTCTCTCTCTGCCCCTCCCCCGTTCATGCTCTGTCTCTCTCTGTCCCAAAAATAAATAAATGTTGAAAAAAAAATTAAAAAAAAAAATAAATAAAAAAAATAAACAAACATTAAAAAATTTAAAAAGAAAGTTCTTTGACAGTTATATATGTTGCAAATATCTCCTCCCATTATGTGTTCTGCATTTTTACCCACTCAATAAATAATATTTAGTAAAGAGAAGTTCTCAACTTTCCCATAGTCAATTTGTCAATCTTCTAATTTATCAGTCTTCTCCTTTATGGTTAGTGCTTTATATGTTCTGTTTAAAAAAATTTTTTACTACCACAAGATCATGGATATATTCTTCATTCATATTCTCAAAGCTTAGTGGTTTTGCCTTTAACAATTGGAATTGATTTTTGTATATAGTGGGAGATATGAATCAAGTTTCAATTTCTTCCAAGTGGATATCCATCATCCCAGTATTTTTATTGAAAATCTAATCCCTTTCATACCCCTGTGCAGTCCAATCCTTGTCATAAATCAGGTATCCATATGGAATGAATTTAATTCTGGGGGATCTCTCTTATGCTCTATTATTCTTTTGTTCCTCTCATTGTGAGTGTAAGATACTGTCTTATGTTTTGTAGTTTTTTATTAAGATTTGATATCAGAATAAGAACCCCACCTTTTTTCTTCTTCAAGTAGAGTTTTAGTTATATATGATAAATATGTGTATATATTTATATAATTATGTAAATATAATACATATTTATACAAATATATAATAATATTATGTTCCACTAAAAAATAACACTAAGAATTTGATCAAATAGATAATGCTGGAGAAAAGTGATATCATTTGATGTCTTTCAATCCATGAAAAGATAAATCTCTTTTTTATTCAGGTGTTATTTAATTTTTCTCAATAATGTTTTAACTGCAAAGACAGTGAAGAAAAAATGTCACAACCATTTAGGCAGTGAAAACAATTTAGTTATAAGAAAATAATGTAGCAAATTTTTCAGATTTCTCATGAATAATACAGCATATCCAAAGAAAACAGAGAACTGTAAGTTTTAAGGAAAACATATCTTGATGCAAAAATTTGTATGTGTTGAGGGCACCTGGGTGGCTTAGTCTGTTAAGTGTCTGACTCTTAATTTCAGCTCAGATCATGATAACATAACATGGTAGTGAGATCAAGCCCATGTTGGGCTCTGTGCTGAACGGAGCCTGCTTGGAATTCTCTCTCTCCCTCTCTCTGCCCCCCCCCCCTGCTCGTGCTCTCTCTCTCTGTTTCTCTCTCTCTCTCAAAATAAATAAATAAACTTTAAAAATAAATAAATAAATAAAGTAAAATGTATTTTGGGAGCCTTTGTGGCTCCGTCAATTTAACATCTGATTATTGAGTTTGGTTCAGGTCACGATCTCACAGTTGGTGAGATAGAGCCCTATGTCGGGTTCTGAACTGACAGAGTGAAGCCTGCTTGACTTTCTTTCTCTCCCTCTCTGCCCCTCCCCTGTTCTCTCTCTCTCTTTCTCAAAATAAGTAAATAAACGGTTTAAAATTTTTTTACATGTGAAGTTCTTATTTGTGTGTCAAAGTAAAACACATGAATAGTCAAGGCTCTGAAATAACCACTCATATCTTCTCTAAGAAAATTTCTTGGGGCACCTTCCTGGCTCAGTTGGTGGTTATACAACTCTTGATCTTGGGGTTGCAAATTCAAGCCCCACAGTAAGTATAGAGATTACTTTTAAAAAACTTAAAAAAGAAAAAATTTCTTGTAGACATATTCTAACTGATAGAAATAAAACTCAAAATCAAGAACTCAGTAAAAAGAAAGTCAATATTTTAAAAAACTAATTTTGAGCTTTGAAAACAATAACATGTCAATTTAGGCACACAATACTGAAAGTGTGATTTAAAAAATAAAATATTGCTTTTCGGCCTTTTGGCTAAGATCAAGTGTAAAAAATAAAAGACAGGATCCTGAAAATAGTTTTTTTATTCTTTTTAATCAAAGATTCTTGTGGTAAACAATAATCATCTTAATAAAAATGTTTAAAAATAAAAAATAAAATAAATAAAAATGTTTAATAATCTCTCATAAGAAATATATAGGAAAAGGGGAAAGATACAAGTATAGGAAAAACAAATTTCTCCTCCTAAATATGGGTAAGTCAATCTTTTTTAGTTTTTACTCAGATAGTTACTAGCTTAAAAGAGATTAAATCTTAGAGATTTAAAATTAATAAATTTAAAGCAAGGATTAACTTACTTAAAAATAATTTTAGAAATTATAAACCCAGTAGGAGTTGGGGATATGGTGAAAAATATGACATAATTCCTGTTCTTAAGAGGAATATAGTCTAGTAATGAAAACAATTAATTAAAAGTTTTAAATGTCTTTTTGTAATATTTTATAATGTCTATTGGAATTATCTAATACTTCCAAAACAAAGCATTAAACAATTGTCAGCCATTTTTTCTCCTTGAATATAAAGGGATTGCTTTTGATTTTAATCCTAAAGCACAGTCTTGACATTTAATTTGAGATATAAATCTGAACATATTTTAAGCATAAAATAATGTATTTATTTTGGCCCAACAAGGTTTCTTCTTTTATTGAAATATTAAATGTTACCAAATAATTTTCCACATGCTTTAAAAAAAACACTTTTGATTAGTTAATATGCTCATTGCATTCTTAGATATTCTAATATCAAACCATCCTCTATAGTGAAACAAACCTCACATTGGATTTTGATGTGTTTTAATGGACTATGGTTTTAGATTAGTAATATTTTGACATTTTTACATGCATATTTACACAGGTAATTTATTTTTTGTGTTGTATATGCTTTCATTTACTTTATTTATTTATTTATTTATTTATTTGTTTTGAGAGAGACTGTGTGTGTGAATGCGAGTGGACGAGGTGCAGAGAAAGGAAGAGAGACAGAATATCAAGCAGGCTCCACACTGTCAGCATCAGTGCAGAGTACAACCTGGGCCTCAAACCATAAACCATGAGATCATGACCTGAGCTGAAATCAGGAGTTGGACATTTAACCGACTGAGACACCCAGGTGGCCCTAATATTATTTTTATGAGCATCATTGTCTGGTATTTACAAAAGAATGAATCTCACTGATCTCAAAAACAATAATTTGGCACAGAAAATGCTTTTGCCTGTCACTTTAACAGCCAAGGGATGGTCTTTTAGATAACTTTCTCACTGTCTTACTTGGATATTTATTTTTTCTAATTTTACTGCATTTTAAAGTTAATTTTAATAATTCATGGTTTCCTAGGGATGATGTAGACAGTCTAAAGAATAGTGAATTGACAGTGATTACTAACTAAATGTAAGAGAAGAATGGAAACAAATAATTCTTCCAGTAGCTGAAGAAGGGAAATATGTGAAGTGAAAAAATCAAAAAATAACCTAAGAATGCATTTTTTTCTCACTATAAAACAAACCAATACTGTTAGATACTTAGAGCTAATTTCATGTGCCAGTTACTGTTCTGAACAGAGTAGCCATTCTAGATTCTTTAGGCGGTAAACTGCACAATTGCAGGGCACCATTTACACTGCAGTCTATAGGAATGATACTGCTGGAATTCTTAGTGTAAAAGCAGAGTGCCAAACATAATGGCTTTCATTAAAGCACTTTCTAGATTAATATATGTAATCCTCATAACAATCCTAAATAGTAAACACTTTTATTACCTCACTTTACAGATAAAGAAGCAAAGGTAGAGAGAAATTAATTATGTTGCCTACGATCCCATAGCTACAAGGGTAGAGCCAGGCTTCAATCCAGCTCCAGACCACCACACTACTACCCAGAAAATAAAGTTCTGTTGAATTAAACTAATCAGTACAGCATTACAAACAAACTTCTGTAGGTGAAGAGGAAAGGAAGAAATCAGTTCAGAGTGAGGAAATCACACAGTGAAAGAGATAATATAAAACTGTCTTGAAGGAATGAGTGGAATTAGATGAAAAGGCAGGGAAAGGGCTCTTTAGATGGTGGGAACAATGGTAACAAAGCATGGCTGCACCCTGTTTTACCTATAAGAGTAAGTGACTGAAAGAAACGTGCAAAACAAAATGGGAATTACTGTAATCTACTGGTAGGTGAGTAAACTTGGAAGCATTGGGTATATAAAAGTAATTGGTAAGAAGGGTTGCAAAAATCACAAAGGAAATAGGAACATCATGTGGGATGAGGAACATTAAAGTAACTGAAGGATTTTGCTATGGTATGGACAGTTAATTAGGAGGATTAGAAAGGAAATCCAACTGCAAAGTGACGTCTATTCTCACTGTGGCCCATCAGTTCTAATGGGGAGAAAAAAGGCGTCAAGGAAATTACCAATAGGATATGATAAACTGATAATGTGATCATTAAAAAGAAGTAATAAGACAATCTCCTAGAAAACGCATGAACTGTGAGTAATCACTTTCCATGTTCACAGTTCAACCTCATACAGTGGGGTGCCCACATTTTTCAAGTGATAAAAGTTCCCCGAAGGAAAACTTGTTCTCTAAACAAGGTATCTTTAAACACTGGCATCACCTTGATGTGAATTAACAATGCTAACTGCACGAAGAGATACAGCAGCACTACTGGGCCCTAGAACCTTCAGTACATTCTGTATCCAGAGCTGCATTGCCTTAATTAAGGCCACCAGGTTCAGGGGAACTCCTAAAATCAGGTAAATAGAAGAAGAGCAAGACAGAAAGCTTGTATAAAATCCATTTCTTTTCATAATTAATTGATGGGACAAAGAAGAAACAAAAGCCTTGTGACCTGGACAAATTACTTGAAATTTCATAGACTAGAATATAACAAGCTCTCTCAAGGACTTTAAAGAACTGTGGACTGAAATGTGTGTCAGGAAAGAAATTAAGATTTCCACTCAGCTCTGTGCGAGGTATATGATCTCTACTAAGTTACTGTCTGCAAGTGTTTACAGTCACATATATCCATGTAATGTAAGTGAGCAAATTTATCCTGTCTTTTAAAATTAAAATATGTGTATATTTTAAATTTCATTCATTCATTTGTTCATTCATTCATTCGAAAGCCCATTCCACATGAGGTTGTAGTCTTGGCTTTTTAGTGGAATTTTACCTTCTCCAATTTACCTCTAATTCCAAGTTTCTACTTCTACTGAAATGTTAATGCCTGATGTCATTCAGTATTTTTTTAATCTAGGCATCTCAGTTCTTTACCATGCTACATTGCCTTGTATGCTAATGTGTTGATTCCTTTAATCCCCCAAAGTATCCACAGTCTCCAGAGTACTTTGACAATAGACTTCAGGAAAAGCTTGAGGAGCAGAAGGTATGTACACCACAGACTGTGTAGCATGGAAAGTTTCCAGTTCATTCTTACATATCCATGATTGTAGACATCTTCCTCCTGGAAAATTTTCAGGAAGTATTTTCTATTTGATCTTCAACTGCCACTATTTGAAATCTCTTTCCCACATTCTTCTCCATTCTATTCTGTCTCCCTTCTCTGGAACATTTACCATCATTCCTAAAATTCCATATCACTGGTGAAACTGAGAAGTTTAGTTCTTCCTTGATTGTGTCCCAAACATGGTTCATAATCAAAAGCCTCATTAAATTGTACTCCTAAAGGAGCACCTGGGTGGCTCCATTGGTTAAGGAATCAACTTCGGCTCACGTCATGATCTTGCATTCTATCAGTTAGAACCCTACTTTGGGCTCTGTGCTGACAGCTCAGAGCCTGGAGCCTGCTTCAGATTCTGTGTCTCCCCCTCTCCCTCCCCCTTCCCCACTTGCACTCTCTCTCTTAAAAATAAATAAACATTAAGAAAAATTAAATTGTATTCCTAAAACATGGTAGCCTTACTTCTTAGAAGTAATTCTAAGAAATACTTGGTATTATCAGATTTTTAAATATTTGAATGAGTACAAACTAGAGTCTCATTGAGGTCTTGATTTGTGTTTCCCTGATCACCAAAAACAATATATTTTTTATGTACTGTAAAACTGTTTTAGATTTTATTGCATTTGGGTTTCAGTTCAAGAGCTTTTTATGCCACTAGACCAGGGCATGTATTTGACATGGATAGTAAAATCTGAAAGCAAAAGGAACTTATATTTTGTCTGAGACCTTGTAAAATGTCACTCTCAGCATCACTGAATTTCAGTCATTTTTATATATAACTATACCATAATTAGTCTTATTTCTGTGATGTACATAAACATTTGAGAATGAACTTTCTACTTTATGAATGAAAATTATCATGAAGATGATCAATTGTATATATATATATATATCATTTAAAAAAATTTTAAGTATATTTATTTATTTTGAGAGAGAGAGCGTGTGTGCATACAAGTGGGGGAGGGGCAGAGAGGAGAGACAAAGTCCCAAGCAGGCTTTGCACCATCAGCACAGAGCCAGATGTGGGGCTTGAACTCATGAACTGTGAGATCATGACCTGAGCCAAGAGAGTCGGACACTTAACTGACTACGCCACCCAGGTGCCCCTATATACAAATATATCTTAATCACATAGCTCTACACTATCTTCTAAGACTCCACTTAAACTTTTAAAATCAAAGTTATTTTTGAGTCATAGGGTAGGTCTATTTTTAATGTTTTGAGGAACCTAGCACTGCTAGGAATTTACCCAAGAGATACAGGAGTACTGATGCATAGGGGCACTTGTACCCCAATGTTTATAGCGGCACTCTCAACAATAGCCAAATTATGTCCATCAACTGATGAATGGATAAAGAAATTGTGGTTTATATACACAATGGAGTACTAGAGGGCAATGAGAAAGAACGAAATATGGCCCTTTGTAGCAACGTGGATGGAACTGGAGAGTGTGATGCTAAGTGAAATAAGCCATACAGAGAAAGACAGATACCATATGTTTTCACTCTTATGTGGATCCTGAGAAACTTAACAGAAACCCATGGGGGAGGGGAAGGAAAAAAAAAAAAAGAGGTTAGAGTGGGAGAGAGCCAAAGCATAAGAGACTCTTAAAAACTGAGAACAAACTGAGGGTTGATGGGGGGTGGGAGGGAGGGGAGGGTGGGGGATGGGTACTGAGGAGGGCACCTTTTGGGATGAGCACTGGGTGTTGTATGGCAACCAGTTTGACAATAAACTTCATATATTGAAAAATAAATAAATAAAATAAATAAATAAATACAAAGTTATTTTTGAAAGGATCACACTTTTTCAAGTTGATGCAAAACTGTAAACTGATTAAAACTTAACATCAATTGTAAAATAAAGGCATACAAATATTTATATATACTTATAGTACACATATTTAAATGCTATTGAAAGATATTGAAATTAGTCAATTATGCTGTGACACAGAGCTCCTTGAGGTAGAGATTATATTATCTGACCACAGAACCCTACATCGGAAAATGAAATAAAATACATGACATAGAATACTGTCACCAAAACACACTAGATTTTAATAAAGAAAAGTTGCCATCAAAAAGAACACAGGGACAGGCGTCTGGTTGGCTCAGGTGGCTAAGCATCTGACTCTTGATTTTAGATCAAGCCCTGAATAGGGCTCTGCAGTGACAGTGTGGAGCCTGCTTGGGATTCTCTCTCTCTCCCTCTATCTGCCCCTCGCCCACTTGCTCTCTCTCTGTCTCAAAATAAATAAATAAACTTCTAAAAATTAAAAAAAAAAACCCACAGAAAGAATAGACTTAACTTTTGGTAAAATGGAAGCATAACTTACAATACCTCTCTGTCACCTAAAAACCAAAGTATAATTTCCTTAGCTTGATACTCAGATTGCTCATCGTCTTGCCCACAAACACACAGATCCTCTATCAGATCTCTCACTCCAGTTTCCATTTTACTCAATATTCAGTGAATGCCTTTGTGGTTTCAGGTCTTCTTGGCTCCACTCATACAAATTCCTTATCTGTTTAACAGGATTTTGACTGAGATAGATATTAAATTCGATGTAAGAATGATGTGTAAACTCAGGCCACAATTTTTCCAGCAGATATTGATAACAGGTACAGACTGGCCGCATTTCGCAACTGTCATGAATAGTGCTGCTTCTGAGCATTTGTGTACAAGATTTTGTCTGTAAATATGTTTTCATTTCTCACGAAGTGGCACTTTTGTAGTTTTTTTAATGTTTATTTATTTATTTTTGAGAAAGAAAGAGACAGAGAGAGAGAGAGCATGAGCAGGGGAGGGACAGAGAGGGAGGGAGAGGATCCCAACAAGGATCCACACTATCAGCACAGAGCCCAACGTGGGGCTCGATCTCATAACCATCAGATCATGACCTGAGCCAAAATCAAGAGTGGGATGTTTAACTGACTGAGCCACCCAGGAGCCCCTCATTGTAGTTTTGATTTGAATTTCCCTATTGATTAATAATATTGAGCATTTTTTGTGTTTTATGTGTGCATATTTCTTTCAAGAAAAAGCTATTCAAATCTTTTTCAATTTTTCAATTGTTTTCATTTTTGTAATGTAAGAGTGTTTTGTGTATTCTAGATATTAGTCTGTTATCAGAAATATTTATAAATATTTTCTCACATTCAGTGGGTTTTTTGTTTCATTTTCTTGATGGTGTCTACTAAAGAACAAAAATTATTAATTTGATATAATTCAGTTTACTTTTTTTCTGTTGCAGCTTGTGGTTTTAGAGTCGTATCTAAAAGACTATTGTCTAATCTAACGTCATAAAGATTTGTGCCTAGTTTTTTTCTTCATTTTCATAGTTTTAGTTGTTACACTTAGATCTTTGATATATTTTAATAATTAATTTTGTATATGGTGTGAGGTAGAGGTCCAACTTCATTCTTTTGCATATAGATATCTGTGGCCTTGATCTATTGTATGTGTATCCTTCTGCCAGCACCACATTGTCTTAATTACTATATATTTGTAGTACATTTTGAAATCTTAAAATGTAAGTCCTACACCTTTGTTCTGTTTTTTGAATCCACTATAATTAACATACAGTGTTATAATAGTTTCATGTGTACATTAGAGTGATTCAACAATTCTATATATTACTCAGTGCCCATCACAGTAAGTATACTCTTAATCTCCTTCATCTATTTCACCCATCCCCCCCACCCAACTCCCCTCCAGCAAAGACCAGTTTGATAACTGTATTTAAGGTCTGTTTTTTGGTTTGTCTCTTTTTTTTAGCTTGTTCATTTTTTGTTTCTTAAATTCCACATATGAGTGAAATACTCTGATATCTGTCTTCTTTGATTTCACTTAGCAATATACTCTTTAGATCCATCCATGTTGTTGCAAATGGCATGATTATAATCTTTTTTATGGCTAAGTAATATTCTATTATATATACACCACCTCTTCTTTATCCATTCATAAGTCAATGGATACTTGGCTGCTTCCATAATCTGGCTATTGTAAATAATGGTGTTATAAACATAGGGGTGCACATATCCTTTTGAATTAGTGTTTTTGTATTCTTTGAGAAAATACCCAATAGTTCATTTGCTAGATCATATAGTAGTTCTATTTTTAAATTTTTGTGGTACCTCTATACTATTTTCCAGAGTGGCTGTGCCAGTTTGAATTTCCACCAACAGTGCATGAGTGTTGCTTTTCCTCCACATCCTCAACAACATCCATTGTTTCTTGTGTTGTTGATGTTGGTCATTCTGACAGGTGTGAAGTGATATCCCATTGTAGTTTTAATTTTCATTTCCATGATAGTAAGTGATGATGAGCATTTTTTCATGTATGGCTATCTGTATGTCTTCTTTGGAGAAATTTCTGTTCATGTCTTCTGCCCATTTTTAAATTGGATTATTTGCTTTTGGGGTGTTTAGTTTTATATCTTCTTTGTATATTTTAGATACGAACCGTTTATCAAATATGCCATTTGCAAATATCTTCTCCCATTCAGTAATTGACTGTTTCCTTTGCTGTTTATTTTTGCTAACTTTGTTCTTTTTCACAATTGTTTTGACTATTCAGGGTCCCTTACATTTTCATGTCACTATTAAGATACACTTGTCCATTTCAGCAAAGATGGAAGTTGGAATTTTGATAAGGATTGCATTGAACCTGTAGATCAGTTTGGAAAGTATTACCATCTTAACAGCATTGAATCTTCCAATTTATAAATACAAGATGTCTTTCAATTTATTTAGGCCTTATTTAATTTCTTGCAATGATGCTTTGTAGTTTTCAATGTACATGGTTTGTACTTTTTGTTAAATTTATTCCTCAGTATGTTATTCACTTTGATGAACTTGTAAATGCAATTGTTTCCTTAAATTCATTTTTGGATTATTTGTAATCTAGTAATTCTATGGGTTAGAATTTCAACATGAGTTTCACTGGGATAAAAGCAATGTATCAGCAGAATTATATTTCTTTCTGGAGGCTCTAGGGGAGACTGGGTTTATTTATACTTTCCATTTTCTAAAGTCTGCTCATATTCCTTGGATCATGGCATACTTCTTCCCTCTATTAGCAAAAACAGTGGAATTATTCTTATATCATATCAGTCATGACTTTGGTTCTATAATCACATCTCTTTCTTTGACCCTTATCCTCAGCCACCTTCTCCTCCTCTTTCTCCTCCTTCCCCCTCTTCTCCTCCTCCTCCCTCTCCTTCTTCTTCTCCTTCTCCTTCTCATTCTTCTTCTTCTTCTTCTTCTTCTTATTATTATTATCTTGTTCTTGTTCCTGTTCGTCTTGTTCTTCTCCTTCTAGTTCTTGCTTTCATTCTCCCTCTCATTCTCTTTCTTCTTTTTTTCCTTCTTCTTTTTCTTCCTTTTCTTCTTCTTCCTCTTGTTCTTTTCTTGGAGGCTTGTGATTAAAATAGCTTTACTTTGATAATTTAAGATAACCTCTATGTTTTAAGGTGTTGAATGTTTTAATTAGCAACTTTGATTCCATTTGCAACCTTAATTTCCTTCACCATATAGTCTAAAGTATTTAAGACTCCAGAGATTTGAATGTGGATATCTTTGGAAGCCATTATTCTACCTACCATGGCAGATATTCCTTTTGGAATGTTGCTAGGTTTAGTTTACTAGTATTTTGATGAGGATTTTTACACCTATGTTCACAACAGTTATTGGTCTGTGGTTTTCTTATAATGTCATCATCTGGTTTTAGTATTAATAATATACTGTCCCCACAGAGAGAGCAAGAAAATATTCTCTCTCTCTCTCTCTATCTGTCTGTCTTTAAGTTTGAGAAGCATTAGTTTCAATTCTTTTTTAAATACTTGTACAATTTGCCAATGAAGCCGCCTGGTCCTGGGATGTTATTAGAAAAAATTTTCTGACTACTGCTTTAATCTTTTTACTTGTTATTGGTCTGTTTTTGTTATATGCAGTGTTCTATAGATGTCTATTAAGTATAGGTGGCTTATACTGCCATACAAGTCTTTTAATTCCTTTTTGATCTTCTATTTAGTTGTTCTATCATGAAAGTGGGTATTGAAGTCTTCAACTATTATTATTACTGCTGAACTATGCATTCATTTCTTCAGTTCTGTCCATTTTTACTCCAATTATTTTGAGACTGTAGTATTATTTGTGTATATACTTACAATTGTTTTATCTTCTTGATGGATTAACACTTTTATCTCTACAAAATGTCTTTAATTACCTGTAGTAAAAAGATTTGTTTTAAAATCTATTTTGACTAATATTAGTATAGACACTCCCACTCTCTTTGGTCTACTATTTGCATAGCATATCTTTCCAATTGTTTTACTTCCAACCTATTTGTATCTTTGAATCTGAAGTGTTTCTCTCGATCTTCTTCTCGATCTTCTTGGCCCACGGTTTCTCCCACAGGGGAAAGTCAGAGCATAGCAAGTGTTTATCCAGATTCTCCAGCCATGCAGGACATTGCTGATGAGGCCCACTTCTTTCTCATCCCATTTATACCACTGAGGTGATTGGCATGACAGAAAGACTTTAAGAGTTGAGGGGTAAAGCAATCAGGGCTTGAAACTGATTAAAAGGCTGTGGATCTCAGAATTTCCAAAATGATCCTAAGTAAGGACAAAGCTAGAAGCGTCACACTTCCTGATTTCATACTATATTACGAAGTTATACTAATCAAAACAGCTTGCTACTGGCATAAAAACAGATACACAGACCAGTGGAACATAATCAAAAGCCCAGAAATGAACCCACAGATTATATTCAACTAATGTTTGACATGTGCGCCAAGAACACAAAATGGGAAAATGATAGTCTCTTCAATCCATGGTGTGAAATCATTCTCATACATTTGTTCTTTAATCATTTTCTGGGGCACCTGAGTGACTCAGTTGGTTAAGCATCCAACTCTTAGTTTCAGCTCAGGTCATGATCTCACAGTTTCATGAGTTTGAGCCCTGCTTGGGATTCTCTGTCTCCCTCTCTCTCTGCACCCCCACCAACCCATGCTGCCTCTGTGTCTCAAAATAAATAAATAAGCTTTAAAAAAAGAAAGATATCATTTTCTTTAGGTTTTTTAATGTATTAAAATAGCTAAATTAAAGTCTCTGTCTAGTAAATTCACAAAGGGCTTTCCCAATGATATTTTCACAAGGATTTCATAAAACTTCTTTTTTTTTCCTCTTTAGGGACCACTCTTTTTGTTTCTTCTAATAACTTTTACTAAAAAGTGAGCATTTTAAGTAATATAATGTGGCCATTTCGCAAATCAATTAGTTTCTTCTCTCGAGGGTTTGTTGTTGTTGTTGTTTATGTTGTTATTGCTGTTGCTGGGTATTTGGTAAGTTTTCTAAGCTAAGTCTGTAAAGTTTGTGTTTTTTATAGGGTCACTGAAGTCTCTGCCTAGTTGTCTTAATAACCAACTAATGATTGAACATAGATTCCTTTAAATACCTGTAACCACTAAGATCCCAGATTTTCCCAAAGCACTCTGTTGTCTGTTGAGTCATGCCTTTGCACATCTGTCTTATCTGTCACTTCCTTCATCTACAGAATCTCCAGGTCAGTCAGAGAGGTAAGAGTACAGGGCCTTCTGAGGTCTTTTTTAAGCATGCACAGCCTCATGCATGAGCACAGTTCTAAATATAAGAGATTCCAAGGACTTTTCAAAGAACGTTCCAAAGATTCTCTAGATATATCCAGAAGTTGTCCCTTTTAAATATTTTGATCAGTTTGTCATTTGCCACAAGAGTTATTGCCTCAGGCAATTGCCACTGATTTATTTTCAACAAATGCCCCTAGAAAAATGCTGTTTACACTGGATGAGCTCTGAATCAGATTAAAGACAGACCTTCTGAGTGGATTTTCTAGGGAAGTGCCACAAAAGTCAAATAATGATAGGCAAGAATAGGTCTTTGGAGGAGCTCCAATTCCATACACACTCCCCAGTGGCTGCTAGACAACTTTTCAACATGACTATAGGACTGTCGCTTTTCAAGAGGTAAGAGGATAATAGGGTAAATTAAAATGCCACAACGCTAACCCTCCTTACCAACACTGAACCATTTTTCTTGAATAAACATTCACAAGACTATTGTAGACTTTTGGTTAATTTTGAGTTCTGGAAATGTTGATTTTTATCAAAATTGCTTTCATGAAGGAGGACATTTTCAAAGGTTTTTACACCATCATTTCTACTCATGTTTCTTTATAGAGACACTAGATGCTGGTACTCTGTGGTATATCATTTTAATCCTAAGGAGCTCTTGGATAAATTTTTCATGAAATTCCTGTAAAGAGTATATAGAAATGTAGATTGGATAATAGTACAATTAAGCAAATTCACAGATAACTTAGTATAACCAATGAATTGATTAATAAATTTGTTTAAAACTAGAAGGAGGTCTCCAATGGCTTTGTTTTTGGTTTTATATCACTCAGCTTCTGAACAATTTGGATAAATTTGAATAAATAAATAAGATTTTTAAGTCAAATTTTCAAAAGTAGTTTTATATTTTTAAATGAAGTATCTTATTTTTTAAAATATTTTGATAGGCTGAACCACTGAGCAAATGTATTTCAGTGTTTTTAAATATGTTGATAAGCTCAAACAGTAACATGACCCAATAAAGTCTTTTATTTGACTTTTAAAATTAATTGCCTTTTGCATATTAGAAGGAGAAAGTTAATGGCAATCTGTGGTAGAAAAGGAAGAAGAGAGAAAAAGAAAAGAGGAAGAAAAGAAAACTAATAGTTTTAGTTGACTTTTGAAATGCTATGTGTTAACAATAGCGCAAACTTATGACTGGTATACACACATATGCACACAACTTCTCTCAGAAATATTAATTCTTAAGATATTTGTTGAGCACATAATATGTGCAATCTACTCGGTTAGATACTGTATTTACAAAGATTTATGGCAAAAGTACAGGCTTTGCCCTCAGTGAAATCATTAACAATCAAGATAAATTAAAACAAATCATAAAACAATATAGTAAATGTTACATTACAAGTAAGCAAAAAGTGGACACTCAAACAGAAGGATTAATTCTGTTCAAAGAAATTTGGTGAGTAAGTACACTTTAACAGGCACACACAGGTTTGGAGAGCTTTCCAGTGACTAGAAATAAATTGGTGTGTATTAAGCATTTAGTATGTGTTCGGTGTGTAATAAAAAATCATAATAAAACAGGCATTTCTTGGCTTTGAGGAGCACAATCTACTGAGACACTTCTCACCAGCAGAGAGAACTTCCTAACCTCCTTCAAGTGAAAATTTGCTGAAGGATCTTAATCAGTAATTAAATTGGCAAAAGTACCCTCTGCAGATGACCTCCCTCAGTTTCACACTGGTGAAAAGTAAAACTTCAATTCACATTGTAACAATTTCTATGGAAATGTATTTGGGTGGATTAGAGATGAACAAAAAAGATTAAAGTCCTATGCCACTACTCATAAAACTCTATACAAAGTCAAAACAATCATCCGACTTTTAATTAAAGCTTTGAAAGTAGTTCTACCTCCATAATGTGCTAGACTCCTCTGAACTTCTTATTACACAAGCATTTTTTCCATCAAATGGCTACAGCAACTCTAAGCCCTGAACAAGATTTACAATATCACAGATTGGATGACAGATAATGGCAAAAGCTAAAGATACTAAATAATTATTGGTGCCATCTATACTCTTTGAAAAACATCCTTTTGGAGAGTGCATTTCCGAATCTTACAAAAATAGAATTTGTGCAAAGAAAATAAAAATGTTAAATTTAAGTTACATGAGAGAAAGGATACTAAGAATTCACAGGGAGGAACATAGATCTAATTTACAAGAAATTGACACAAAATTATTTATAACAGGATAGTTTTTCAGATAAGCATCCACACTGACTAAATAGGTTACATTTTCTATTCATCTCTTCATATCAGACATAGCAAATGCCACCTAATCCTTAGTCATGCGGTCATTCTGATAGTTTTTCTACTCTACAAACTGAAATTTTGGTTACTCTTGACAGTGGTACACAAATATTCAATGTGAAAAAATATATAGTAACTGTATATGCATATGGTCTTTTCAGATCTTTCTGCGTCGATAGAGTTAATCATAAAAAAATGTAAGTAGATGTCTTTGTAAAAGTATCAAGTTTGATGATTACTCTAAACCCAGAACAGCATGTGTTTTCTTGGTTTCTGGCTCTTTCCTAAAGAGAGAGGAAAAATATCCCAGAATACCTACACTCACCTCTATCAGGGTTTCTTCAGAAGCAACTCACAGGAAGAAATGATAAAGAAAAAGAGTTTTAAGGAAGGTAGTTGCAGCAAGTGCACATTAGTATTTGCCAGGTGCTTATAAAATAGAACACACGTATTTTTACACAGAGCACTTTGCATGCACCCTGTTTTATTTAATTCACGACAAATACTCAAAGAGGATTGTTGTCGTTTTTAAATAAGAAAATTGAGTTAAATTACTTACTCAGACTCAGATCTTTCTGTACTATTTCCATCATATCACACAGCTGATGAAAACCTTGAGAAGTGGTTAAATTGAATCACTGAAAAGAGAGAATCTAGAGCAGATTGGAAGCTAGAGAAATGCGAACAGTATCAACATGGAACAATTAAAACATGTTATACTTACTGTGTAAGAAGGTAAGATTCGAGAAGACTCATTTTAGAGGAGTGTAGCATTCTCCCAATGACAAGAGCTTAAAGTGGGAGGACCATGAAGAATGATGCCATTATCATATGTTGACAAATTTGCTATCCAATAAATCCTTTTTTACTTCTCAGAGTTGCTGTTGCAGTTTAGCAAAAAGTTTCAACTCCTGCGGAAGTGAAACTACTTTTACATTTATTTATTTATTTATTTATTTATATTTAAAACCAATTTAGTTAACATGTAATGAAATAATGATTTCAGGAATAGTGATTCATCACTTAAATATAACACCCAGTGCTCATCCCAACAAATGTCCTCCTTAATGCCCATCACCTATTTAGCCCTTCCCGCCACCTAATACCTCACCAGCAACCCTCAGTTTGTTCTCTGTATTTAAGAGTCTCTTATGGTTTGTCTCCCTCTCTGTTTTCATCTTATTTTTGCTTCCCGTCCCTTATGTTCATCTGTTTTGTTTCTTAAATTCCACATATAATGAGCACATGTGTTTTTCTTACTGACTTGTTTTGCTTAACCTAATACACTTTAGTTCCATCCACAATGTTGCAAATGGCAAGATTTCATTCTTTTCATTGCCAAGTAGTATTCCATTGCATATATGTATCACATCTTCCTTATCCATTCATTGTTTGATGGACATTTGGGCTCTTCCCATAATTTGGCTGTTGTTGCTAGTGATGCTATAAACATTGGGGTGCAGGTGCCCCTTTGAAACATCATTGTTGTATAAAAAACTGGATAAAAACTTGTAGTGCAATTGTTGGGTCATAGGGTAGTTATATTTTTAATTTTTTCAGGAACCTCCATACTGTTTTCCAGAGTGGCTGCACCAGTTTGCATTCTGACCAGAAGTGCAAAAGGGATCCTCTTTCTCTGCATCCTCGCCAACATCTTGTTTTGCCTGAGTTGTTAATTGTAAACATTCTGACTGTTGTGAGTGGTATCTCATTGTGGTTTTGATTTGTATTTCCCTGTTGATGAGTGATATTGAGCATTTTTTCATTTGTTTGTTAGCCATCTGGATATCTTCTTTGGAAAAGTGTCTACTCATGTCTTTTGTTCATTTCTTTACTGGATTATTTGTTTTGGGGTGTTGAGTTTGTTAAGTTCTTTATAGGGATACTAACCCTTTATCTGGTATGTCATTTGCAAATATCTTCTCCCATTCCATCAGTTCCCTCGTAGTTTTGCTGATTGCTTCCTTCGCTGTGCAGAAGCTTTTTATCCATTTCCCTGAACTCTACAACTCTAACACCCTGTTCAGTTTATGACAATCCCTATTCTAATCCCAAAGTATCTCTTCAGTCTATTTCTATCTCCATCACCGCATTAATCTGGCCATCATTAACTCCTGGTGGACTTTTGAACAAATTCCTAACAGATTTTCCCACTTCAACTATTCTTTTTAAAATATTAACATAATTATGTGTTTGCTTAGGCATCTTATTTGCCCGACTCCTAGAGAAGGAATGCAATCCTCTCTGATATACCACTGCCTCCACAGCACTCCACAGTTCATTTGTGTTAATGAATAAACCCACATACATTCATTCACTATTTTTTTAACTTGAAGTTGAGTGATCAGTCCCAAAGAGACAGTATTCGTACTATATTAATTCTTCAGATTTGAGGTTATGTAAAAGGTATATTAGGCTATCATATGCACATTATTATCTAAACACCATTAAAATGTTCCTTACTCATCTGCATACATATTTTCTTGCACTTAGTTTTAGTATTTTCTATTTCTAACCAAAGATGTAATAATAGAATACACTGTCTACTACCTAGCTTTCAAACTGCATGAAACTGATGTTTGGCATTGCTTTTTTGTAGATTAGTAAGATAGATGTTGGTGCTGTTGGATTAACTTCCCAAGATTGAAAGAAAATTACATTTTTTCACTGTTCTTATTAGTGTTAATAATTAGTACCATTTATTATGATACATGTTTCCAAAACAGTGGTAATTGAAGTGGGAAACACGCCTTAAAAATGTGTCTGTCCAGAAACCTTTTTGTAAATCCCTTCACACAGCTTTGTGTGTGTGTGTGTGTGTGTGTATGTGTGTGTGTGCGCGCGCGCGCGTGTGCGTTTCTCCTATATATATATGTCAGTATATGTGTCACATAATTTTCTTAACACATGCCTTTCCCCACAAAGGTGAGTTATTCAAAACTATATCCTGGGATCACCTGAGGGGCTCAGTCGGTTAAGCACCTGACTTTAGTTCAGGTCATGATCTCACAGTTTGTGACTTTGAGCCCCACATTGGGCTGTCTGCTGGCAGCACAGAGCCTGATTCAGATCTTCTGTCTCCCTCTCTGCCCCTGCCCCACTCTCATGCACTCTCTATCTCTCAAAAACAGACATTAAACTTTTTTTTAAAAAAACCTATCTTCTGAACTTTTAATTCTGCCATGACAGAGTAATTGGTACAGCACTTACTTGGATCATACTATGAACAACTGTAAGATGTGACAAAATATGTAAGACAAACTGTTATTTCATTTTTCCTTTGTTGACATTTGCACTGAAGAATAAAAGATGAGTAAAACTTCTCACAACTTAATGTCAATCACAGTACCAAATTCTACAAAGAGCATTATATTCTTCACTGCTATGCATTACAGCATATTAATATTAATATTAATATTATTTACATATATTTTAATTCTACTTAATGTCCTTGATAAAGCAGTATAATTTTTAAATTTTATTACATTTTGAGGCTGCATATATATTTTATTAATAGTCTTTGTATGTGAATAAAGCTCTTTTGCCATACACCAAAATATAATAGTTGTTTCAGTTAAAAGCATTTATCCAACAATTTGAGTTGTGTGCTGACCTGATTATTTTTTTCATGAAACACCAACTTTACCTGAAAGATTATTAGCCAAAAAAAGGTGATTGGCTATTCAGATTTGGATATTTTGCAGACATTTTCTAAAAACTTAATACAGTGAGCCTGTCTCTTTAAGAAAACAATGAATACTACTCATGACTAATGAGAAAATTTTAGCCTTAAAAGAAAAATTATCAGTTTGGAAATCTTGTCTCTGCCTCTATGAGCATGACAACTTCCCACATGTAATGAGGTAATGAGTAGGTGGTATTGGTGAATGTAAATTTCTGATATGGTATAAGAAAATGTGTCAACACTTAGAATAGCTTCATAACTCATGAACCAATATTTTCCAAATTATCCATATGTGATGTTACAAAAAATGGGAAAAAGATTTATTCAAACTACAAGAAAGACAAGTGGATTTAATATATATAAAGCCAAAAAGTTGTGGCTATGATTTTAGATTCCACATTACAACTAACTTCTAAGAAACTACCACTTGTCAGTTTTGGGTTAGTGTCAAAGGGAAATATCTATAATTATCTGGGGAAAAAAAGCTATTATAATTCTCAACACTTTTAAAAATACATTATCTATGTGAGATAGGATTTTCTTCACATACTGTAACCAACGCAATAAATGAATGCAAAATTAGATATGATAATCCAGCTATCTGCCGTTAAGCCAAGTATTAAAGAACTTTCCAGAAAAGTAAAGCCATGCCATTCTTTCCACAAAATTTTTGTTTTGGAAAATATAGTTATTTTCATGCAACTGTTATTTATGTTAAAATTTAACTCATATATTACTGTTATGTTTAATAGATTTGTAAATAAATACTTCAAAATTTCTCAGTTCTAATTTCTAATATCATACATAGAGATAACTCGCATAAACAAAGGCACTTGAGAATACTCAATAAACTTTAAGATGACAAAGGGGTCCTGAGACCAAAATGTTTGATGAATGCTGCCCTAGGGTAAGGGTTATGTTTTGTAATTAATGATAAAACTGAAACATATATTGCCTAATTAATAAAAGCTAACTTCTTGGAACTAACTGATTTTAGCAAACATTGCTAACTGCCTGATAGAAAAAAATTCATTAAAGTTTAAAAAAGAACAACATAATATCAACACGTATCTTTTCATCTACAATGTCCAGCAGATGACTGGAAATATTAAATATTCTAAAAATTAAAAAAAGGGCCAGTAATCAAGAAAAATGTTAGCGACAGAAACAGACAGATCCCAAGATGATTCATATGTCGGAATCAGAAGACAAGTACTTTAAAAGAGTACTAAACGTATCAAGGATCTAAACATATTCAAGGATTAAGACAAAGGAACACAAAGGAAATATCAGCAGAATAGACACCATTAAAAGAACCAAATGAGAGTCTATAGTGGAAAAGCACAACATCATACAAAAATAAAATAAAATAGACTTAAGAGTAGATTGGAAATGGCAGAAAAGAAGGTGAATGAATACGAAATGAGTAGATGAGTAGGAACCATCTTCCCAGAGGAACAGAAAGGGGAGAGAAATGGATAGAAACACAAAATAAATAGAGCCTCATTTTACACTGTATTTCAGGGAAGTGTAAACAATTCAAAGTGGTTCAATTACCTGCAGTTGGAGGCCCCTGGCTGGCTCAGTCAGAAAAGCAGGCTACTCTTGATCTTGGGGTAGTGAATTCGAACCCCACACTGGGTGTAGAGATCACCTAAATAAAAACCTTTTTAAAAATTACCTGCAGTTGGAATTTCAAAAGAAAAGGAGAGATAGAATGGAACAGGGGGGAAAAAAGTTGACATTATATGGCCAAAATTTCCAAATTTGGTAAAAAATACAAGTATCTTTGTATCCTGTGAGCAGAAAGTCATATCTATGCAGTTCATACTCAAAGTACTGAAAACTAAAGGAGAAAGAACAAATAAGAAAACATTCAGGGGTGGAGAAAATACATTTTACCATCAGGAAAGCAATGACAAAAATAACATGCAATTTCTCAAAGAGGGAACAAGAAAAAGGAAGCCAAAATAAGATGAACAACATCTTTACAGCACCAGAAGATGTCTTAGAGGGGATCCAAAAAGCACAAACCAGTTATAAACTGGATTTTATCCAAATTAAAATTGCTGGTCATTGAATACACCATTGAAATACATCATGAAAACTTAAGCCTCACACATGGAGAAAACATTTCAATTCATGTATCTGATAGAACATGGAAAAAACTTCTATAAATCAATAATAAGAATAGACACAACTCAGCTTTTCAAATGGGCACAAAATTTGACCAGACACCTAGCAAAGGATGACCTCAAAATTATTGATAAGAATATTAAAATACTCTTAATATTAGTCATCAGGTAGATGCAAATTAAATGATAATGTAATACTACATCACACTCACAATCATAGCTAAAATCAAAAAGGCTCACAGCACCAAATGGTAAGGGTGTGAAGCAAGTGGAGTCTCATTTATTGTTAATGAGAATATAAAGTTAAGTGGACAACCACTGTGAAAAACAATGTGGCCATTTCTTATGAAATTAAATATATAAATGCATCTACTCCGTAATTCAAAGCATATATCCCATGTTGCCAAAAATTGGAAACATCTCAAATGTTCATCAGCAGGCGTATGGATAAACAAATCATTGTATGCTAATATAATGAAATACTTAGCAATATGAAATAAATCCCAAATCCATTATATTGACCAAAAAGCCAGACACAAAAGAGTGCATACTATGTGTTTTCATTAATATGGTACAAGAGCAGGCAAAACTAATCTATGGTGATTGAAATGCAAATCACAAGGAAACAAACTGTAACTGTGAGGAATAGATGTTAATTAAGCTTATTGTAGTAATCATTTTGCAATATATACATCTATCAGATCATTATGTTGTACAGTTTAAACTTATAGAATGTTATTTGTCAATTATATCTCAATAAAACTGGAAAATATAGGTTTCTTACAGGCATCTAGGAAGTTTTCTACGGTGATAGATATGTCCTATCCAGACTGGAATTCTTCTTACACAAGTGTACCCATTTGTCAAAACCTCATAATATACACTGAAAATTGTTCTTGTACACAGACTTGAAGTGTTTGTTAATTTTACCTCAATATAAAGAAAATTATCTTCTTGCCAAAGCATCATCTGATTGACCCTACTTAACCCTGAATAAACAATCTGCAATTATGACTCACTAATTCAATTCCCACCCTACTTGAACCTAAATCTATGCCGTTTAAATACCTGATTCCTCGTATATGAAATTGTACAATTGGAACACATGGGTTTATAGTATAACTTTCTCATATAAAATTTATATGGCCACACTTACTAAGTGTCATTCAAAAGTTAACCCAGAAGGCCTGGGTGACTCAGTTGGTTGAGCGTCTGACTCTTGGTTTCAGCTCAGGTCATGATCTTACAGGTTATGGGATTGAGCCCCACATCAGGCTGTGTGCTGAGTGTGGACCCTGCTTGGGATTCTATCTCGCCTTCTATCTCTGCCCCTCCTCTGTGTGCATGCTCTCTCTCTCTCTCTCTTTCTCTCTCTCTCTCCTCAAAATAAACTTTTCTTCAATGTTGAATAACGCAGGTTGAATAATAGCTCCTAGACTGTTGATAACAATTATGTCATGTATTTTTTAATATCCATACTTCCAAAAACAAGCTTTTCTAAAAAAATCAATAATGGAATCTGATAGCAGATTATGCATTTTCATCTGCCTTTTACACAGCATCAAGATGATGTTGTAAGAGGGGGAAGGGGGGGGGGTGTAAAAGAAGCATATCTACCAAGAGTAAAAAGCCCGGAGAGGTGACTGAAGATAAATAAATCCAGATTGGAGGAAGCAAACGTAAGAACGAAGCAGGTTTAGAAAACTAGATTTATAATGGGATAGTATTAGCAGTCACCACTTTAATAATATATGATTTTCCACACTCCTTGCTTGGATGGCAGGGAATATTTAGAGATATTCAAAAATTAAATTTTAATATTAGTATCAAATAATTTTTTTCAGGTTTCCAGGAGACATGTGATCTAAGTGTATAACTCCATAAATCTGTTTGCTTGCACAAGAACTGTTCATCAATGGTGGTATTAATTCCATGAGATTCAGTATAATCTTAAATTATAGTTTGATGTTAGCTTTATTTCAATTACTATGCTCAGGACAGCATAAATAATACCATTTACATTTATTCAAGTTTACGTAACACACTGTAGAAAAAAAGTAAAATGAGACAAAAATGATATATTATTTTATATTAGACACAAAATTGAATAGGATCTTCATGTTTTGAAATCTGGTTTTTCGCCTCTAAGTATATTCTGTTTTTGAAGTGAGAAAAGTGTGATCTATCTATATTCCTCCTTTTTGTAGAGCTCCATTAATTGTATGCCTAGAATGTTATGAGCGTAAAATTGTAATATAGAACAATTAAAGAAAGAAAAAAGAGAATAACTTTGTCTCTTTTTGAACTTCCATAATAGAATCCTATAGTATGATCTCATTTGTTTTTGTTTCTTTGATCAGCATTATATCTCCAACCATGATTTCATGAATAAGACCTGATGATTTATTTCACTGCTGTGTTCGTTGTCTTCTATTGAACAAATATCCTATACTTTATTTATCCATTCCCCTATTAATGGAATTTTGAGTTAATTCTAGTTTTTTTTTTCTTCTACATGTAAGGATGTTATGCACATTCTAGTTTTTGTTTTTGTTTTTGTTTTTGTTTGGTTCCTAAATGTATGTATTTCTTTGAGGTATATATCCAATTGTTAAATTCTTTGGTCACAAGATATGCATTTGTTGAAAATAATGCTAAACAGTTTTCCGAAGTGATGGTACCAATTTACACTCTCATAATAGAGAATGAGAATTCAGTTGCTTTACATACTTGCCAACACTTGATATTATGTCTTTTTTGTGTGTGAATAGTGACTTTAATTTGCATTTCCCTGATGACCAATAATATTGAGCATTATTTTATGTTTATTAGCCACTTACATATTTTATTTTAATAATGTTGCCTGTTCAAGTATCCTGAACACTTTTCTATGGGCCATCTTTTCTTTTACTCATTGATTTGTTGTTTTCCTAAATATTCTGGGCATATGTTTTACATATATAATATAATTTTATTTACTGCAAATATCTTCTACCACACTTTTTTCTTCAGTCTCTTTTCTTCATGGGTGGTCCTTTTCTGTATCCTTTTTGAGAAAACTTTGATTACCACAAGTCAGCTATTTTTAACTTCATAACACAGTAAAACTTAATTTTTTTTTACTTTTTAAATTTATATATAAAATTTCCCAATAATTGATTTATGTGTATGGTATGAAGTAGAAGTAAAGATGCACATTTTTCCATATGGATATATAGTTGATCCACATCTTGAATTGATAAGACTGTCCTCCATCTTTGCCCATTGGCAAATTTGTCATAAACCAATTGTTATTATATATGTGGTTCTCTTTTTATTTTTTTCTTCCAAATTTTTATTTAAATTCTCGTTATTAAACATACAGTGTGATATTGGTTTCAAGAGTAGAATTTAGTTATTCATCACTTACATATAACACTCAGTGCTCATCATAACAAGTACCCTTGTTATGCCTTGTTAATATTACCTCCCATTTAGGCCATCCCCCACCCACCTCCCTCCGTCAACCCTCAGTTTGATGAGTCTCCTACGGTTTGTTCCCCTCTCTCTTTTCTTTCCCCTTCCCATATGTTATCTGTTTTGTTTCCTAAATGTCACATATGAATGAGATCATATGGTATTTTTCTTTCTCTGACTTATTTTGCTTAGCTTAACACACTCTAGCTCCATTCTTGTTATTGCAAATGGCAAAATTTCATTCTTTTTGATGTCTGAGTAATATTTCATTACACACACACACACACACACACATACATACATATATATCACATCGTCTTTGTCCTTTCATCAGTTGGACACTTGGGCTCTTTCCATAGTTTGCCTATTGTTTTTAATGCTGCTATAAAGATTGGGGAGCATGTACCCTTCAAATATGTATTTTTTCCCTTTGGGTTAAACACTCTATGTTCATTTCTTTACATTTCTATATATTTTTAAATCAACTTCCATTTAAAATTTTACTTTTGATTTCTATTTTGACTGAATTTTGATAAATTAACAGGTACATTTAATATCTTCACAAAATTGATTCTTCCAATTCATGAACATGGTTTATTTAGTCTTCTTTAATTCTTATTAGTAATACTGTGCTGTTTTCTGCAGAGGCTCTGGATATCTTAAATTAGATCTTAAGCATTTAATATATTTCAGTGCAATTGTAAATGGTAATTTAAATTATTATATCTTTTAATTGTTTGAGTTTGCACAGAGAAACACAATAACTTTTGGATATTGGTCCTGTATTTAGGAAAATTTCTATATTCATTTATTAATTATAATAGTTTATCTGTATATTTTTAACTATATATGCAACCATGGCATCTGTGAATAAGTTTTTTTCTTCTTTTCCAATTTTTTTCTTTGCCTTATTGTACTACCCTGAATCCTTTATAAAATGTTGAATAGAAGTGTTGACAGACATTCTTGTTTCATTCCCATTCTTAAGAAAGAGCTTTTTATGGATACTCTTTATATGGATACCCTTTGTATGAATACTTTTTATCATATTAAGTATAGAGAGGTCTTTGGTGTCATACGCTTACTCAAGATAACTTTCAATAAGAATCATACTATATATATATATTAGAAAAAAGGATACAGAATATCTATTATTTTGTAAAACTAGGAAAAGTTTTGGTAATTCTAAATTATCTTTCTCTAATCTTTTGTTTTATTCCACTGTGTCTGCAACATCCATTTCTGATGCAATATCATTCAAAGTTACCGGTCAAAGTATCAAGAAATACTTGCCTTGATTTGTAAGTCTATCACAATATGGATAATCATTTCTTTTCTGTTAAAATGTGACTTAGCTCTTCTCCAGGGTTGTATGTCACCAAATAAATTTAATAACACTTTGTAAAATAGTCAAATACCATGTACTAACAATAAAATCATCTGTATGTGAAATATTCCATGCTTCACTAAGGAAATGATATGACTAATTACATAATATGCCCTTCTACAGTCATATCCTACGGAGAAAACGGTATAACAATAGGATCATTTCACCAACCTTTATTCCCTACCACAGATAATGTCCTATCAGTTTTTATCTTTCTCATTACTAGCTGTAAATGGAAGAAACCAGGTGATCAATGTACTTTTGTTCACTTCAGTAACCAGAGTAATTCATAGTGGCCCCAAAAGACAATCATAATGACTTAATATATTCTTTCTTTACAATTTTTATTTAAAGCTATATCATGGAAATTGGGCCTATAATAGTCAATGAAAAAAATAATTACTCTCTCTAGGACTCTGTGTCAATTTCTCATCTATATATGGATTTTTATTAATTTTCATTATAATTTCACATATGCATGAAGAAACTAACATTTTATTGCAATTTTAAAAGGAGAGAAAATAAAAGTAAGTATCCTACTTGAAATGACCTGAGTGGTACTATGAGAAAAAAGCCATTTTCTCAAACTATGCACTGCTCTTCAGTTTTTAACTTCATTCCCTGAGAAGTATAGGAAATCAATAAATTCTGACTAATTATGATGTTAATGTTACATGTCATAGAAAATGTATTGAATTAAAAATATATACATAAATGTGTGTGTGGTTTTTGCAAGAATATTTTATCAGGGCCATGCCACAAAGAGCCAAGTGAGATCTTGTCTAAGAGAAAATGGTTATTTGATTAATTCATAAATGCAGTTCCTTTGAAAAAGTCTCCATCAAAATACACTACCAACTGGAAATGTTTAGAGTCAGAATAAAATTTCAGATAAAACCAAAAAAATGCAATGAAAACAAACATTTTTTGCTAATAGGTTGAATGCAAGCAATATTTATTTTCTGAAAGAAAATGGCTTATTTAGCAAATGTTTGCCAACAGGGGCCGAATCAGCTGATATGTGATGGAACTGAAAATAAAAACTAATTTTTTTGAACGCAGTTCAAAATTGACAGCCTTAGATCATTCATCCTTTCCAAAAATACTGACTTTCTGAGAACAGAATGAAATTAGTTTACTTAAATGAAGAAAGAAAAAAAAACAACCTTTATTTGTTTAGAATCACTGTTTTGAATGCCCATCTTCTAGTCCACTCCCAATTTCAAGGGGAAAAAGTCAATGCTAGTTTCAGAGACTATTATATTTACAGTGATATTAAAAGAAAACCCCACTCATGACTGTCTACCTTGTCCCTGGCACTGTTACAACCTAGAGGAAGAGAATTATCTATAGTACTGATAACAAAGATAGTGCTAGCTGTTACACTCAATTCTTATCCACTGCTAAGTGGTTTAAGGCTAGTTTACTTGATATCTGACAATACTACCACCACTACCTCCACCCCCAAACTCACTACCCATAGATTCATGGAAAACAAAATGTGTGATCTCTGTCATCACCTAAACAAGAGCTTTATAATTTTACCAAAAAAATACTTGCTATGATAATAACATAATTCCTATTAGTTAAAGATATGACCTAGGATGCAAATGATAAGCAACTTTATGGACACCAAAATTTAATTTTCATACCATTTTCACGGGTCACAGAATACTATTTTGTTTTAAATTTGTCTCCAATCATTAAACAAAAAATGTAAAAGTTCATCTTATTCTCAAGACATACAAAAACAGGTAGCAAAATGAGGTTGCCCATCAGACTTCTATTTGCCAGCCCCTGCTCCAGAGAACAGATTGGAGGTAGAAAGTGATAAATCAGAAGACCCATTTAAAAGACTAACACAGAAGCCTACATAATAGATGATGGTAGCTTAAACTAATGTTTTGCTGTACAGATGGAGACAAGTAAATGAAAGTTAGATATATTTCAGATAAAACAGTTATAAGACCTGGCTATGTATCAACTTTAAATAGACTATATTCTATACTTTTTTTTCTGGTTAATATGCTTCACATAAAATCTCTTAGGTTATTGAAGAATATCTTTTCAGTTCTCTGTTTGTTTTGTTTTGTTTGCAAGTTATCCGTGATACTGCTGACCTTGACTTTGAAATTAGGGCCATGTTGCTTGTTACAAATAATATAGGATCCTAACACTTTAGAGCTAAAAGGAGTGGTTGGGGTTGGGGAAGATCTCATAAGGAACATGGGATTTGAACTGGGTCTTGAAGTCTGTCAGAGAAGGACAAGGAAAGGCCTTACAATTAGAGAAAACAGCTTAGCAATGTGTAAAGTTATAAGAATACGCAGTATTGGAGAATTTTCAAACATTCCTGTAAGAGAAAAAGCTATAAAAGAGTGAAATAGAAAAGATAATATTGAACTTGAGTATAGAGTACTTTTTAGGCCATCTTAAGAAGTTTATGTAGTTTTGTTAGTTTAAATCAAGGTTAAAGTATGGAAAAAAAGCCCTAAATATGAGCAAGAAAAGAAAAAAAAGTCTTCTGTTTCTAAATATCTGCTCTGGTGAGCTAAAAATTCATAAAGCTCATAGCCTGCCTGAAGGCAATAATAAAATAGAACCAAAATACCAGTAAGACCTCATTATAGCCACTCTAGCAGTTAGAACCTTATTTCATGGAACAAAAATGCAACATTAAAACCTCACCAGGACAATTTAGAATCCTGCTCTTTTTAATTTCATGTAATGATTTTCTAACTATTTCAAGAATTGAACTAGCTGATCGATTCATGATACCAATTGTCATAATTTGTAATATCAACACATTGGTTCTGCATAAAACATCCAACCACCCAAATCCTCATAAATAAATATTCTATGATTAAAATATATTGTTTTCTAAAACAAAGGGAACTCTGTTTCCTTGTTTTCATATATTTTTTCTAAGCATCTTCATTTGATCCAAACTTTACAAAGTCATCCTAAAATCAGCATATCTAAGATGTATCTTAATATATTCCTGTACAAACATGTTATTTTTCCCAACACAAACAAGTTATACAAGACAATACACTAGTAGTTATCTTAAGCTTTTCCTCACAAACAATCTATTACTGAATTCTAGATTTTATTACTAAATAAGTCTCAGGGTTTTCTCTCAATGCCTGCCTCATTACCTCTGGTCTGCTTCAGATCCTTATCCAATGTAAAAATGCAATAGCTTCCCAACTATTTATTTCCTTTTTCATTCCTGCTTTCCTTCAATAATTCTGCAGAAATAATCCTTCAAAAATACAATTCATAACATATCATTTCTTTGCTTAAAACCCTTGAGCACTTTTGGTTCACTTAAAGAATAAAATTACAATACAGGGCTAAAAGAGATGGCTTTAATGAAATTGACTTGATCATTGTTTTCAAAAATGTTATCTTATACTGGGAGACAGAGGGAAAAAATAAATAGATAAGAAAAATCCATGGAAATAAATACTAAAATGAAAATAAACCTGGGTGATTTCAAGCGAATTACAGGATGCAGTTAGTTAATGTAGTTCTTTTGGATTGTGTGACAGAGGTGAAGTTATTAGAGGTGATGTCCAAGTGATAATAAGGAATCAGCCATGCACAATATGGGGCAAGGGGATTCCACAGAAAAGCAACAGTGATTTCAAAGTTCTTATGGCAGTAATGGACTAGGCATGCTTAAATAAAAGAGAGAGGCTGTGCAGCTGAGCATAGGAAGCAGTAGGAAGCAGTGGGGAAAGAATTTTAACATGAGTTGGGAGAAGTAGGCAGGAGGTATATCATGTTAAAAACCTTTCAGAACATAAAAAGGAGTTTAGGTTTTGTTCCTATACAGTGTGAAACTGAGTAGTAGTAACATGATATGGTTTACATATTTAAAAATGTTTTTTTTCTTGCACTAAGAGGGGAATGGATGCATAAGAAAAGAAACAAGGGAACTGTAGCCGTGTAGCAAGGAATGATAATGACTTCGATAGAGGTGATAAGGTGCAGATGAAAAGATACAGATGCATATGGAGGATGTTTTGAAGATACAGTCAATTGGAATAGTGAGAGAATGAATGTAGAGCATGAGAAAAAGGTAAACCTCAAGATAAATCCTAGATTTTTGCTTATCTTCTGGATAACAGATGTTGCCATTTACTCTGAAAAGGAAAGGTTTGGGGCAGAGTAGAGAAACAGGAGTTTTATTTTGAACATGATAATTATAAGACATTAGATTACCAAGTATATATTTCAAATAGGTAGTTACACACACAAGTTTGGGATTCTATGGGGATGTCCTAGATGGAGATAAAACATGGGAACAAGAGATGTACAAAAATTTAAATCCATTGGGATAGATATAATTTCTGAGACAAAAAAAAAAAAGTATCCCAAAGTGGATTACTGGAACATTCTGGCATTTGAAAATTGAGTAGTGAAGATAATCTCATCCTCTCTTGTGTCTGGTACCTATCTCAATATGTCACCAGTGATTGCTGAGTTAAATTGTGTCTTCTCCATATCATAGTAGGAACAAATTGTATGAAAACCTTGATTTCTATACAAAAGTTTTATAAAAACTATCATTCCTCTTACATTTCTAGATAGGTTTATCATTATAACATATTATGATTTGGGAAAGAAATTTTGTTATTGTGTTACATTTTTCCTACACCATCAATGAATCTGGTACATGGAATGAATAGTAAACTATAATTCAAAAATAATTCACCCCTATTTGTGTCTAATAAAAATCAAGCAGAGCACAAAATCATAGTAATATGGCATAATTTCTGTTCTAAGGCAAATAAATATGTACAATGCAAACTTTTGTAAGAAATTTACAGGTTTCATCACAATCTGTTATACCCTTTAATATTATTGGTTAAAAAAAAAAAAGGTAGTTACTTCAGCTACACATTCAAACCTGCCATTTAGAGTGGAATTATAGGCTGAGGTCTCTTTCAAAATAAAACTTGTAGAAACCCTTCAGATCCACAGCTTGCATACAACAGGCCCTCTATGACAACAAAGTTAATTTCTCCTTCATTCATTAATGTATTGTAAATCATTCTTGCTTCTCTTCCTCTCTTTTCTCCCTCTTTCCCTTCATCTATCTCTCTTTCTTTCTCTGGATACATGCATGTATGGATGTATGCTCACTCTCACATATAATTCATATATAAATAGATTTAGATATGACAATATCATTCCTCCCTTTTTCAGAGTGAAAAGCATATATGTTTCAAGTCAACATTTATATACAATCAACATAAGGATTCAATATTTATACACAGTATGATATGATCATAATAACAAGTCACAATATCATTGACTATATTCCCTATGTTATATGTATCTCCATAGCTTACTTATTTTAGAACTAGAAGCTTGTACCTTTTAATCACTTTCATCTGTTTTGCCCATCACCCCAACCCATTCCTTGCAACAACCATCACGTTATTTTCTGTTTTAATGAGTCTATTTCTGTTCTGTTTTGCTTGTTCATTTCTTTGTTTTTTTAGATTCCATATATAAATGATATATGGTATTTGTCTTTCTCCATCTGACTTATTTCAATTACCATAATATCTCTTAGATCTATCCATATTATAGCAAATGGCAAGATTTCACTAGTATTTAAGGCTGAATAATATTCCAGTGTGTGTGTGTGGTGAGGTGTGTATGCCACATATTTATCTATTCATCTATTGAGGACACTTAGGTTGCTTCTATATCTTGGCTGCTGTAATTAATTCTACAATAAACATAGGGGTGCATAGATCTCTTTAAATTAGTATTTTTGTTTTCCTCAGATAAATACCCAGAAGTGGAATGCTGGATCATATGATAGATCTATTTTGAACTTTTAGAGGAAACTCCATATTTTTTTTTTCATAGTAGCTGCACCAATTTGCATTCCCACCAACAGCACATGAGTTTTCTTTTCCCCATATCTTTGCCAGTACTCGTTATTTCTGGTCTTTTTGATATTAGCCATTCTGACAGGTGTGAGGTAATATCTCATTGTGGTTTTTATTTGCATTTCCTTGATGATTACTGATACTGAGCATCTCTTCCATATCTGTTAGCCATCTGTATGTTTTCTTTGGAAAAATGTCTATCCAGATCTAATGTCCATTTTTAAATTGGATTGTTGATTTTATTTGATATTGAGTCGTGTGTGTTCTTCATATATTATGAATATTAATCCTTTATTAGATATAACATTTGTAAATATCTTCTCCCATTCAGTAGGTTGCCTTTTCATGGTTTCCTTTGCTGTGCAAAATCATTTTAGTTTGATGTAGTCGCCATAGTTATTCTTGCTTTTGTTGCCATTGCTTCAGGAGACAAATCCCTAGAAATATTGCTAAGACTGATGTTCAAGAGCATACTGCTTGCTTTCTTCTAGAGGTTTTATGATTCCTAGACTTACATTTAAGTCTTAACCCATTTTTTTAATATTTGTTTACTTTTGAGAGACAGAGAAAGAGAGAGAGAGAGAGAGGAAAAGTGGGGGAGGGGCAGAGAGAGACAGGGACACAGAATCCAAAGCAGGTTCCAGGCTCTGAGCTGTCAGCATAGAGCCTGAAGCGGGGCCCAAATTCACAAACTGTGAGATCATGACCTGAGCCGAAGATAGTCACCCAACCAACTGAGCCACCCAGGAGCCTCAAGTCTTAACCCATTTTGAAATTATTTTTGTATATGGTAAAAAAGTGGTTCAGTTTTATTTTTTTTTTTGCATGTAGTTGTCCAGTTTTCCCAACACCATTTGTTGAAAAGCCTGTCTTTTCCCCCACTGTATGTGCTTATAAGTGTGAGTTTATTTCTGGACTCACTGTTCTGTTCCATTGGTCTACATTGTCTGTTTTGGGGCCAGGATCATACTGTTTTGATTGATATAGCTTTGTAGTATAGATTGAAATCAGGCTGTGTGGCACCTACAGCTTTGTTTTTCTTCTTCAAAATTTCTTTGGTTATTGACTTCTGTGTGGTTCCATGCAAATTTTAGGATTATTTGTTTTAGTTCTGTGAAAATTGCTGTTGGTATTTTGATAGGGATTGCACTGAATATGTACATTGTTTTGGGTAGTATGGATATTTTAACAATATTAATATTTCTGATCTATGAACATGCAACACCTTTTTTTTATTTGTGTCTTCAATTTCTTTCACAACTGTCTTATAAGTTTGCAGAATATAGGTGTTTCACCTCCTAGGTTAAATTATTTGTAGGTATTTAATTATTCTTGGTGCACTTGTAAATAGGATTATTTTCTTAATCCTTTCTGAGTTAATTGATTGTGTACATTTTGAAATGCTACAGATTTATGTATAATAATTTTGTGTCTTGCAACTTTACTGAATTCATTAATTAGTTCTAGTAATTTTTGGAGGAGTCTTTAAAGTTTTCTATATATAGTACCATGTATCATCTACAAATAGTGACAGTTTTACTTATTTTCCAGTTTGAAACACTTTTATTTCTTTTTCTTGTCTAATTGCTGTGAGTAGGTCCTCCAATAGCATGTTGAATAAAAGAGGCAAGAATGAACATCCTTGTCTTGTTTTTTATCTTAAAGGTAATGCTCTCAGCTTTTCATCTTTGAGTATGATGTTCATCATTGGTTTTTCATATGTGGTATTTAATATGTTGAGATGTTACCTCTATACCCACTTTGTTAAAAGGTTTTATTGTAAATTAATGTTAGATTTTATCAAATGATTTTCTATGTATATTGAGATGATCCTAAAACTTTTATCCTTCTTTTTATTAATGTGATGTATATGTTGACAGATTTGCAGGTTTAAACCATTCTTATATCACTGGAATAAATCCCACTTGATTATAGATTCTGATCATTTTAATGTATTGTTGAATTCACTTTGCCAGTATTTCACTGAGGATTTTTATCGAGGAATATTGTCTCCTAATTTTTTTTTTTTTTTGTGGTGTCTTTGTCTGGTTTTGGTATTGGGGTAATTCTGGCTTTGTAAAATGGGTCTGGAAGTGTCCTTCCAGTTCAATTTTCAGGAATAGTTTGAGAATTATACATATCAGCTTTTCTTTATTTTTTAAATGTTTATTTATTTATTTTTAGAGACAACACAAGTGGAGGAGAGGCAGAGAGAGAGGGAGAGAGAGTGAGAGAGAAAGAGAGAGAGAGAGAATCTCAAGCAGGCACAATCCTCAGCATGGAGTCCAATGTGGGGCTTAGTTCCATGACTGCGAGATCATGACCTGACCCAAAATCAAGAGTCAGATGCTTAGCCAACTGAGCCTCTCAAGCACCCCCATATTAATGTTTCTTTAAATGTTTGATAGAATTCATCTGTGAAGCTGTCTGGTCCTAGACTTTAGTTTGTTGGCAGTTTTTTGATTACCGATTCCGTTTCATTACTAGTAGTCTGTTCAGATTTCCCATTTCTTTCTGATTCAGTATTGGGAGATATGTTTCTAGGAATTAATTCATTTTTTCTAAGTTTCATGTTTGCATCAAATTGTTCATAGTAGTCTCTTATTATTCTTTTGTATTTCTGTAGTATTGAATGTAACTTTTCTTTCATTTCTGATTTTATTTGAGCCCTCTTTCTCTTTCATTCTTAAGTTTATCTAAAGGTTTATCAATGTTTTGTTGTTATTTTGTTTTGTTTTCTTTAGTTTTGTTTTGCTTGTCTTTTCAAAGAACCAGCTCTTAGTGTCATTGATATTTTCTAGTTTTTTGTTTGGTTTAGTTTTGTTTTCATTCTCCATCTTATCTATTTCCACTCTGATCTTTATTATTTTCTTCCTTCTACTAGACTTCGGTCTTTGTTTATTCTTGTTTATTTCTGGTAAATTTAGGTGGAAGTTTAGGTTATTTATTTGAGGTTTTTCTTGTTTAATCAAGTAAGCCTGTTTTACTATAAACTTCCCTCTTAGAACTGCTTTTGCTGCTTTGAACTGCATTTGGGGATGTTGTGTTTTCATTTTCATCGGCCACAAGGAATTTTGTTTCTTCTCTATTTGATTTCCTTGTGGAACCATTGCTTGTTTAGTAGCATGTTGTTTAGCCTCCACATGTTTGTGTTTATTCCAGTTTTCTTGCTGTAATTTCTTGTTTCATACCACTGTGGTCACAAAGAAGCTTGGTATGATTTCCATGTTTTCAAATGTAGTGAGACCTGTTTTGTGGACTAACGTGATCTATCTTGGAGAATGTTTCATGTGCATTTAAGAATATCTATTCTGCTACTTTGGGATGGAATGCTTTGTATATATTTAAGTTCTCTGGTGTGGTGTATCTATCCATTGATGTAAGTGAGGTATTAAAGTCCCTTATTTTCATACTGCTATCAATTTCTCCTTTTCTGTCTTTTGTTATTTGCTTTATGTATTTAGGCACCCCTATGTTGGATGCATAGATATTTACAAGTATTATATCTCTTGATGAATTGATTCCTCTATCATTGTATAATGCCTGGTTTTGACGTTACTTACAAGTTTTTTTTTAAAGTCTATTTTATCTGATTTAAGTATAGCCATGCAGCTTGCTTTCCATTTCAATTTGAATGGGATATCTTTCTCCATCCCTTCACTCTCAGTCCCTGTGTGTCTTTAGATCTGAAGTATGCCTCTTCAGCAAAAATAAGCTTTTGCTTTTTTTTTATCCATCCAGCCACCTATGTCTTTTGATTGGAGCATTTAGTCCATTTATATTTGAAGTAGTGATTCGTAGGTACTTATTTTGCTTATCATTTTCTATTGTGTTTGTAATTCTGCTCTCTTCCCTTGTGATTTAATTTTCCTTATTGTTATGTTTATATTCCTTTTTCTTTATTTTTTGTCTATCTATTGTGGGGTTTTGATCTGTGGTTACTGTGAGGTTCATATATAGTATTCTGTGTATATAGCAGTCTATTTTATGTTGATAGTCACCTAAGTTTGAGTTCACTTTAAAAATACAAAATTTTTAGAGGGAGCCAAGATGGCAGTGTAATAGGAAGGGCCCAGGTTTGTCTTGTTCCTCAGACACAACTAAATAACTATCAAATCATTCTAAATACCCCAGAAATCCACCTGAAGACTGACAGAACAAACTTCACAGTTAAAGGAAGAGAAGAAGTCACATAAACAAAGGTAGAAAGTGCAGAGACATGGTTTGGGAGATAAACGGACCACAGGTGCTGCAGAAGGAAGGGAGCCATGGTCACACAGAAAAGTGAAAGAGAGATGAGCACACAAGGGAACATGCAAGAATATTTCCCCCAAACCATTGACTGGGTAAATAAGAGGGGCTGAGTTTTGTGAATTCCTTCCACCACTAAGACTTAAATACTGGAGTTTTAAAGATCAGTGGACTTAGCTGAAATAGAGCCCTGAGGGTGCTGCCCTACTCTTGGAGATAAGGCAGGGCAGAAAGATTGAAAAAAGCTATATGAAGAACACTTGGGACACAGTGGGGAGATATTCGTTCTTCTTGGAGCATTTCCCTGAAAGCAAGCTTTCACTGAGAACCTTTCCAGGGCCAAAGAGTCAGCCAGTGCCATTTCCTTCTCCCACTCAGCATAAACACAGAGTCACTTGCAGAAAGCAGCTTAGCCTGAACACTAGCTACCTAACTTGCTTAAACCAAGTCTCAAACCTCAGAACTCTGGCTCAACTGCTTCTCTCCGTCAAGCTTGCCTCAGACCCAGGATGGTGGGCCAGTTCGCCAGAAACCCTACAGAAACCCCTGCCGACACCACATATCCTGACCAGAGAATTCTGCAGGCTCCAGTTCTAGTGGAAGTAGTATCAGTTTCATTTAACAGGCAGACCAAACTACACCCAGTTCAAACTCACTATGTTCTGGCCAAGGACCAAACACTGCCCACTGCAGGAAAGACCACTGGTCTAAAAGCTAGAACAGCCAAAACATAATAGCAGAGTGCATACAGCACACACTAGGGAAAAATACCTGAAATGCTAGGTCTTGGGCAATATATGACCTCTTCTTCATAAAACCATTACTTTCAGGAGCATGAAATATAACATACTTTTCTAACACATAGAAGTCAGAGACTTAGACAAAATGCCAAGATGGAAGAATTCATCTCAAATGAAAGAACAAAATAAGGTCACAGTAAGAGCTCTAATTGAAGCAGACATAAGTAACATGCCTGATGGAGAATTTGAAGCAACAATAATAAGGATATTCACTGGGCTTCAGAAAAGAATAGAAGACTTCAGAGAGACATTTACCACAGAGATAAAAGAATTTAAAAAGAATCAATCAGAAATAAAAAAATATATATAATAACTGAAATTGGAAACAGTCTTTATGCAATGAACACAAGGATGGAAAGGCAGAGGAATAAATAAGTGACATAGAAGAAAACATAATGGAAAACAATGAAACGGAACAAAAGGGAAAAATAAGAATTATAGAACAGGAGAAGACTTAGGGAACTCAGTGACTCAAATGTAATAATGTGCATACCATAGGAGTTCCAGAAGAAGAGAGAGAAAAAGGAGTAGAAAATTTATTTGATGAAATAATAACTGAAAACTTCCCTAATTTGGAAAAGGAAACAGATATCCATAACTAGAAGGCACAGTGAAGTCTCATCAAAATAAACAAAAACAGATCAACACAAAAACATATTGTAACTAAATTTTCAAAATACAGCATGAAGAGAAAATCTTAAAAGCAGCAAGACAAATGAAGTCCCTAATTTACACAAGAAGACTCAGAGGCTAGCAGTACATGTCTCAACAGAAACTTGGCAAGCAAGAGGGAGTGGCATGATATATTCAAAGTGAGTGCTGAGCGGAAAAATCTGCATCAAGAACACTCTATACAGCAAGGCTATCATTAAGAATAGAAAGAAAGATAAGGAATTTCCCAGACAACCAAAAACTAAAGGAGTTTATGACCACTTAACCAGCCCTGCAAAAAATATTTAAAGGGACTCTTTGAGTGGGGACAGAAAAACCACAGGTAACAAAGACAAAAAGAAAAAAGAAACAAAGAAAATCTCCAGAACAACAACAAAACAAGAAATAAGGTGGCATCTGATACTTATCTGTCAATAATAACTCTGAATGTAATTGGATCAAACACTCCAATCAGAAGACACATGGTGTCAGATGCATAAAAAAACAAGATCCATCTATATGCTGTATTTTAGAGTCTCATTTGAGACCTAAAGACACTGCAGACTGAAAGGGAGGGGATGGAGAAATATTTACCAGGCAAATGAATTTCAAAAGAAAGCCAGAGTAATAATACTTATATCAGACAAAGTAGACATTAAAACAAAGACTGTAAGAAAGGCACTATATCATAGTAAAGGGGACAATCCAACAAGAAGATCTAATAATTATAAATATTTATGCACCCTACTTGAGAGAAGCCAAACATATAAAAAATAAATAACAGGGGCACCTGGATGGCTCAGTTAAGTGTCCAACTTTGGCTCAGGTCATGATCTAACACTCATGAATTTGAGCCCTACATCAGTCTCTGTGCTGACAGCTCAGAGCCTGGAGCATGCTTTGGATTCTCCCTCTCGCTCTGCCTCTGCCCCACTCACACACTCTCTGTCTCTCAAAAATAAATAAATATTAAATATATATATATAACAATTAATAACAAACATAAAGGGAGGACTCAGTTGGTTAAGCGTCCAACTTGGGCTCAGTTCATGATTTCATAGTTCGTCAGTCTGAGCCCCACATTGGGCTCTGTGCTGATAACTCAGAGTCTGGAGCCTGTTTTGGATTCTGTGTCTCCCTCTCTCTCTGCTTCTCCCCCGCTCATTCTCTTGTCTCTCAGTCTCTCAAAAATAAATAAAGGTTAAAAAATAATTTAAAACAACATAAAGGAACTAATTGATAATAATACAATAATAGTAGGGGACTTTAACACCTATTTACATCAATGGCCATATCATCTAAAGAGAATATCAACACAGAAACAATGGCACACTGAATGACAAATTGGACCAGATGGACTTAACATATAGATATAAAACATTCCATCCTAAAGCAGCAGAATACACATTCTTTTTGAGTGCACATGAGACATTCTCCAGAATGGATTACATACTAGGTCATAAATCAGACCTCAACAAATACATGAGGATTGAGATCATACCATGCATGTTTTCTGACACAACAGTATGAAACTTGAAGTCAACCACGAGAAAGATTTGGAAAGACCACAAATACATGAAGGCTAAAACAACGTTCTGCTTAACAGTAAATGCATCAACCAGAAACTTAAAGAAGAAATTAAAAAATACATGCACACAAATGAAAATGAAAGCATAACAGTCCAAAACCATTGGGATGCAGCAAAAGCAGTCCTAAGAGGGACGTATATAGCAATACAGGCCTACCTGAAGAAATAAGAAAATTATCAGATAAGAAAAACTAATCTTACACCTAAAGGAGCTAAAAAAAAGAGCAACAAACAAAGTCTAAGTCCAGCAGATAAAAGGAAATAATAAAGATGTAAGTAGAAATAAATGGTATAGAAACAAACAAACAAACAAACCCAGAGATGAACAGATCGATGAAAACAGGAGCTGGTTCTTTGAAAAAAAATAATAAAACTTATAAATCCCTTACCAGACTTATCAAAAAGATAAAACCTAAATAAATAAAATCACAAATGAGAGTGGAAAAATGACAACAAACACCACAGAAACACAAACAATTATAAGAGATAACAAAAAACTATATGCCAATAAATTTGGCTCTCTGGAAGAAATTGGTAGATTCCTAGAAACATATACTATCAAAACTGAAACAGGAAGAAATATAAAACTTGAACAGATTAATGAACAGAAATTTAATCAGTAATCAAGAATTCCCAACAAACAAAATTCCGGAGTCAGATGGCTTCACAGAGGAATTCTACCAACAATTAAAGAAGAGTTAATATCTCTTCTCCTCAAACTATTCAAAAAAATAGGAATGGAAGGAAAATGTCCATATTCATTCTGGGAGGCCAGCATTAACCTGATACCAAAACCAGATAATGACTCCACTGAAAAAGAGAACGGCAAGCCAATATTCCTGATGAACATGGATGCAAAAATTCTCAATAAATTACTAGCAAATGGAAACCAACACAACGTTAAAAGAATCATTCACCAAGATCAAGTGGGATTTACTCCTGGTCTGCAAGTGTGGTTCAAATATTCGCAAATCCATCAACATGATATAACACATTAATAAAGGAAAGAATAAGAACTATATGCATACTCCGCAATGACAGCTCAGAACCTGGAGTCTGCTTCAGATTCTGTCTCCCTCTCTCTGCCCCTCCCCTGCTCATACTCTGTGTGTGTGTCTCTCTCTGTCAAAAATAAATAAACATTAAAAGAAATTTTTTAAAAATGGGGTGCCGGGTGGCTCATTCAGTTAAGTGTCCAACTTTAGCTCAGGTCATGATCTCACATTTTGTGAGTTCACGCCCAGAATAGGGTTCTGTGTTGACAGCTCAGAGCCTGGAGTCTGCTTCAGATTCTGTGTCTTCCTCTCTCTGCCTCCCCCCTCCACCTCCATTCACACTCTGTGTCTCTGTATCTCTCTCTCAAGAATATATAACATTAAAAATTTTTAAGAAAAAAACTATATGAACCTTACAATATATTGCAGAGAAGGCTATTGACAAAGTACACCATCCATTCATGATAAAAACCCTAAACCATGTAGTTTTCAACATAATAAAAGCCATATATGAAAAACCCACAGCTAATATCATCCTCAATGGGAAAAACTGAGAGCTTTTTCTCTATAGTCAGCAATAAGGCAGGGATGTCCACTATCATCACTTTTATTAACATACAGATATCTGTTGCATTCCCATATACCAATAATTAAATATCAGAAAAAGAAATCAAGGAATCAATCCCATTTATGATTGCATGAAAAACCATAAGATATCTACAAATACACATAACCAAAAACGTGAAAGACCTGTACTCTGAAAACAATAAAACACCATTGAAAGAAATTGAGGATGACACCAAAAAATGGAGAGACATTCCATGTTCATGGATTGGAAGAATAAATATTGTTAAAGCGTCTATATTACCCAACGTACACATTTAATGCAATCTCTATCAAAATACCAATTTTTTCACAGAGCTACAACAATCAGTCCTAAAATTTGTATGGAACCACAAAAGGTCCCGAGTAGCCAAAGCAACCTTGAAAATAATGAGGCTGGAAGCATCACAATTCCAGATTTCTGGTTATATTACAAGCTGTGGTGATCAAAACAATACGGCACGGGCTATGACTGTTGCAGGCACTTTAGTGTGCAAGCTGACCTCCAGATACACTGTTAACAGTCCAAACACTTTTGTTTATAAAAACTAAACTGTTAGAATTTTCCCTCTATAAATATTTTTTTGATACAGCTATGTTCATCCTCTTTCTTTCTGCCCAAGACGTATTGCCCCAGCATTTTTGAATCATTATTGATTATTTTCCAATTGGCCTTTCTGGTTGTTTTTAGTATCAATAATATTTTTTAAAGTTTATTTTGAGAGAGAAAGAAAGAGACCACGACTGGGGAGGGGCAGAGAGAGAAAAAGAGAGAGAGAGAGAGAGAGAGAGAGAGAGAGAGAGAGAGAATCTCAAGCAGGCTCTGTGCTGTCAGCACAGAGCCCAATGTGGGGCTCAAACTCACCAAACATGAGATCATGCCCTGAGCCGACATCAAGGATCTGATGCTTAACCAACTGAGCCACCCAGGTGCCCCAGTGTCAATAATATTAATAATGTTTCTTTGTAATTTAAACACATGCTATCTTTTTTATTTTCCTTACTGATAAAAATTTATTCTTAATTTTATATTCTACAGAAAAAAAACTAAATATTAAAAAGGTTTTTTGGGGGGTGAGAGGGAATGGGCATTGCTAGGTTGAATAAGTTCTAGTTAACCTTGTTTGGAACAAAGCTTAAAAAGCAAAAGGGGACTTTTTAATGAAACTTATTATCTAAAAATTGGTTCCAAAGGTCAAGAGTATATACACTGTTCTAAGTACATCTTTATTTTTAGGGCACATGAGACTCTCCTAGATCATGCTGTTTATAATCATTAATAGGATTACTTGCTTTTATGGACAATGTTGTCCTTTATAGGAATTTTTGAACTTATATTGAATTTTTGAAAATAATTTATAAGCTTTTTGAGCAATTATGGCATGGCTACAATTCTTTATCCATAACACAGGAGCCTATCATTTGCCTGTTGCCCTGCCAACAAGGTGAGTCATCAAATAAATGTCAATGTGGCTTATAGCTAGCACTTCTCTTCTGCTAAGCCTCTCTCAAATGTCTAGTGGTCCATGCTACCCATGAACTATGCAAGGAATAGATTGTGGAAAACATAGTTCCAGCTGATATAGGTTGACATAATACAAACACATATAGTATTTATCCATTTTAATTATTGAATAAAAATACACATTCCGCATTCTGAAATAGTTACACACATCCTTGCCAATTTTTCACAAAAGGAATAAAAATTATTTTACATATATTGAATGCTATATATTCCACAAATTGTCACTGTGTGAATTATGAGTGTTCCCAAGTCATAGAATAGCTAAAGAGGTAAGTAGACCTAGGAGAGATCATACAAATCATGTATTCTATTTTGTTATCTCTGTTGTATAATTAAGGAAACAGGTCCAGTGAGATTGAGTTGAACACAGTCTACAACCTTTTTCAATCAAGAACCAGAACGAGATAACATATGTCATATCTACCAGTCAAGTGTTTTTATATGTATTTCATGTTTTTTTATAAATTAAAAACCACAAATATAAAATTAAAACTATTATTACTTAGTATTGTTATTATTTGTACTGAAATTTTTTCTTTTCCCTTCACTTGGGAAAAAGCAGAGGTTGAATTTTAAGACTGCCTCCACACAGTCTTTCCAAATCTAATATGATTTTTTTAACTTTCTCTATAATAATTTCTTCCTCAAGATTTCACAATTTTTTGCCTTATGTGTTTTTAACTTGTACAACTGTTGGAATTTATGAAGTAGATTTATACATGTTTCTGCTTTGAAATCCATGGTGCAAATGAATTAGCATCAATAAAAACAACATGATTTCTTATTTATCTACAGAATCTCTACCTTCTGACTTAGACTTAAGTTCAGCTTTATATTGCTGTAGACATAAAATTATATTGGAAAGGGAAGCACACCTTAATGAAATCTGATCTAAAGTCATTCCCCTGTACAGGTTATTTTTGCACTGACAGTGTTTTCTCCTGCATAAGCTGCATCACCATCCTTGTTCAATGTAGTCTTGACTGAAGTACTACCTAAGCATGGTAATTAGTTCAGAGAGACATAAATGTGTGAGCAAATAAGATAACATCCAGAGGACAAAATATCCTATTTATAAGACAAAATATAACCAATATGCTCTTACTTTAATGTAAGAAAATTTTCACTAATGTTTTCTATTTTGTGTTCAAATCCATTCTTATTCTTGTATATCAATATTTAAAATTTAGTTCATGTTGTGCTGTGATTGCGAAGGTGAAATGAATAGATTAGGAGTTGCACAGCTGTTTACGGTTTTGGTTTATAGCTCTGGGACATCCCATTCTTGAGACATTCCGTTCCAGTTCATTTTAACAGTAATTAGAAGTACCCCCATAACGAGGTACTTGCTGTTGGAAATAACTTCATTAGTTTGGGTGATTTTATTGGTTTCCTTTAGGGTGAGGAAGTAGCACTAATAGTTGTAATTTAATAGGAAAATTACTGAAGCAAGAAAGATTCCACTGAATCTTAAATGAGGCATTAGACAGAAATTTCCTTTCCAAATAATAAAATATAAGAGAGCCACATTTACCTAAAAATTCTTATATAAATGATATGAATTAGCATTAAAAAGCCATTTTGTTTAAATGTTTAAATATTGCTTCAATAAAATATTAAGTACATATACCAAAAAACAGGTAACAGTGGCAAAAATTTGTTCATTTAAAACATTCTTCTTCACAATTTAAAATGAAGTAACGCCAACAAAATTGGTCTTTGGAAAATCTGTCTTCCTTTAGATAAAAATTCACTTTTCTAAGCCTGCTATTTTTTCTTGTTTTCATTCTTTTATTTCCCTGTTTTTCCCTCACATGTCAGCTCCCTAAGAAGCAACAATTTTTTGTCACTAAAAGAATTAATGGGTCAATATTACCACCTTTGGTACACACATGATTTTCTATCTGCAAAATACATTATAGTCACTTAGAAATCTTTCCTGTCATTTCCAATGTAGTTCAACATTACTTTCAATATTTTATAGATGACAAAATAGAACCAGAGAAGAATTTACACATGATTTCAAAGCAAATTAATGGCAAATTAGTAATCTGAGAATAACCTATCCTTTTCTTGGAAGCTATATCATGATACCACAATCATTTGGACACAATAATCTTCAATTATAATAGAGTGTTTTAAAATTTCAAAATGTGTGGAGTTCATAATGCCTGGGCTCTAAAATATGGAAGCAAATATAGGAGACAGTTTGTATTTTGGCTTCAAAGTAGTCCTCAAGGGATAAAATGATAATCTTATATCAAAGGTGTGCTTCAAGATCTATGGATTGCCAGTTCCATGGAACAGGGACTATGTCTGTCATGGTAGTTTTTATACCCTAAGTATGCAGCACAATGCCTGAGTATAGCTATTTTTCCCATAAATATTGGTTGAATGTATATGGGGACAAATAAAAGAATAAATAAAACGAAATGTGAGCAACTCTACTGACCTTCAGTAGCTAGAGTTTCCCTCAATTTGTTGAAAAGCAGGGTGTCTATGAATATTCTTCTCACTTCATTTCCACATTTGACATTCCCAATCACTCTTTTCCACTTCAATCCAATTTCCACCTTCTTCACATTCCCCTTCCTTACCACACAGAGCTCAAGAATAATAGACTCTTTCCTAATTACCTTTTTTTCATCTGTATTAAGGGATTTCTCACTTTGAAAACTTTCGGATCTTGGATCAGTAGACGTCACTGACATTAAGTGGAAATCCAAAATCACCATTCTAGATTGAATGGTTTAGATTTCAAAATAAAAACACAGGATGGGGGGTACCTGAGTGGCTCAGTCAGTTAAGCATCTGACTTTTGATGTCAGCTCAGGTCATGATCTCATGCTTTGTGAGTTTGAGCCCCTCATTGGGTTCTGCACTAACAGAATGGAACCTGCTTGGGATTCTCTCTCAATCCCCCTCTCTCATAACCTCTCCTGCTCTCTCTCTCTCTCTCTCTCTCTCTCAAAAATAAATAAATAAACTTAACAAAAAAAGAAAAATACAAGTAAAGGACAGTTTACTTGGAGTGACTAAACGCTTCTCTGTGGTTAATAGTACTGTTTCCTAAGAAAGTCATACAGAAAACAAAGAAAAGGAGAAGAGAAAAATAAATTGAGGGCCACTCAGGAGAAGATGTATTTTGTAAAAAAAAAAAAATACCTTACTCCTTAGATGTTTTCTCTTTGAAGTATTGGGAAAAGGGATCATTTTTCACATACCTTTAACTGTTTTGATGTCAAGTTGTAATCCCTTTTTGAAATTATTGCAAGTGCTCAGTAAAGAATGTCACATACTCTTACACAGAATTTACAATAGTCCCAGTATACCCAAGTAGAAAATATTGTAAATGGGAAAAGAATACTTTTACCTCTCCCATATTCACACTGACCCCAGTGGGGAAAAAATCATTCTTACAGACTTCTCAGAAGATGACCAGGTAAGAGGATCCTAAGATCACTTTGTCCCAGAGACACACTTAGACAACAACCACATCAGTACAACTAGCCCAGAAAACAACTCAGATATTGGCAGAACAAACATTCCACAGTTAATTATAGAGAGGAGGCCACATCAAAAAGGCTAGGAGTGGTGGAGACACAGTCAAGAATCAAACTTCTGGCAAGACTAACCAAAAATGGGAAGGGCAACACAAACATGAATGGAGAGAAGCAGACCCCAGACCAGGCACTGCACACATGGGGGACCTACACTAGAAAGTTAAGTGCCCATAATATTTGGCTTTTAAAACCAGTGTGTCTGAACTTCTCAAGTTTTTATGGCTATCAGGGATAAGATCCAGGTACTTTAAAAATCAGCAGGCCTACCTCTGGCAGAACTGGAGAGCAATAGGAAATGAAGTCCCCACCCTTTAAGAGACAGCGTAACAAACATAACAAACAACCCCACCGAGACACAACAGAGAAGCAACAGTTTGAAAAGCACCTGGGTTTATGTGAGATTTATTTACCAATCTCACATATACAAGAGGGACAGGAATCTTTAAGAGACTTCTCCAAAAACAAAAGAACTGGTGAGTGCCATTTCTCTCTCTCCACCAAACACAGATGGTTGGACACTGTCAGGAACTAGTGAGAACACTCTCCACCTACCTTGCTAAAACCACACACCCAACCCCTTCAAGTCAGCCCCATCCCATCTTCCCTACTCAACAAGAGTTCCTCCAAAGCAGTTCCACCTCTCATCCTGTAAACAGCCCTGGCAAGGATAAGCACCACACCAAAATGACTCATGCTCCAGGGGAACACACACCTGCTCAACTGCAGCCCCAGCAGCCAAATCTTATAACTGGCAATGCAGAGAGATCATTGTATCTGCAACCACAGCAGTGATCTGATATGACTGCCAGCCTCACCTACCAACAAAAACATCTCAGGATGCAGCATAGGGACAGAGCCCTTCACTTTGGGGTCACTGCTATGCTGGAAGACAGAATGGGGGTAGGCATCGTGACTGCTGAATTTACCCACTAATGAAAGCTTCTCAAGGTACAGGGTAGGGAGAGTGCTCTGCAGTTTGGTGTGATGATAGCAACCAGCAAATGGGCTTAAGGCAGACATCATCTGGTCTGACTACTGACATCACCTAACTACAAGGTCATGGTGGCCCCAGACTGTCCCCTTAATAGCACAGGGACCAAACCTGGTCCACAACAGGCAAAGCAAGCCATTGCAGTTGACTGGAATAAAGGCAAACATGGCTTAACTGCAACAGTAGTGTTCACAGAGTCCACATGGGAGACATTGGTTAAACTATTTGGTTCTGGTGAACAGGAGACATTGTGCTACAGGGCATCACAGGACCTCTCCTTCATAAGGCCACTACTTTCAAGATCAGGAGATGTAGCTGACTTTCTGATACAGAGTTAGGCAAAACGATGAGATAGAGGAATATGTCTCACATGGAAGATGAAGACAAAACCATAGCAGAAAAGCTAAATAAAATAAGGACAGGCAATATGCTGGATAAAGAATTCAAAGTAATGGTTATAAATGTACTTACGTAAGTTGAGAAAAGAATGAAGGATCTCACTGAGAACTTCAACAAAGACATAGAAAATTTTAAAAAAATTTAAAAAAACGAATCAAAGATGAAGAATTCAACAACTGAAATAAAAATGCAGTGGGGGAAATCATAAACATATTAGAAGAGGCAGAATGGATCAGTGAGCTGGAAGACAGAGTAGTGGAAAACAACCTGGCTGAATAACCTGATATTAATAAATAAAACTAGGTTGAGAGAACACAGTGACATCATCAAGCATAACATCCACATTATAGGGTAACAGAGGAGAAGGGAGAGAAAAGGGGACAGAAAATTTATTTAAAGAAATAATAGCTGAAACTTTTCTTAACCTGGGGAAAGAGTAAGACATCTAGATCCAGGAGGCACAGAAAGCTCCCCCAAAAATCAATCAACCCAAGGAGGTCCATACCAAGACATATAATTAAAATGGCAAAAAAATAGTGATCAAGAGAGAATTTTGTTTTATTTTTAATTTTTTAAATTTATTTATTGTTTTGGGGCACCTGGGTGGCTCAGTTGGTTAGGCATCTGATGTAGGCTCAGGTCATGAGCTGACAGTTTGTGGATTCAAGCCCTGTGTCAGTCTCTATGCTGACAGCTCAGAGCCTGGAGCCTACTTTAGATTCTGTGTCTCCCTCTCTGTCTGCCCCTCCCCTGGTCGTGCTCTCTCTCTCTCTCTCTCTCTCTCTCCCAAAAATAAATAAACATTAAATTTTTGATTTATTTATTGTTTAATTTACATCCAGGTTAGTGAGCATATGGTGCAACAATGATTTCAGGAGTAGATTCCTTAATCCTCCTTGCCCATTTAGACAATTCCCCCTCCCACAACACCTCCAAAAACCCTGTGTTCTCTGTATTTAAGAGGCTTTTATGTTTTGTCCCCTACCTGTTTTTATATTATTTTTGCTTCCCTTCCTTTATGTTCATCTGTTTTGTTCCTTAACTTCCTCATGAGTGAAGTCATATGATATTTGTCTTTCTCTAATTTCGCTTAGCATAATACCCTACAGTTCCATCCACGTAGTTGAAAATGGCAGGATTTCATTCTTTTTGATTGCCAAGGAATACTCCATTGTTTGTGTGTGTGTGTGTGTGTGTGTGTGTGTGTGTACCATATCTTCTTTATCCATTCATCCATTGATGGACATTTGGGTTCATTGAGGTGCATGTGCCTCTTTAAAATGCCATACCTGTATCCCTTGGATAAATACCTAGTAGTGCAATTTCTGGGCCTCAAAAAATTTTTAAATTTTTGAGGAACCTCCATACTGTTTTCCAGAGTGGCTGCACCGGTTTGCATTCCCACCAGCAGTGTAAAATAGATCCTTTTTCTCTGCATCTTTGCCAACATCTATTGTTGCCTGAGCTGTTAATGTTAGCCATCCTGACAGATGTGAGGTGGTATATCATTATGGTTTTGATTTGTATTTCCCTGATTATGAGTGTCTATTAGCCATCTGGATGTCTTCTTTGGAGAAGTGTCTATTCATGTATTTTTCCCATTTCTTCACTGGATTATTTGTTTTGGGGTGTTGAGTTTGATAAGTTCTTCATAGATTTTGGATACTAACCCTTTATCTGATATGTCATTTGCAAATATTTTCTCCCATTCCATCAGTTGCCTTTTAGTTTTGCTGATTGTTTCCTTTGTTGTGCAGAAGCTTTTTATTTTGATGAGGTCCCAGTAGCTCATTTTTGCTTTTGTTTCCCTTGCCTCCAGAAACATGTTGAGTAAGAAGTTGCTGCCCCCAAGGTCAAAGAGGTTTTTGCCTGCTTTCTTCTCTAAGATTTTAATGCCTTCCTGTCTTACATTTAGGTCTTTCATCCATTTTGAGTTTATTTTTGTGTATGGTGTAAGAAAGTAGTCCAGGTTCATTCTTCTGCATGTCACTGTCCAGTTTTCCCAGCACCATTTGCTGAAAAGCCTGTCTTTATTCCATTGGATATTCTTTCCTGCTTTGTCAAAGATTAGTTGGCCATATGTTTCTGGGTCCATTTCTGGGATCTCTATTCTGTTCCATTGATCTGAGTGTCTGTTTTTGTGCCAGTACTATACTGTCTTGATGATTACAGCTTTGTAATATGTCTTGAAGTCCGGGAATGTGATGCCTCCAGCTTTCGTTTTCTTTTTCAGGATTGCTTTGGCTATATGGGGTATTTTTTGATTCCATACAAATTTTAGGATTGTTTGTTCTAGCTCTGCGAAGAATGCTGGTGTTATTTTTAAAGGGATTGCATTGAATATGTAGATTGCTTTGGGTAGTATCGACATTTTAACAAGTTTGTTCTTCCAATCCAGGAGCATGGAATATTTTTCCATTTTTATGTGCCTTCTTCAATTTTTTTCATAAGCTTTATATAGTTTCCAGTGTATAGATTTTTTACTTCTTTGGTTATGTTTATTGCTAGGTATTTTTGGGTTTTGGTGCAATTGTAAATGGGATTGATTCCTTGATTTCTCTTTCTGTTGCTTCATTGTTGGTGTATAGGAATACAACCAATTTCTGTCCATTGATTTTATATCCGGTGACTTTGCTGAATTCATGGATCAGTTCTAGCAGTTTTTTGGTGGAATCTTTTGGATTTTCTATATAGAGTATCATGTCATCTGCAAAGAGTGAAAGTTTGACTTCCTCCTGCCTGATTTGGATGCCTTTTACTCCTTTGTGTTGTCTGATCACTGAGAATAAGACTTCCAATACCATGTTGAATAACAGTGGCGAGAGTGGATATCCCTGTCGTGTTCCTGACCTAAGGGGGAAAGTTCTCAATTTTTCCCCATTAAGGATGATATTAGCAGTAGGTCTTTCATATATGGCTTTTATGATTTTGAGGTATGATCCTTCTATCCCTACTTTATTGAGGGCTTTTTATCAAGAAAGGATCCTGTATTTTGTCAAATGTTTTCTCTGCATCTATTGAGAGGATCATGTGGTTCTTGTCCTTTCTTTTTGATGTGATGTATCATATTGATTGTTTTGCAGATACTGAACCAGCCCTGCATCCCTGGTATAAATCCCAGTTGGTCTTGGTGAATAAATCTTTTAATGTATTGATGGATCTGGTTGGCTAGTACCTTGTTAGGGATTTTTGCATCGATGTTCATCAGGGAAATTAGCCTACTGTTCTCCTTTTAGTGGGGTCTTTGGTTTTGGAATCAAAGTAATGATGGCTTCATAGAAAGAGTTTGGAAGTTTTCTTTCCATTTCTAGTTTTTGAAAGAGCTTCAAAAGAATACGTATTAACTCTTCTTTAAATGTTTGGTAGAATTCCCCTGTAAAGCCATCAAACCCTGGACTCTTGTTTTTTTGGGATGTTTTTGATTACTAATTCAATTCTTTTACTGCTATGGGTCTGTTAAAATTTCCTATTTCTTCTGTTTCAGTTTTGGTAGTGTATATATTTCTAGGAATTTGTCCATGTCTTCCAGATTGCCCATTTTATTGGTGTATAATTGCTCATTAAATTCTCTTATTATTATTTGTATTTCTGCAGTGATGGTTGTGATCTCTCCTCTTTCATTCTTGATTTTATTTATTTGGGTCCTTTCTTTTTTCTTTTTGATCAAACTGGCTAGGGGGTTATCAATTTTGTTACTTCTTTCAAAGAACCAACTCCAGGTTTCATTGATCTGTTCTACTGTTTTTTTGGTTTCAATAGCATTGATTTCTGCTCTAATCTTTATTATTTTCTATATTCTGCTGGTTTGGGGTTTTATTTTCTGTTCTCTTTTCAGCTCTTTGTGGTGTAAGGTTAGGTTGTGTATCTGAGACCTTTCTTCCTTCTTTAGGAAGGCCTGGATTCCTATATACTTCCCTCTTATGACCACCATTGCTGCATCTCAGAGGTTTTTGGGCTGTGTGTTATCATTTTCATTGTCTTCTATGTACTTTTTAATTTCCTTTTTAATTTCTTGGTTAGCCCATTCATTCTTTAGTAGGATGTTCTTTAGTCTTCATGTATTTGTTATCTTTCAAATTTTTTCCTGTGGTTGATTTCAAGTTTCATAGTGTTGCGGTCTGAAAATATGCACGGTATGATCTCGATCTTTTTGTACTTGCTGAGGGATGATTTGTGTCCCAGCATGTGATCTATTCTGGAGAATTTTCCATGTGCACTCGAGAAGAATATGTATTCTTCTGCTTTAGGATGAAATGTTCTGAATATATCAGTTACATCCATCTGGTCCAGTGTGTCATTCAAAGCCATTATTTCCTTGTTGATTTTCTGTTTATTTATCCATTGTTGTAAGTGGGGTGTTGAAGTCCCCTACTATTATGGTATTATCAGTGAATTTCTTTATGTTTGTAATGAATTGAATTATATATTTGGGTTCTTTCAAGTTTGGAGCATAAATGTTTACAATTGTTAGATCTTCTTGGTGGATAGACCCTTTAATTATGATATAATGCCCTTCTTCATCTCGTTACAATCTTTACTTTAAAGTCTAGATTGATATAAGTATGGCTACTCCAGCTTTCTTTTGGCGACCATTAGCATGATAGATGGTTCTCCATCCCCTTATTTTCAATCTTAAGGAGTCTTTGGGTCTAAAATGGGTCTCTTGTAAACAGCACATAGATGGATCTTATTTTCTTATCCATTCTGTTACCCTATGTCTTTTGATTGGAGTTTGTAGACTATTGACATTTACAATAAGTACTGAAAGACATGAATTACTGCCTTTATGTCACCTGTAGAGTTGGAGTTTTTGGTAGTGTTCTCTGGTCCTTTCTAGTCTTTGTTGCTTTTGGTCTTTTGTTGTTTTTTTCCCTCCCTCTTTTCTCCCCTCAGAGAGTCCCCCTTAAAAATTCTTGCAGGCCTGGTTTAGTGTTCATGAAGCCCTTTAATTTTTGTTTATCTGGGAAACTTTCTATTTCTCTTTCTATTTTGATGACAGCCTTGCTGGATAAAGAATTCTTGGCTGCATATTTTTACAATTTACCACACTGAATGTATCCTTCCACTCCTTTCTGGCCTGGCAAGTGTCTGTGGATAGGTCTGCTGCAAACCTGATCTGTCTTCCTTTGTAAGTTAAGGACTTTTATTCCCTTACTGGTATCATAATTTTTTCCTTGCCTCAGTATTTTGTGAATTTTACTATGATATAACTTGTTGATGGTTCTTCCTGTTCTTTCTTTCCATCATTTTGTAATTTTTGGAGGAAGAATAATTAATAAAGTAAAAAAATTAAAATTAAAAATTAAAAACAACACAAAGAAATCAAATAAAGGATACTAGATCCTAGGTGTGTTTTGGTCTCGCTGTTGAAAGAAGCTTGATAGATTAGAGAAAAAAGGGAAAGATAAGAAAAAAAAGAAAAAAAAGGAAAAAGGGAAAAAGTTTGAAAATTTGAAAAAATGAATACAATGTAATAGAATAAAATGTAAAATAAAAGTTGAATTTTAAAAATTTACAAAAAAGTAAAAAATATAGTAGAAAAAATTAAAAGAAAAATTTTTTTAATAAAAATGGAAAATAAAAATAGATATTTTTCTTTCCGTATTCAAGAATAAGAAAAGAAAAAGAAAAAAGAATTTAATAACAGGACCAGAAAATAGAATGAAGTACGATTGAAATTACATTTGGTTTCCCATAGAAGTCAAGGTATGAAGCACTTTATAGTCCATAAACTAAGCACGTGGAGAGTTGTGTTTGTCAAAAGTGCTGTTTCCCTCCAAGAGAGAATTTTAAAAGCAGCAAGAGAAAACAATTACATACAAGAAAAAACCCATAAGTCTGTCAGCTGATTTTTCAGCAGAAATTTTGCAGGCCAGAAGGAAGCATCATGAGATGTTCAACATGCTGAAAGAAAAAATGTTCAACCAAGAAAACTCTATCCAGCAAAGCTATAATTCAAAATGTAACGAAAGATATAGTTTTCCAGAAAAACAAAAGTGAAAAGAGTTAATTACCACTAACCCAGACTTACAAGAAATTTTGGAATTCATTGTGTGGGAATAAAAGGCCATAATTAGGAGTAAGCAAATTCTGAAAGAAAAAACTTTCACAGGAAAATACAAATATAATAAAAGTAGTAGGTTAGTCACCTCTGAAACTAGTATGGAGATTAAAGCACAAATGCAGTAAAATCAATTATATTTATAAAAATCAGTAAATGTATTCACAAAAGGATGTAAAGTATGACATCATATACATAAAACATGAAGGGGGCATAAAATTCAATGATTTTAGAATGGGTTAAAATTAAGCAACCATCAACTTAATATAGACTGATACCTGCATAAGATGTTATTCACAAAATGAATTGTAGGGGCGCCTGGGTGACTCAGTCAGTTAAGCATCTGACTTCATTCCAGGTCATGATTTCACGGTTTGTGAGTTCTAGCCCTATGTCAGGCTCTGTGCTGACAGCTAAGAACCTGGAGCCCACTTTGTATTTTGTGTCTCCCTCTCTCTCTGCCCTTTCCCTTCTCTCACTCTGTCTCACTCTCTCTCAAAAATAAATTTAAAAAAATTAAATAAATCTAACCACAAATTGTAGAAAAAATTGAATTGTAACCACAAATCAAAAATTTCTACTAGATACACAAAACATGAAGAGGAAAGAATCAAAACATATCACACACACACACACACACAAAAAGCCCTTAAACCACAAGAAGAGATCAGGAGAAGACCTACAAAAACAACCATAAAACAAGTAACAAAATGGCAATAAGTATGTTCTTATCAATAATTACTGAATGCAAAAACTAAATGCTCCAATCAAAATACATAGTGATTCAATGGAGAAAAGAACAAGACCCATCAATTTGCTGATCACAAGAGAGTCATTTCAGACCAAAAGGCACATACTGATTGAAGGAAATAAGATGGGAAAATGTTTTTATAAAAAAATGGAGGCAAAAAAAAAGCTGGGGTACCAATACAAAATGAACAAGATAAACGTTAAAACAAAGACTACAACAAGAGACAAAGAAGGACACTACATAATGGCAAAGGGAACAATCCAATAAGAAGATATAACAATTGTAAATGTTTATGCACCCACATAGAACCACCCACTCACATAAAGCAACTATAACAGAAGTAAAAAAAAAGAAATTAATAGAAATACAATAATAGTAGAGGACTTAAGCACCTCAATAGATAAATCATCTAGACATAAAATCAATGGGGAAAACAGTGGCTTTGAATGGCATGTAGGACTAGATAGATCTAACAAATATATTCAGAACATTCCATCCCAAAACAGTGGAACACACATTATTTTCAACTGCATATGGAACATTCTCCAGAATACATTATATATGAAGCCACAAAACAAGTCTCAACAAATTTAAAAAGATTGAAATCATAACATGCATCTTTTCCTACCACAACACTTTGAAACTAGAAATCAGCCACAAGAAAAATCTGGAAAAAACACAAATACATGGAGGCTAAATAACATGCTACTAAACAATAAATGGGTTGATCAGTGTGTCTAAAAATATTTTAAAAATACATGGAGAAAAATAAAAATAAAACACAACAGCTCAAAATCTTTGAGATGCAGCAAAGCTTTACCAAGAGGGATGATTATAGCAATACAGGCTTATCTCAAAAGCAATAAAAATCTCAAATAAACACTTAATCTTACACTTAAAGGTGCTGGAAAAAAGAACAAACAAGGCCCAAAACCAGTAGAAGGAAGAAAAAAAAAAAAACTAGAGCAGAAATAAATAAAATAAATACTAAAAAAAAAAAAAACAGATCAATAAAACCAGGGGTTAGTTCTTTGAACGTATCAAAAAAATAAATAAAATAAAATAAAAAAGCAGAGTACATGAATAGACATTTTCCAAAGAAGACATACAGGTGGCCAATAGACACATGAAAAGATGCTGAATATCACTAATCATCAAAGAAATGCAAATTAAAACAACCATGAATTATCTTACCTCTGTCAGAATTGTTAAAATCAAAAACAGAAGAAATAGCAAATATTGACAAGGATGTGGAGAAAAGTGAACCCTTGCACATTGTTAATGAGAATGCAAATTGGTACAGCCACTGTGGAGAAGAGTATGGGGTTCCACCAAAATTAAAAACAGAATTACCATATGATCCAGTAATTCCACCACTCAGTATTTGCCAGAATAAAAGAAAAAAAAACTAATTGGAAAAGATATATGCATCTTTATGTTTATGGGAAGCATTATTTAAAATAGTCCAGATATGGAAGCAACTCAAGTATCCATCCATAAATAAATGGATAAGGAGGATATATATGTATACACACACACACACACACACACACACACACACAATGAAATATTACCCAGCCATAAAAAACAATGAAATCTTGCCATATCCAACAACAGATAGACCAAGAGGGTATAATGCTTAAGTGAAATAAGTCAGTCAGAAAAAGGAATACTGACAAACTCTGGAAGATGGCGGCGTAGGAGGATGCTGGGCTCACTTCCTCCTGCTGATCACTTAGATTCCACCCACAGCTGCCTAAATAACCCAGAAACTGCCAGAAGACTAGCAGAATGGACTTCCCGGAGCCAAGCGTAAACAAGAGGCCAACAGAAGAGGGTAGAAAGGTCAGAGAGGCAGTGCGCACTACACAGACTGGCGGGAGGGAGCTGGGGCGGTGTTGGGGCAGCCCTCCTGGCAAGACAGAGCCCCGAGTCTGACTCGCAAAAGCGGAGGGGCCGGACTGCATGAGTTCTGACAGCCAGCGGGACTTAACATCTGGAATGTTAAAAGTCAACAGCTCTGCTCAGAGAGTGGGAGGGCGAGAGGACACTGGGAGGGAGGGTTGCTGAACCTTGGAAGGACAGAGCTCAGCTTGGCAGGGTACAAAGGCGCTGGTCAGCACCATCTCCCTCTCCAATCCCCCAGCCGAAAACCCAAAGGTAATCAGTTCCCATCACCGAACTTGTTTGCAGCGCGCAAACACCCAATGCTGTGCTTCTGTGAATACATCCCTCCAACAGGTCTGCCTGCATCCCTCCTGGAGCTGCAGGACCCATCTAGCAGGGGACCACCGACAGCAAAGCGAGCTAAACCTGCCCCTCCTACCCCTGTGCACATTGCAGATCCACCCCAGCTAATATGCCAGATCCCATCAAAGCAACACCACAAGTCTGGCAGCATGCAAGCAGCCCAGACAGGTGCCATACCAGTCCACAGTGAGTCCTGCCCCTGGGAGAGGGGAAGATAAGGTACACACCAGTCTGACTGTGGCCCCACCCACCAACACAAGTTACTCCAGACAGCACAGGGGAAGTACTCTGCACTTCTGCGCCACCCAGGGACTATCCAAAATGACGAAATGGAAGAATTCTCCTCAAAAGAAACTCCAGGAAGTAGCAACAGCTAACAAATTGATCAAAAACGATGTAAGCAATATAACAGAAAAAAATTTAGAATAATAGTCATAAAATTAATCGCTGGGCTTGAAAAAAGTATAGAGGACAGCACAGAATCTATTGCTACAGAGATCAAGGGACTAAGAAATAGTCATGAGGAGCTAAAAAATGCTATAAATGAGGTGCAAAAAAAAAATGGAGGCGACCACAGCTCGGATTGAAGATGCAGAGAATAGGTAAGTTAGAAGATAAAATTATAGAAAAAGAGGAAGCTGAGAAAAAGAGAGATAAAAAAAGGGAGCTGGGGCATGAGGGGGGAATTAGAGAACTAAGTGATGCAATCAAACTCAACAATATCCGTATAATAGGAATTCCAGAAGAGGAAGAGAGAAAGGGGCTAAAGGTGTACTTGAGCAAATCACAGCTGAGAACTTCCCTGATCTAGGGAAGGAAAAGGCATTGAAATCCAAGAAGCACAGAGAACTCCCTTCAGACGTTGAATTGATCTTCTGACGACATATCATACTGAAACTGACAAAATACAAGGATAAAGAGAAAATTCTGAAAGCAGCTAGGGATAAACACTCTCTAACATATAAAGGGAGACCCATAAGACTAGTGACAGACTTATCAACTGAAACTTGGCAGACCAGAAAGGAATGGCAGGAGATCTTCAATGTGATGAACAGAAAAAAAATATGCAGCCGAGAATCCTTTATCCAGCAAGTCTGTCATTCAGAATAGAAGGAGAGATAAAGGTCTTCCCAAACAAACAAAACTGAAGGAATTCATCACCACTAAACCAGCCCTACAAGAGATCCTAAGGGGGGTTATGTGAGTGAAATGCTGCAAGGACCACAAAGTACCAGAGACATCACTACAAGCATGAAACCTACAGACATCACAATGACTCTAAACCCATATCTTTCAATAATAACACTGAATGTAAATAGACTAAATGTTCCAACCAAATGACATAGGGTATCTGAATGGATAAAAAAACAAGACCCATCTATTTGCTGTCTACAAGAGACTCATTTTAGACCTGAGGACACTTTCAGATTGAAAGTGAGGGGATGGAGAACTATTTATCATGCTACTGGAAGTCAAAAGAAATCTGGAGTAGCCACACTTATATCAGACTAACTAGACTTTAAATTAAAGGCTGTAACAAGAGATGAAGAAGGGCATTATATGATAATTACAGGGTCTATCCATCAGGAATAGCTAACAATTATAAATGTCTATGCACCAAATACTGGAGCCCCCAAATATATAAAACAATTAATCACAAACATAAGCAACATTCTTGATAAGAATGTGCTCATTGCAGGGGACTTTAATACTCCACTTTCAACAATGGATAGATCATCTAGACACAGGATCAATAAAGAAACAAGGGCCCTGAATGATACATGGGATCAGATGGACTTGACAGATATATTTAGAACTCTGCATCCCAAAGCAACAGATTATACTTTCTTCTCGAGTGCACATGGAACATTCTCCAAGATAGATCACATACTGGGTCACAAAACAGCCCTTCATAAGTATACAAGAATTGAGATCATGCCATGCATACTTTCAGACCACAATGCTATGAAGCTTGAAATCAACCACAGGAAAAAGTCTGGAAAACCTCCAAAAGCATGGAGGTTAAAGAATACCCTACTAAATAATGAGTGGGTCAACCAGGCAATTAGAGAAGAAATTAAAAAATATATGGAAACAAATGAAAATGAAAATACAACAATCCAAACGCTTTGGGACGCAGCGAAGGCAGTCCTGAGAGGAAAATACATTGCAATCCAGGCCTATCTCAAGAAATGAGAAAAATCCCAAATACAAAATCTAACAGCACACCTAAAGGAAATAGAAGCAGAACAGCAAAGACACCCCAAACCGAGCAGAAGAAGAGAAATAATAAAGATCAGAGCAGAAACAAACAATATAGAATCTAAAAAAAAAAAACCAAAAAACTGTAGAGCAGATCAATGAAACCAAGAGTTGGTTTTTTGAAAAAATAAACAAAATTGATAAACCTCTAGCCAGACTTCTCACAAAGAAAAGGGAGATGACCAAAGTAGATAAAATCATGAATGAAAATGGAATTATTACAACCAATCCCTCAGGGAATACTATGAAAAATTATATGCCAACAAACTGGGCAACCTGGAAGAAAGGGACAAACTCCTAAGCACCCACACACTTCCAAAACTCAAACAAGAAGAAATCGAAAACTTGAATAGACCCATAACCAGCAAAGAGATTGAATCAGTTATCAAAAATCTCCCAACAAATAAGAGGCCAGGACCAGATGGGTTCCCTGGGGAATAATACCAGACATTTAAAGCAGAAATAATACCTATCCTTCTCAAGCTGTTCCAAAAAATAGAAAGGGAAGGAAAACTTCCAGACTCATTCTATAAAGCCAGCATTACCTTGATTCCCAAACCAGACAAAGATCCAGCAAAGAAAGAAAACTACTGGCCAATATCCCTAACGAATATGAATACAAAACTTCTCAACAAGATACTAGCAAATCAAATTCAACAGCATATAAAAAGAATTATTCACCATGATCAAGTGGGATTCATTCCTGGGCTGTGGGACTGGTTCAACATTCGCAAATCAATCAATGTGATACATCACATTAATAAAAGAAAAGAACCATACGATACTGTCAATAGATGCAGAAAAAGCATTTGACAAAATTCAGCATCCTTTCTTAATAAAAACCCACGAGAAAGTCGGGATAGAAGGAACATACTTAAACATCATAAAAGCCATTTATAAAAAGCCCACGGCTAATATCATCCTCAATGGGGAAAAACTGAGAGCTTTCCCCCTGAGATCAGGAACACGACAGGGATGTCCACTCTCACTACTGTTGTTTAACATAGTGTTGCAAGTTCTAGCATCAACAATCAGACAACAAAAGGAAATCAAAGGCATAAAAATTGGCAATGATGAAGTCAAACTTTCACTTTTTGCAGATGACATGATACTCAACATGGAAAACCCAACAGATTCCACCAAAAGTCTGCTAGAACTGATGCATGAATTCAGCAAAGTTGCAGGATACAAAATTAATGTCCAGAAATATGTTCATTTTAATACATTAATAGTGAAGCAACAGAAAGAGAAATAAAGAAACTGATTCCATTCTCAATTACACCAAGAATAATAAAATACCTAGGAATATACCTAACCAAAGTTGTAAAAGATGTGTATGCTGAAAACTATAGAAAGCTTATGAAGGAAATTGAAGAAGATATAAAGAGATGGAAAAATATTCCGTGCTCATAGATTGGAAGGATAAATATTGTCAAAATGTCAATACTACCCAAAGCTGTCTACACATTCAATGCAATCCCAATCAAAATTGCACCAGAATTCTCCTCAAAGCTAGAACAAGCAATCCTAAAATTTGTATGGAACCACAAAAGACTCCGAATAGCCAAAGTAATTTTGAATAAGACCAAAGCGGGAGGCATCACAATCCCAGACTTTAGCCTCTATACAAAGCTGTAATCATCAAGACAGCATGGTATTGGCACAAAAACAGACACATAGACCAATGGAATAGAATAGAAACCCCAGAATTAGACCCACAAAAGTATGGCCAACTAATCTTTGACAAAGCAGGAAAGCATATCCAATGGAAAAAAGACAGTCCCTATAACAAATGGTGCTGGGAGAACTGGACAGCAACATGCAGAAGAATGAAGCTAGACCACTTTCTTACACCATTCACAAAAATAAACTCAAAATGGATGAAGGACCTGAATGTGAGACAGGAAATCATCAAAACCCTAGAGGAGAAAGCAGGAAAAAAACCTCTCTGACCTCAGTCGTAGCAATTTCTTACTTGACACATCTCCAAAGGCAAGGGAATTAAAAGCAAAAATGAACTATTGGGACCTCATGAAGATAAAAAGCTTCTGCACAGCAAAGAAAACAATCAACAAAACTGAAAGGCAATTGATAGAATTGAAGAAGATATTTGCAAATGACATATCAGACAAAGGGCTAGTATCCAAAATCTATAAAGAGCTCACCAAACTCCACACCCAAAAAAACAAATAATCCAGTGAAGAAATGGGCAGAAAACATGAATAGACACTTTTCTAAAGAAGACATCCAGATGGCCAACAGGCACATGAAAAGATGCTCAACGTTGCTCCTCATCAAGGAAATACAAATCAAAACCACACTCCCAGATACCACCTCATGCCATTTAGAGTGGCTAAAATGAACAAACCAGGAGACTATAGATGCTGGTGAGGATGTGGAGAAATGGGAACCTTGTTGCACTGTTGGTGGGAATGCAAACTGATGCAACTGCTCTGGAAAACAGTGTGGAGGTTCCTCAAAAAATTAAAAATAGATCTACCCTATGACCCAGCAATAGCACTGCTAGGAATTTACTCAAGGGATACAGGAATGCTGATGCATAGGGGCACTTGTACCCCAATGTTTATAGCAGCACTTTCAACAATAGCCAAATTATGGAAAGAGACTAAATGTCCATCAACTGATGAATGGATAAAGACATTGTGGTTTATATACACAACGGAATACTATGTGGCAATGAGAAAAAATGAAATATGGCCTTTTGTAGCAACGTGGATGGAACTGGAGAGTGTTATGCTAAGTGAAATAAGTCATACAGAGAAAGACAGATACCATATTTTTTCACTCTTATGTGGATCCTGAGAAACTTAACAGAAGAGCATGGGAGAGGGGAAGAAAAAAAAGGGTTAGAGAGAGAGGGAGCCAAAACATAAGAGACTGTTAAAAACTGAGAACAAACTGAGGGTTGATGTGGGGTGGGAGGGAGGGGAGGGTGGGTGATGGGTATTGAGGGAGGCACCTGTTGGGATGAGCACTGGGTGTTGTATGGAAACCAATTTAACAATAAATTTCATATTAAAAAAAAGAGAGAGAAAAAGGAATACCATGCGATTTCAGTCATATGTGGAATTTATGAATCAAAATGAAGGATAAAACAAAAAAAGAGACTAATAAAAACAAACTCTTAAATACAGAGAATTGGTGGTTGACAGAGGGGAGTTGAGTTGGGAGATGTATGAATTAGATAAAGGGGATTAAGAGTTACACTTACCTTGATGAGCACTGAGAAATTGATAGAATTGTTCAATCATTGTATTGAAAACCTAAAACTAATGTATCACTCTCTTTTTAAATTTTTTTATATTTATTTATTTTTGAGAGACAGAGAGAGACAGAGCACAAGTTGGGGTGGGGCAGAGAGAGAGGGAGACACAGAATCCGAAGCAGGCTCCAGGCTCTGAGCTGTCAGCACAGAACCCACCACGGGGCTCAAACTCAAGAACCGTGAGATCATGACTTTAGCCGAAGTCAGACACCCAATTGACTGAGCCACCCAGGTGCCCCTAAAACTAATGTAGCAGTTTTAATTATACTTGAATAAAAACAGAAACAAAAAATATCATTTTCATAGTTGATCTAAGCAACAAGTGTTAAACAGCACAATACAAATGGTAGTCCTCAACGGAAAAGAAGAATTTCTCCAGTGTGTTAAACTCAAAAGAATAAGACAGAAATAGCTGGTTATCCATTAAACATCAGTATATTCCTAAGCCTATGAAAATGGTATCACTATGTAGACTACAGGAAAAAAAGAAAATTCTGTCTGAAAACAAAAGAGCAAAAAGAATTTACTTGAACCTGAATTTCCATTCAGAATGGTAGTAAAATAGGAGATTTTATATGTAATAACAGTAATAACAAGATAATTTTAATATGTAATTTAAGGTAGTGTAGTATAAACAAAAGAAAATAAGCAATTGTGTGTTAACAGTGGCTCACAGCAAGTTCATATGGGTATTATGTAACGAAGATATTTCTACTCTTAATTACTAAACCTTTAGAACTAGGGTGATAGATGCAGTTCATTATTATAACAGAAATTCCAGAGCATGAGACTAAAATAAGTTCTATACAATTTCAGACACTGTTACATTGTATGTCAAGGGTTGGTTTGGTAGGTCCATGTATTTATCTGCATATGAATCTAATCAGCTTAATAAGAAGAGAAAAATTACTAAAGCCTTTTATTCTTTCATTTATTCCTCAGATTAGCTCATACGTCAAATACCCCTCCCAGTTCTATAGACTGAATAGGCCTGTCAGTTATTGGCACAATAATGCTGCAAAAACAAACTACCTTAAAACACAGTGACATACAACAACTAAGTGTTTTTTCACTTAGAAGTCTGCAGGTCAGCTGGGATTTGGCTATTCTAAATTGGGAAGGCTTAGAAGCAAGCCTTGGCTCCAGGCTGTGGTTTGCATCCTGGTCTGCTCCACGTGTTCGTCATTTTCCTTTGACCACTGGCTACCCAAGTCATATTCTCTTATGGTGAAGGTCAGGAACTCAAGAGGGTGGGCATGCCCAACCATACAAATCCTTTCAAGCCTCTATGAAAGTTGTATCTCTAACATACTTTAACCGAAGCAAGCCATAGGACCAAGCCCGATGGCAATAAAGTAGAGTATACTCTTTCCATAAAGTGAATATTTTCTAATCAATATTTAATATACTACAGTAAGGAAAGAATTTACCACTGGAAGTAAATGTGTTACAAGCTCAATAAGTGAGGAGAGTTGGAACAGCAGAAAAAGAAAAATCGTTAAAATGTCAGAGACAATTTGCTTTAAAATAGGCATATCTCCCTTTAGAAAACTCCAAGAGAATTTAGAGTAGAAATTATAGTAAACAGTAAGTGAAATAAAAATTGTATTAATTCATTTAATAAGCACCCTAGAATGTGCCAAGCATTTCACCAGGAACTGAAGGAAGATGAAAAAAATAGGAACTTCTCCATGAATTTGAGAGGACAAAGGAGCAATGAATTGTGATTTAAAATATGGGCCTTAAGGGCACCTGGGTGGCTCACTTGGTTGAGCATCCAACTCTTGATTTTGGTTCAGGTCATGATCCCAGGATCATGGGATCAAGACCTGCATTGGGCTCCGTGCTGAGAATGGAGACTGCTTTAGATTCTCTCTCTCTCTCTCTCTCTCTCTCTCTCTCTCTCTCTTCCCCTGCCCCTCTCCTCTGCTCTCTCTCTCTCAAACATAAAATAATTAATAAAATAAAATAAATAAAATAAAATAAAATAAAATAAAATAAAATAAAATAAAATAAAATAAATTAGGAGCCTGAAATGGCAAATAGCACATCATGAAGAGTGGGTGAGAGAGAGTGGAAGCATCAACATTAGTTATACAAAGGTTCTCATGGAAGAATCAGAAGTCAAGGATGCATACCTTTGCAATATGAGAGGCATGATAAACATGGAAGATGGCATTTATTACTGCAAGGAGTTCCCACATGGAGGTATTGGAGCCATAAAGAGGGATTTGAGAAGGCTGAAGTTCCAGGAGGCTGTGGTTTGTTTGAGTCCCTATTTCAATTCCAGCTTGGGAACAGTAAAAACATCTGTGTTTATTTTATACCCAGAAAATACATTATTTCATCACTGACTTGAAGGAAAAGCGTTGGGGCATATTTCAGAGCAGTCCTTTTTAAGATAAAACAGAATAATTTTGTTTTATCCATAGATAAACAGACAAGGGAAAATATGGCATCATGACTTCCTAGACATAAGGGGAGTTTGCTATGAACTAACCTAGAGGCTTCTTTCTTGGATCCTATGCTTTTAATAATAGCTTTGTCATTTTCATTGTGATCGTCCTGACTACTGACATCTTTCAGAGTAGCAGATATTGTATTAAGTGTCTGACCTGTATTAGCTCATTAAATTCCAACCATATGAAATATGTATTATTAATTCCTTTTAATGAAGGCATTCTGTGTCAAAGTAACTTGTGTACAATCACGCTAGCAATTGGAAAAGTCAAACTTTAAACTCGGATATAGTCTGATGTCAAAGCATTGGCATTAAAATGATTTATCACACATTTTGCAGATATATAATACAAGTATTGTTTGGATTTGGGTTATAATTAGGGTGTACCATGACTGAGGTATCAAATCAAGTTTTGATTAAATGTGTACCACACTTCATGAGGAGAGGTGAGCATTAATGTGCTCTCTAAATTTAACATCTGATGTTAACAGAGATTTTTCACACTGTTAAATGGAAAATGAAGCTCATAGAATGACAGTTGTCTTTCATTGATCAAATAATGTGTTTTGATGATTTACACAGGGGCCACCATAATCTTTAGTGCACAATAAAAGCCAAGCTGATATTATTTTGAACATTTCACCCTGATGGGCTCAATAATCTGAATTTCTCAGCCCCTTTATTGATAAGAAATGCCAGAATAAATTGAAGGGGAAAAAACTTCAATATAATGCAAAAAAAAAATAAAGAAATGCTGCCCAAATAATATGTAATAAGGACTCTGCAAAGCAGGATTTTGCTATCTGAATAGTAAGGCAATAGAGAAAACGTTTTTTAAAAAACGATCTTTGATCTTCGTTCAAAAGAAGGAAATGAAAGAAATCTGCCTGTCTCTTTTTGGCAGATCTGTCAAGTCTCGTTAAATACGTGACAAGTTTAATAATTTATGTCCAGCATAAGAAGATGCTGGTTTCAGTAATAAAACTTTATTAATTTTACTCCAGCAGTAATTAACATATTTACTCCAAATATATTATGAGTAAATTACAAAAAAAATAATAATAAGCACACTTTTTAAATCAAATGTTTAAACATTTTATAAGAAGATTTCGGGAATTAAATATATTTATAATTCTGCTATTTACAATTTACCCTCTTTTTACAAAATATTCCTTTATAAAATTCTTTTATCAGCTTTGTTACTATGGGCATGTCTGTTACTTGAACTTCTGAGACAGTTTTCCCCCTTTTGCATTAAAATGAATACATTTTCTAATTTTAATCTTCACATGGTCTTCCTGAAGCTTCTTTAAAGTCTGATAATTCCTTTAGGACCACTCACATAACTTTATCTTCCGTTGCATGTTATTTCATCCATCCATAGATTTTTCTCAATGCCACTTTTTCTGGGCCATCTGGAACGATTGCAGTATCATCTATATCAGGTATCAAAGAAATTTCTTCTATATTCTTTTTTTCTATTGTCCATGGGTTTTCTTGACTTATCTTAAAATCACTTTAGTGTGAATTTATTTTTCTTACCATTATACTTCTTCCCATAAGCAAATTATTATAAACAACGAACAACTGTAAAATGGCTCTGACCATTTATATAACCACAGTGTTTTAGGCTCATCATTTATAACCTTCAATATTAACCAAACTCACTCACTGGCAAGTGAAGTAAGCTCAACTAAAACTATCTTAATAAAAAATGTATTTTATTGTTTAGCTGAGACATCCAGAGGTGGAATTGGCCTCAGGCAAGTTTGGAACTCAAGATTAAAGGATGTCATAAGGCATATTTCTCTTGCTCCCATTCTCTCTCTCACCCTCTCTCCATTTCTAGGCTTAATTCCCTCTTATATTGGAATTATTTGCTCTGACTACAGACAGACATCATTTATGAAGCTAATGAGGATGGTCATTGGCAGTTCTTCATTTTTAATATCCAGCTTCCAACTTCAACAAAAAGATATAGAGTTTTTTTTGTTTTTGTTTTGTAGTTATTATTGATTTAATCTATATATACCAATACAAATACCAATACCAAGGAAGTTCTCTGATAAGTCAGCTGGGTCAGTGGAAGATATTGGTGATTCATTATTCACTATTGCCAAAAGCATATTGTCCAGTCCTAGGATCCATGCCTGGGAGAGAGGGAAGACATATCACCTTAACTGAAAATCACATTATAGTTATGGAATGGGGTTGGTTGGATATTTTTTAAAGAAAGAAAGAAAGAAAGAAAGAAAGAAAGAAAGAAAGAAAGAAAGAAAGAAAGAAAGAAAGAAAGAAAGAAAGAGGGAGGGAGGGAGGGAGAAAGAAAGAAGAAAATGGAAAGAAGGAAGGGTGAAAGAGGGAGAGAGGGAGGAGGGAAAGAAGAGAAAAATTCTGAGGTACAAAAACCAATATTTGCATGCTACATTTCACCTTATAGTTGTCAAGTATCCATGTACATTCTGTCTTATAAATATAATCATAAAATTCTTCTTTATTAAAATAAACTTCCACCTATTAAAAAAATAGAATCAGAAGATCAAGTAAGATGGCAAGACAGTAACACAGAAAGCTCCTGTGCTACCCTCCCCCAATGGATGTAACCAAATATATAACTACACACAGAGCAATTCCCTCTGAAAAAGATCCAGAGCTAGATGAGGAACTCCTACATATCAGGCAAAGAAAACAAAATATAAACAAAAACAAAAACAAACAACAAAAACAACAAAAAACAAAAACCATACTGAAATAGATAGTGAAGTCTGCAATATATGCTTGTCATAAACCCCACTCTAGCACAGAACTATATAATCAGGAGGGAATCTCTAACTCTTAGCTTCTCCCAGAAGAGCAAAGGTGTTTGGAGCCCATATATATCCTCCTAACTTTTGAGATTCTACCTGAGGGATGGGCTCCAAAATGACTCATTCTGAAAACCAGTGGGGCTTGCATTCACAAGATCCACAAAACAATAACAAACAAAACAGCAGTTCTTAATGGGCACAGAGCACTAGCCATGACTATTCCCCTAAGGCTCAGTACAGAGGGAGGAGGCAAAAATGCCCATCTCTCAGTCTTTTGCTAAAAGGAGGTCCATCTGCATGCTTTCAAAGCTGCTGCCTGAAGGCCAGCCTACTACTTAGGATGCAACAAAGGATTTGTTGTGATCCCTCCACCTCCCAAGAGATGAGAGAAACCAATGAATACTTCCTCCATCTCCTTTGTCCATTCTGTTTTAAATCACCAGTATCTCACCTGCCTCCCAGATTTTATGGCTACAGCCTGAGGAATGGGCCCCAGAATAACCAGCAGGGCTTCCATTCATGAGTACCACAGTAATATAGCAAAAAGGAAGCAGTTATTAACTAGTTATTCCCCTACACAGAAAGAAAGCAAAAACATCACTTCCCAGTATTTCCCTGAAGAAAAACACCTCCCCTGGTTAATCTGCCTATTTTAAAAGTTGCTGCCTGAGAGCAACAGCTTTAATAAGCTTGCATTAAGGTACTGACTGTAATCCTCATCTTTGGGACAATGATGGGTCGTGGCATCCCCTCAAGTACTGGAAGCAACTAAAATCAAAGGAGACAGTTTGGACAGTCAGGAGGTGGAGAGACAATAAGGAGCACAAGCTGGGCTGATTGATACGGTTCATCTCCTAAATGAGACCACTCTGTCAAGACTGGGAGGAGTAGCTGTCTCATCTATTGCACAGAAATCAACACAGATTTAAGAATAATGAGGAAATAGAGTATGTTCCAAACAAAAGAACATACTAAATATCCAGACACCAATGTTAATGAAACAGAGATAATGACATCCCTGAAAGAGATTTCAAAATAATGATGATGAAGATACTTACCTAGTCAGAACAGCAATGTATGAACAAAGTAAGATTTCAACAGAGATAGAAAATATAAAAAGCAACATACGGAAATCACAGAGTTGAAAAATACAATAACAGAACTGAACATTTTTGATATAGGATTTCAACAGAAGACTAGATAAAGTGAAAAAAAGGATCAGAAACTTAAATATAGAGTACTGGAATACATTGATAGAAGCAAAAAGAAAAAAATGAAACCTTGAAGAGAGCTTAAGGGACTTATAGGACAATAAGTAAGTGGGCCAATGTATGCATTTTAAAAGACCCAGAGATGGAGGACAGAGAAAGGGGCAGAAATTTTATTCAGAGAAATAATGGCTAAAATCATCTCTAACCTAGGGAAACAGATATCCAGATCTAGGAAGTCCAAAAAGTCCCAAATAAGAAGAATCCAAAGAGAAACATTAAAATTAAATTGTCAAAAATTAAAGAGATATAATAATTAAATTACGCAGTTTAAAAACAAGGAGAGAATCTTATAAGCAGCAAAAGAAAACCAACTTGTTATATAGAAGAAATCCCCATTGACCATCAGCAGATTTTTCAGTAGAAACTTTGCAAACTACAAGGATTAGCATGATAAATTCAAAGTACTTTAAAAAACAAAAATACAAAAAAATATTACCAGAGAAAAACCTTAAGGCAATAGTAAATCCATACCTATCAATAATTACTTTAAATGTAAATGGACTAAATTATGTTTTTACTAAAACAGAGTGGCTGATGGATTTTTCAAAAAAGACAAAACTGTATATTGCGTATAAGAGACTCACTTAAGATTTAAGAACACACAGAGATTCAAAGTAAAGAGATAGAAAATGGCATTTCATATAAATTGAAACAAAAAGAGAGCAGGAGTAACTATACTTAGGCAAAATAGAGTATAAGCTAAAGACTATAGCAAGAGACAAAAAAGTTATTATATTATGGTAAAGGACGCAATTCATCAAGGTTACAATATTTTAAAGTATTTATGCATGCAACATAGGAGCACATAAACATATAAAGCAAATATTACTAGATCTGAAAGCAGAAACAGACAGTTTCTCAATAACAATAGTAGAGGATTTCAAAACCCCACTTTCAACAATGGATAAATCATCCAGACAGAAAATCAGTTAGGAAACAATGACTTAAGCAACAAATTAGAACAGATGGCTTTAACAGATATATACATAGCATTCAATCCAACAGCACCAGAATACACATTTTTCAAGAGCACGTGAAACATTCTGCAACATAGATCATTTGGTAGTCCATAAAATAAGCCTTAATAAGTTTAAAAAGATTGAAATACATCAACATCTTATCTGACCACAATGGTAAGAAACTGGAAATCACTTAAAAGAAGAAAACTCACAAATGCATGGAGATTAAATAACATGCTTCTGAAAAAAAACACTGGGTGGGAAAGAAATCAAAAGAGAAATATAAAATAACTTGAGAAAATTAAAATGGAAACACGGCATAGCAAAACTTATGAAAGGCTGCAAAAGCAGTGCTAAGACGGAGAATTACAGTGATAAAAATCAACATTAAGAAAAAAGATCAAGCCCAAATAAACAAGTTATCTTTACACCTCAGGGAACTATAAAAAGAAGAACAGGGGTGTCTGGGTGGCTTAGCAGGTTAAGTGACCAATTTAGACTCAGGTCATGATCTCACAGTTCATGGGTTCAAGCCTCACATCAGGCTCTGAGCTGACAGCTTGGAGCCTGGAGCCTGCTTCAGATTCTGAGTCTCCCTCTCTCTCTGCCCCTCCTTCATTCATGCCTTGTCTCTCTCACAAAAATAAAATAAACATTAAAAAATTTAAAAAAAGAACAAACCAAGCCCAAAGTTAGAAGAAAGGAGGAAATAACCAAGATCAAAGTGGAAATAAAAGAAATAAACTAAAAAGATACTATAAAAGATCACTGAAACAAAACAAACAAACAAACAAAACCTGATTTTTGTTTGCAAAGGTAAAAGAGACAACTCTTTAGCTAGACTCACCAAGAAAAAAGAGAGGACCTAAATAAATAAAATTATAAATGAATTACAACCTTGAAAAAGAAAAACAAAGATGGAGGCATCACAATTCCAGATTTCAAGTTATATTACAAAACTATAGTGACCAAAACAGCATGGTACTGGCACAAAAATAGACATCTAGACCAATGGAATAGAATAGAAAGCCTGGAAATGAACCCACAACTATATAGTCAATTAGTCTTCAACAAAGCTAGAAAAGAATATCGAATGGGAAAAACACAGTCTGTTCAGCAAATGGTTTTAGAGAAAGTAGACAGCAACATGGAAAAGAGGTAATTGCACGCCTTTCTTACACTATACACAAAAATAAATTCAAAATGGATTAAAGACCTGGGGCACCTGGATGGCTCAGTTGGTTAAGCATCCAACTTCAATCAGGTCATGATCCCATGGTTCATGGGTTCGAGCCCCATGTTAGGCCCTGTGTTATCAGCTCAGAGCCTGGATCCTGCTTCAGATTCTGTTTCCCTCGCTCTCTGCCCCTCCCCCTCTCACAGTCTGTCTCTCCTTGTCTCTCTCAAAAATAAATAAACATTAAAAAAATGGATTAAAGACCTAAATGTGAGACTTGAAACCATAAAAATCCTAGAAGAGAGCACAGGCAGTAACCTCTTGGACATTAGCCATAGCAACTTCTTACTAGATACGTCTTCTGAAGCAAAGGAAACAAAACCAAAAATAAACTATTGGGACCTCATCGAAATAAAAATCTTTTGCACAGTGAAGGAAACAATCAACAAAACTAAATAACAGCCTATGGAATAGAAGATATTTGCAAATGACGTATATGATAAAGGATTAATGCCCCAAAATATAAAGGACTTATCAAACTCAACATTCCAAAAGTGAGTAATTTAAAAAATGGGCAGAAGACATAGACATTTATCCAATGAAGACTTACAGATAGTCAAGAGACACATGAAAAGATGCTCAACGTCACTCATCATCAGGGAAATACAAAGCAAAACTACAATGAAATCTCACCTCCCACCTTGCAGAATGGCTAAAATCAAGAGTACAAGAAACAAGTATTGGTGAGGATGCAGAGAAAGGGAAACCCTCCTTTTTTTTTTTTTTTTTTTTTTTTTTTTTTTTTTTTTTTTTTTTACCCTGAAAGGGAAACCCTCTTGCATTTAGGTAAAATGCAAACTGGTACAGTCACTGTGGAAAACAGTATGAATGTTTCCCCAAAAAGTTAAAAATAAAACTATTTTATGATTTAGTAATTGCGCTACTGGGTATTCACCCAAAGAATACAAACTTACGAATTCAAAGGGAAACATGCATCCTGATGTTTATAACAGCATTATCTACACTACTTATACTATTGCAACAGCCCAGGTGTCTATCGATTGATGAATGGATAAAGACGTATTACATAGACACAATAGAATATTACTTAGCCATAAAAAGAATGAAATCTTGCCATTCGTGGTGATGACATGGATGGAGGTAGAGAGCATTATGCTAAGTGAATTAAGTCAGTAAGAGAAAGACAAATGCCATGCGATTTCACTCATATGTGGAATTTAAGAAATCAAACAAACAAAGGTGGAAAAAGAGAGAAGAAGGCAAACCAAGCAACAGACTCTTAACTATAGAGAATAAACTGATGGTTACCAGAGGGGAGGTGGGTAGAGAGATGGGTAAAATAGGTGATAGGGATTAAGGAGTGTACTTGTTGTGATGAGCACTGGGTGATGTATGGAAGTGTTGAATCACTATATTGTACACCTGAAGCTAAATGAAAGTTAAGAAAAAGAAAAAGAAATGAATTATGAGACATTGTAATTGATACCAGAGAAATGCAAAGATTATAGAGACTACTATGAACAATTATATACCCAAAATTGGACAACCTACATCAACTGATGAATGGATAAAGAAATTGTGGTTTATATACACAACGGAATACTACTTGGCAATGAGAAAGAATGAAATATGGCCTTTTGTAGCCATACCAGTTTGAAAATAAATTTATCTGAAAATAAATTTCATATTTAAAAAAAATTGGACAACCTAGAAAAAATGTATAATGTCTTAGAAACATTAGAAAGATGCCAAGATTGAATCATGAAAAATTTAGAAAATCTGAACAGACTAATTACTAGTAAGGAGAGTGACCCAACAATCAAAAACTTCCCAACAAAAAGGAGTGTCTGGGTGGCTCAGTCATTTAAACATCCGACTTCAGCTCAGGTCATGATCTTATGGTTCATGAGTTTGAACCCCATTTTGGGCTCTCTGCTGTCAGCACAGAACCCACTTCAAATCCTCTGTCTTCCTCTCTCTCTGCCCGTCCCCCACTCTCATGCACAGACTTTTTTTCTCTCTCTCAAAAGTAAATAAACATTAAAAAAAAAAAAAAACTTCCCAACAAAGAAAAGTCATGGACCAGACAACTTTACTGGTAAATTCTACCAAACATTTAAAGAAGAACTAATACCAACCCTTGTCAAACTCTTTCAAAAAATAGAATAGAAGGGAACACTTCCCAACTCATTTTACAAAGTCAGCATCACCCTATTACCAAAGCCAGCCAAGGACACTGAAAAAAAAAGAAAAGTACAGACCAATATTCCTGACAAATAAAATTAAAAACCTCTCAACAAAATATTAGAAAATAAAATTCAACAGTACAGTAAAAGGATCATATATGATGATACAGTGGGATTTGTTCTAGGGATGTATAGATGATCCAATGAGATATACCACATTAACAAAGGATGAATAAAAATTATATGATTGTCTCAATAAATGCATAGAAACTATTTGACAAAATTTAACATCTATTCGCTTAAAAACTCTTAACAAATTAGGTACAAAAAGAACATACCTTAACATAATAAAGACCATTTAAACCTACAGATAACATCATACTCAATGGTGAAAATCTGAAAGCTTTTTCTCTAAGATCAGGAATAAGACAAAGATGACCACTCTTACCACCTTTACATAACATAGTACAGGAAGTTCTAGCCAGAGCAAATAGACAAGAAAAAGAAACAAAAGGCATCCAAATCAGAAAGAACGAAGTAAAATTATTTCTATCTGCAGATGACATGATCTTAAATATAGAAGGCACTAATGGCTCCACCAAAATTCTGTCCAAACTAATAAAGTCAATAAAGTTGCAAGATACAAAATCAATATACAAAATCAGTTACATTTCTATACACTAGCAATGAACTATCAAAAAGAGAAATTAAGAAAATCTCATTTACAAGTGTCAAAAGCAAGAAAATACTTAGAAATAAATTTAACCAAGGAGATGAAAGATATCTACACTGAAAACTATAAGACATTTATGATAGAAATTGAAGGCACAAATACAGTAAACGCTTTGATTACAAGTAACTTATTCTGTAAGTGTTCTGCAAGGCAAGTAAATATTTCTAATAAATTTTAACTTGATAAATATGCGATGTCTTGCAATAGGAGTATTACATGATGTCAAATGTTACATTATCAGATCTGAGCCAATGGTTCTTGAAACTCACTTAGAAAAAAAAAAAAAAAAAAAGAAACTCACTTAGATATACAAGAGCTTTGGATTAAAAGCATATTTCTGGAATGAATTATCTTTGCAACCCAACGTTTTATTGTAAATTGAAAGATACTACATGTTCAAGGATCAGAAGAATTAATACCATTAAAATGTCCATACTCTCCAGAACAATTTACAGGTTCAATGCAATCCTTATCAAAATTTCAAAATCATTTTCACAGAAATAGAACAAACATTTCTAAAATGTGTATCAAACCACAAAAGACCTCAAATAAACAAAGCAATCTTGAGAAAAATAGAACAAAGCTAGACACATCATACTTCCTGATTTCAAACTATATTACAAAGCTACCATGATGAAAAAAGTTTGGTATTAGCATTAGAACAAACAGATCAATAGAACAGAATCAAAAGCCCAGAAATAAACCTATTTACATATCGTCAATTAATTTATGTCAAATTTATTAATTAAAGCCAAGAATCAGGGGGAAAGATAGTGTCTTCAAAAAATAGTTTGGGGAATATTGGACAGTCACACAGAAAAGAATGAAACTAGATCCCTATCTCACACCATACACAAAAATCAACTCAAAATAGATTAAAGACTGAAACCATAAAACTTTTAGAGGAAAACATAGAGAGTAAATCTCTTAACATTGGTCTTGGCAATGAATTTTTGGATTTGACACTAAAAGCAAAGGCAACAAGGGCACCTGGGTAGCTAAGTCAGTGGACAGTCTGACTCTTAATCTCAGCCTAGGTGTTGAACTCTGGATATGAATTCAAGTCCCACATTGGTCTTCATGCCAGTGTGGAGCCTACTTAAAAATCAATGATTAAATAAAAATAAAAAATACAAGTAAAGGTAATCAATTCAAAAATTAATGAGTGAGACTACATCAAATTAAAAAACTTCTACACAACAAAGGAAACCATCAACAGAATAAAAAGATAACCTACTGAATGGGAAAGAATATTTGCAAACCACATATCCAATAAGGGGTTAATATCCAAAATATACAAGTAACCCACAGAAATCAATAATAATAAAGAACCAATAACCCATTTTAAAAATTGGCAAAGGATCTGAATAGGAATTATTCCAAAGAAGACATACAAATGGCCAACAGGCAAATGAAAAGGTGTTTGACATCACTAATCATCTGGGGAATGCAAACCAAAACCACAAAGAAATATCATGATATCATCTCACAACTTTTAGGTTATATATTGTCAAAAAGATAAGATATACATTGTACTGTTGAGGATGTGTAGATAAGGGAACACTTGTACACTGTTGATGGTAATGTAAACTGGTACAGTCATGAAAACAATACAGAAGTTTCTCAAAAAATCAAAACTATCAAAACTACTATATGATACAGCCATCCAACTTCTGGGTATATATCCAAAGGAAGGAAAATAATTATCTCAAAGAGTTATTTGCAGTACCATGGCCATTGAGTATTATTCACAATAGTTAAGATATGGAAACAAAGTGTCCATTAATGGATGAGTGGATAAAGAAAATGTAGTGTGTGTGTGTGTGTGTGTATATATATATATATATATATATAATCAAAATATTATTGAGCCTTCAAAATAAGAAAATCCTTTTATTTGCAAGAATATGGATAAGCCTAGAGGGCACTTTTCTTAGTAGAATAACCAGACAGAGAAAGACAAACATTACATGCAATCACTTATATGTGCAATCTAAAAAAAAAAGAAAAAAATCAAACTTAAAGAAAAATAGAATAGACAAGTAGGTTGCCAGGGTCTGGTGAGTGAGGGAAATAGGGGAAGACTGGTAAAATGAGACAAACTTTCAGTTATAAGATAAATAAGTTTTGAGACTCTAATGTATAACAAGGTGACTATAGTTGATAACACTGTATTGTACAACTGAAATTTGATAAGTGAATATAACTTCCATGTTCTTGTCAATCAATCAAGGAACTATATGAGGTGATGAATGTGTTAACTCAATGAGAGAAAATTCTTTCATGATGTATAATGTGTATCAAATCATCACATTTTACATTTTGAATATCTTACCACTTTATTTATCAATTATACCTCAATAAATCTGAAAATAAGAGTAATAAAAGAAAAATTTAAGCAACTAAAGGCTGGTAACCCAAACTCTCATCCAATACTGTATCCAACGTAAGTTCCAGAATCACTTACACATTTCTCCCACATTTGGTATCAGTTGAGAGATAGACGCAGGAGTCAGACAGATATTAAAAATAAATATTATTACTGATTAAAAAGTAATTACATAATGTGGTTTTAGTTCTGAGTCAAAACCTTGCTATTACTATCACCTGAATTAAGCAGAATTGCCTGTAGAGTCTTAGGGAGAGCCAGGCAACAGCAGGTATAGGGCCCATATTTTTCAGCTTAACTCATGGCAAAAATCAAACGTAACAGATGTTCTCCAAGATTAAGAAGCTCTCATTGAGAAGAGAAGAGGATGAGCCATGCATGCCCAGTGTCTTCAGTCAATCTGACTTTAATTAGTTGGTACTTCTGCCTCGAGAGAAGAAATGATTAGAAGGACAAAGAGAATTCAGGAGTGCTTCCATCTTTTTTTGAAGATTATTTATTTATTTATTTTGAAAGATCAAAAGCATGAGCAGGGGAGGGGCGGAAGAGAGAGGGAGAGAGAGATTCCCAAGCAGGCTCCTCGCTGTCAGTGCAGAGCCTGACAGGGGGCTCGATCTCACAAACCATGATATCCTAACCAGAGCCAAAATCAAAAGTCAGGAGCTTAACTGAATGAGTTACCCAGGCATCCCAGGAGTGCTTTACCTTTTGTTTTTTAATTTTTATGTTTATTTATTTTTAAGAGTGGGAGAGACAGAGCGTGAGCAGGGGAGGGGCAGAAAGAGAGACACAGAATCCAAAGCAGGCTCCAGGCTCTGAGCTGTCAGCACAGTCGGACGCTTAACCAACTGAGCCATCCAGGTGCCCCAGGAGGGCTTTCATCTTAATGACAGTTTCTCCACATAGAAATATAGAAGTGAAAAATAATTTCCCCACCTCTAACAATGAAAAATAGATGTTGCTTCTCCAAGAGCATTAATCTATAATTAAATGACATCTGGAAAGCAATAATAAATAGAAATTGTAAAAGAGGATGTATAAGTCAAATAGGGTAGGTTATTATAGGGTAACAAATAACCTAAAACATCTCAATGGCTTAAAACAGCAGATCCGTCTGCATTTCCATCAGTGATCACCTCAGAGATTGGCTCTGATTCTTGTCATTCCCATGATTAGGTGGTGCTAAAAATTACCTTAGAGGTTGAATACCCATGGTTCTTGTTTTCCCAATTTAGGATTTTTCCATGTTATTACTCTAATAAAACATGGCGGTTCATCAGTCTGTTCAGTTTTGGGCAACAACATTAGCTAATAACTACAGCCATAAAACCTAGAAGATCCTGACTGTCGCAAGAAGCCATGAGCTTCTTCCCATAATCCTAGACCTCAGGCTAACTAGTTCAATTCTTGCCTCTCAAAAAAGGTAATATGTTGACCAATCTGCTCCTTTGCTCCAAACTGCATCCTAGTGGAAGGTGCTTTACCGTGAGAGGCATTATAAATTCTGCCATGCAATGAGTACACAGCAAAAGACATTAGCAAGAACCTATACTATCATTTCTTCCATTTATTTGGCTCTTTCTGGGTCCCACTCTTATTTCTGACTGTGGTTTTTATCTTCCTCTATTTTATTGCACCAGCTTCAGAATAAGAAGTAGAATCTGAATTTTGCAAACATTAGCCTTGTGATTATTTGACCTTCAGTAGTCTGAAATTGTTGAGTACAGGCAGAAAGGGGTTCTCTTTACATAGTTAAATGCCTTATTCTTCTCCTTCCAAATAGTTCAATTATACTAATGTCTATCTATTTCTTATCAGAACTGGAACTTACCAAACCCTCAAGAACTTGCCAGACTCATTCATATTTTTTTAATAACACTCACTTTAGAACTCTGGTTTCTATAAGTCTAAGTTCCAAAGAATGAGAGGTGATTTATTAATATACTGTTTACTACATAGTATGAAGCAAGCTTCCCACAAGGGATAGCAGAATCCTCACTAGCCATAACCCTTAATCAATTCAGCCACTTCTGCATCTCTGGTTCTGTTACACACAACACTTTTAGGTATCAATTTACACTTTGTTTATAAGAAATAAAAATACAACTCCAAAGAACTAAATGATGACGAGGTTTTGTTTGTTTTTTATGCTTAGAATGTAAGATATACATAGTTTTAGGCAAGATGAGGACTCACTGCTCAAGAACACACTCAGGGTCTGTTTCTCTCTTCTTTTGTTACTTTCCTTGGTGTTGACTTAATTATCTAATGAGCCTCTTCCAAGAACCTTGAGAAAAGATCCATCAACTGCTCCAAGCTAACAGTGGCCATCTCTGCAAACCAGCAAGACCTTAAGACCAGCAGGTATATATCAGCTTCTGGGATGGTGCTCATTACCCTACTGTGGTAGGCAGAATGATGGCTTGCAAAGATGTCCTATCCCCAGAACCTATAAATATGTTCTCTTATATAACAAAAAGAACTCTGCAGATGTGGTTAAGGCTATGGAGTTGTTATATGTGGGGATTATCCTGAATAATTTCAGTGGGCCCAATCCTTATACAGACCGTAAGACAATAATTTTGTGTTGTTAAAAGCTACTAAGTTTATATAATTTGTTACAGCAGCAATAGAGAATGAATACACCCATTTGGTCATGAGTCCACCCCTTGGACAATTACTGTTTGCCATAGAGATTGGCCAAGTCCATATTACCTGCATATCCCTAAAGCCAGAGAGATGTAGAATATTATTATTGACAGCTCAATTAAAAGTACAGGGGATGGGGGAAGTGTGGAAGAAACGAAACCCAGACAAGACAAGAAAACATCCCCCCCTTTACTATGCTATGTTGTCATTTAATCTATTACCATATTTTGCTACTACCTTCACAGTATTTTTTTTTTCAAATATGGCTTCCTATGTCTACCAACAAAAGGCTGCTCTGCATTGGTTAGCAGCGGTTTTAGTATGAGCAAAGAAAGAATAATCAAAAGAGAGACAATTGTTACACATCATCTAATTTTGATCCTAGTTTAATATCCAAAATGATCTTCAATTTATAAACATTTCATCTATTTTCAGATATTATAGAATTAATAATGGAAGGAAAACTTCAAAGTTCGAATCTTTTAGAGTCTTAGGTCTCACATTAATAAGGAAGAGTGTTCCAATACTAAATCTCTTGTCATAAATTCATTTTAGCAGTAGTCAAAATGCACACCTTCCTACAACAGTGTGAACCGTTGCTTTGCTGTGTCTTTTCCCTGGTGCACAGCTTCCACAAGGCCTAATACAGTGGTACTAGCAGATAAAGATAATGATGGTAATAATGATAAAAATCAAAATAGTCATGTCTACCATATTGTTCCTTACTACGGCTACATTTCAAATTCTAAATAACATTAAGTCTTGCCTCATTGGAAAAATATACAGCCATGTATTTCCAACTACAGAACTTTAAAAGAATTATCACTAGTGCAGAACTTTTTTTATGTTGTCATAAAGCTAAGAGAAGTCAATTAGGTCTAGAACTTCATTAATGATTTCCACAAATCACGTTTATAGCCAGCCCCATATCCAGTGTGATACTAAGAAATGCCATTTAGAAAGACAAGTTTTGACACCCTTATATTATGGCATTGCAGAAACTGTGGGGGTAATTAATTTTTACTTGTACTGTGATGAATCCAAGCAAAACTCTAAAAGCCATTTGGCCAATTACTGACTCTTTAGGGCAATGAAGCCTCTGCAGAAAGCTTGAGTTTATATTACTAGTATGATCAAAGCTTTAATGAAATTGCTGCATGGCAGAAACTACTGGACTATTAAGAGAAAACTACAAAAATAAATGAGTGCCTAGCTCTGAATCTACAAAAAAATGGGAGCCTTCTGGTTTTCTTTGATTGTCTATTAATTTCTCATGATAGAGCCCCATGTGGCATTGCTCTGACAAATTTCACTGAAGCATGTTTTCTCTTCTGCAAATTAGTAAAGCAAAATCCTACATGTGATCTTCCTAATGGGACTTTGTATCCCACTGTTCTTTATTATTATTTTAAGAGGAGTAGGTGTTTTCTCATTCTCAAGAGAAATGACTGGACTAGTTGGAGCTCTTTTATGGATATTGCAGTATATAACCCAATAGGTGTCAGGAAGAATTCGTGCTGTGTTGCAGCTCCACAAGTACCCATCCACCACTAATACTTGTGGTGCTGTAAAACTCAAAGTGAAATCTAAATGGTACAGTAAACGAAGAACTTACTGAGACTTAACTTTCTATTCTTCCTGAATAAAAGCTTTATCAGCTTGGGTGTCATATAACTCTTTAAAACAGGCATTCTTAACAGCTCATTCACAGGCTCAGCTCAACTAGACATTTTTTTTTTCCTACACTTTTTTGAGAAATCAGTGGAAGTACTGATTAAGAATGCAAACCACAACGAGAAGAGAAATGAATCCATAAACATGGATTTAATCTTTAAAGTCTAGGTTTCTGTTGGCTCTGCTTCCAAAGTAGATACAGGATTTCACCACTTTTCACCACCTGACTAAATATATCCCCAGTGCAAGGCACCATCACCAATTACTTAGGATTATTTCAAGTGTCTCCCAATTAATCATAGGCTTCCAACTTTCAATCATTTATTCCCAACAGAACAACCACAGTGATGCTATTAAAACTTAAATCATGGGGTGCTTGGATGGTTCAGTCGCTTGAGCATCCAATTCTTGATTTTGGCACAGGTCATGATCTCACAGTTTGTGAGCTTAAGCTCTGCATTGGGCTCTAGGCTCCATGCCGACAGTGTGGAGCCTGCTTGGGAATCTCTCTCTCTCTCCTTCTCTCTCCCTGCCACTTTTGCACTCTCTCTCTCTGTCAATATAAACATGTAAACTTAAAAAAAAACTCAAATCATATCTCTCCTTTGCTCAAAACCATATGATGGCTCACCATTTCATTGGGATAAAAAGCCTGAGTCCTTACAATGATCTGCAAGACCCTACATAATCCCACCTCCTTACCCCTCTACTGGGTCTCCTATTCTTCCCCACCACCCCACCCCCGTCAATCCACACCTAACAATCCACTAAGCTATTTCTCAAAAAGACAGGCATGCTTCTGCCTCATGGCACAGCATTTCTTTTTTCTGCATCTAGGACTTTCACATGTAGTTAATTCTCCCATTGATTCCAGGTCTTTGCTCGAATATTATCCTTTCAATAATGAAAGTATTCCTGTGCACTGCATTGTATATTTCAACTGCCTTCCTTGCATTTTCTCTCTCTTCTCTACCTTAGTTTTCTACATGGCACTGTCATACTATATTCTTTATTTTTATTTATTTATTTATTTATTTATTTATTTATTTATTTATTAATTATCTCTCTCTTCCATTGCCTCACCAAAATGTAAGTTCCATAAAAGAAGGAATCTCTGTTTTATTACTGATGTACTCACAGTAAATGAATATAATCAGCAACAGGAAATCTACAGCTATAGCTCCTACACTCCCTAACTGTGGAATTGTCTACATAGAAGATAAAAACAGCCAAAATGAAAAAAAAAAAAAAAAAAAAAAACAGCCAAAATGAAAATTCAACACGCAAAGTATTTATTAATGCTTACAAAGTACCTGGCAAATTTGAGGGTACAATGATGAGAAGAGTGACCTGTTACCACCCTTCATGGAAGTGCATTCAATGGATTTATACTGTGGTTTGAAAATGTATTGAATTAAGGTTCACTTCTTGTGATTGAAAAAGACAAAAGAGAGTGAGATATATTTTCCCCTTCTTAGATCCTAAAAAGTCAAGGTTTTCTTCTTCAGAGACTATTATTAGCTTTTGCATTGCCTAGTTAGAAGTTGCCAGTCACCCAGAAAAAAGTCTGTTCTAGACGGAGAAAGAACCTGATTCAGAGAGTTGAAAGGAAAAGGAGATATAACCCCTGAGAAAATGGTGATCTGGGGACATCTGCACATTTCCACAAATAGTGGAGACATATGTTCTTATATTTAGTCACCAGCATCAGGCTTCAGATGTTAGATATGGCTGGTAATTAAGCACCAAAGTCCTAAGAATGAATGAAGTCCTACACAGCGCAATTATCAGGCAATGGAGAAGACTGCCTTAAGTAGTGTCTTTAAACACACTCAAGTGATCAGTGTCCAGATGATGATAAAGGACCAGCTTCAGCAGAGGCATCACACAACAGATGGAGCAAAGTAACAACAAATACCACTAAGGAATGAGAAATTTCTAATTTGCTTTATAAACACTCTGCTAGCTGTCTCCCAATCCCAGATTGTTATGAAATCTAGGTAGTGAGGAACTTTATCCAAAATTAAATTTGATTTTAGATTTGTTTCACCATGTTAGCAAACGGAGTCTCTGAGCCAAATTTAACTTCGAAAAGGAAAACTAATATTTTCTCTCTTTCTTGCCTCAAAAGATTATAATTTTATACTTTTTATTCATTGAGACCTCACTCCAGATTACTAAAAATATTCCTATAGACTATGGCTGCACTATGACTTAACTGTAACTATTATAATTTGGGTTCATTGGTTTTTAAACCATAGCCAAGATCAAGTTGAAAAAATAATTCAGACAGATGAGAAATGATAATAAATAACTTTTAACTTTGAGAATAACTATAATAAGAAACAACTCTAAGAGAGCCATTCTAAGATTCCGTTTAAAGAGAAATTTTACGAATGCTTACCAATACTTCTAGATAGATATATTTTGAGGGCACAATATTCAAAAGGAAGAGAGCACACACACCACTGAAGATGATTTTTAAGGTCCTTTGTTCAGGCTCTGAATTTCTAAGAGAGAACATTTTCTTTCTTTCTTTCTTTCTTTCTTTCTTTCTTTCTTTCTTTCTTTCTTTCTTTCTTTCTCTTTTCTTTCTTTCTTTCTTTCTTTCTTTCTTTCTTTCTTTCTTTCTTTAATGTGAAATTTATTGTCAAATTGGTTTCCATACAACACCCATTTCTCATCCCAAGAGGTGCCCTCCTCAATGCCCATCACCCACTTTCCCCTTCCCTCCTACCCCCTATCAACCCTCAGTTTATTCTCAGTTTTTAAGAGTGAGAGAACATTTTCTTGAAGAAGGAAGTATCAAAGGTCATAGATATGGGAACACCGTGACATCCCAATCCTGAATTATGAACTCAGTTAAAGTCTAATGTTTTAAGATAATGTGTTACAAAAATGCCTTTCGCCTGTGACAGAAACAATGAACTGGATAACAGTGGTGTCTTCTGGGGGTGGAAAGCCAGTTCTGGAACAAGAGATAGTTGAACCTGGAAGACAGCCCGTTACTCAGGTGCAGCAACTCTTACCCAAGGGCAGGCAGCTGCTCACCTTTAGAAGCAGAATGCTTTAGGGACTCAGTCTCTAAGGGTATTACAGCTCTTGTACCTGGGCGAATTATCTGAGTACTTTAGGTCCAGCTTTGACCGTCTTGAAAACCAGAAAGCAGTACAACTCAACCATATGAATACCCATTTAGGTGAAAATAAAAATATATCTGCATTTAACTGAAGCTAAAAACTGATACAGAGACCTCTGACCACAAAACATTCAGAAGCACTTAGCCAGAGGAGAAGGGATATTGTGTTCCAGAACAATGGTCCAGATTTTGCCAGCTACAGCAGATAGCAACTGAGCAATGCAATGAAAAGTCATGGCCGCTCTCAACATCGTTCTGTACGTCCCCTAAGAGCTCACTACAGAAGAGAAGTAAACCTGGTACCCTGACAAGTAATACTATCTCTTAATCTGCTATTGATATTGTGCCTGGGAAACACACACATATACACACACACACACACACACACACACACACACACACACCTGTGAATCAGAAGAGAAGAAGTAAACACAAAGTGAAGATAAAAAGAGCACTGTTTAGGTGCAAAGTAAAGCATTTCAGAGATTACTACCACTACATGTTTATAAAAGTCAAAATACCTCTTTGATTTTGTGTGCTCATGAAGAGAACCCTAAATAAGTACTGCAGAGCTAAGAGACACTTGGTGAATATTGATAAACCAGAGAGGAATGAAGAAAACAATTCGACCTGGTCCTAAAAGAATTTAGACTTTTTGGAACAACTTCAGTTCTACGTTTGACCCAGGAAATAGAAATAGAAGGGGTCTAAAAGACCAATCCAATAAAAAGAAATGTCAGTTTGAGATAAAGTCTCTCCCATTCCATCAATTAAAAGATCCATCATTGCAAGGCAATCCATGTCAGATCCCAAAAAAATAAGAAATGAGTTTCCCAAATGCAACAGGGGCTAAAGAGCACGGACAAGGAGGATAAAGAGATGATAGGTGTAAACAGCCTCTAAATTAATGTTCTTATTGTTTTTAAGTCCAGAATTATGAAAAAGATCTAAATGCAATCAGGAAAAGATATTCAACATCACTTATCTTCAGGGAAATGCAAATCAAAACCACAATGAGATATCACCTCAAGCCTGTCAGAATGGCTAAAATCAACACAAAAAACAACACGTGTTGGTGAGGATGTGGAGAAAAAAGAACCCTCTTGCACTATTGCTGGGAATGAAAACTGGTGCATCCACTCTGGAAAACAGCACTGAGTTTAACTCAAAAAGTTAACAATAGAACTACCCTATAATACAGTAATCACACTAGTGGGTGTTTACCCCCAAAATATAAACACGCTAATTCAAAGGGATACATAGATCCCAGTGTTTATAGCAGCATTATTTACAATAGAAAATTATGGAAGCAGCCCAGTTTTCCAGTGATAGATGAATTGATAAAGAAGATATAGTACATGTATAGAAATGAGGTTTATAATATGCTATTCATGATTGTAAGTTTTACATATACTTTATTTCAATATTTTGTTACCTCACCCCATTTTTTAAGATAAAAATATTAATTAATTTATGTAACAAATATATATTGAGATTATAATATGTGCCATACACCAGGATATATCAGTGACAAAAATTTTTTTTTTTGCCTGCATGGAGTTGACATTCTAGAAAGTTGAAAAAGTTTCCATACCTTGACCAAAGTGCCCAATAGCAGAGCCATTTTCAAACCCAGATACTTCTCACCCTAAAACTACTCTTCCTCTGTGCTTCACTATTCTTGATGATATGCAGAGATAATAGGAAAATTTGAGATGTGGCAAATTCTTACAAATATCATGATAATATATCTTGCTTCCTAAAAAAGGAATTTGCTAGCCGAACAATTAGATTCTCATTAAGTAGTATATCAAAGTTGGTGATACTCAAAAGAGGAAGCATAAAAAGAGCCATTAATAGTGTTGTCATAACTAAGCATATTTCCCAATATGAGCAAAAATGGCATTTATTTTTCTATATCCTGTAAGTCACTACAAAGGAGAACTACAGAATTAGAGATGAGGTGCAGTTTTGTCTCCTAAAGAATAATACACCATAAAAGAATTTACAGGAATAGATGAATTTTACTTAAGCATTCACAGATATTTTTGCTCCTTTATTTCACTTTACGTGTAATTTTTTTTTTCTATTCAAGGTTTGATCTTAGTCATAGTTTTAACAGATGTTATCTATAATCACCTATATAACTGTAATTTGCTAAGTCAAGGAAAAGAAAGCAATGGTTCCAGACTCTCATTTGCAAGTAAGTATAAAAAAACAAAATTAGAAATTGAATAAAATCTTTTGATTATAACAAGAAATTCAGACTTCGTACAAATCAATCATTTCTTCATTCATTTACTGAATATTGACGGCCCACCACATGGCAGGCAATTTACTGAATGCTGGAGATTTAGCCATTGACAAAAAAGACAAAAGTTCCTGACCTGCTGAAGCTTTTATTCTCGTGAAAAGAGACACACAATGAATAAAATAAATAATTAAATTCCATTGTATAC